>NC_143476.1:55672520-55991383 GCF_987193195.1 Phasianus colchicus
GATGATACAGACTAAATAAACTGCAAGCTTCTCATCAGTAATTCTTCACGTACTAAGTCATGGGGTTTACATTCTAATATTTAGGCCTAAAATTTATCCTAGAAAATACATAACATAGAGTAATATTTTTTTTCTTGAATACTTTCCACTGGAATAAATATTCTAGAAATAAGACTTGGCCATCCTGTAACAGTAAGATGCAAGTATACAAGAGCTGCTAAAAGACCAAGGTATGAATCACTACTTAACCCACCATTGGAGGGGAGACTCCTACATCATTGGAAACACTTGACTGCTTTTAAATGTCCTGCTGAGCTACATCAGAAAGTTGTGAAAAGAAAGTCTCATATGACTAATGAGGAAATTTTTGTAGTTTCTTAAAAATTAAAAATTGTAAAACTTACGATGTTTTGATTAATCTGCAAAATACATATTTTAAGTATTCTTGGAGAGATGTTCTTAGTTGTGGTATGAAAAGGTAGAATTCCATACCAAAACACCATTTGGTAGCCTGAAGCATCATATTTTCATTCTATGTTCCTTTCTTTTAATGTCTGTTCAAGCATTTTTTTCTTGCTTCCATAATTAGTCCATTCATATTTTGACAGAAACAATCTAGAGAAACAAAAATAAAATCAGGAAAAAAAGTTTGATATTACTCCTGAGGAGTTGTAAATGGAAAAATAAGGTGCACCACCTTATTAAGACAAGCTTCACTAAGAAAAATTCAAGACAGATTTCAAATCAGACCAGTTAGGAAGAAAGTTTCATCAGCTGAGAACAGCTTAGTGTAAAAGCTGTTTCCTGGAGAATCTCTAGTCTCTGTTTTAAACTATGTGCTCTCTGAAGAGACCTTTAGAATACAGATGTATTTTTATATTTCTTTCTCAATAGGGAAAACTTTCTCAGTGGGGAGCTCCTTGCAGCTGTCTTCATGACTTTTCAAAGCAGTGGACATCAGTTAACTACAAAATGAGAAGCAAAGAGCAAACAGAAAACCCATGGAGAAGACTGCTGTCAAATTTCCCTTAAAATCTAAATGACTGCAAAAAAAAAGTATTTTACTTCACCATAGTATAGAAGTAAATTGTGATGAGTTCCATTTGAATAGTTGGATAGCTATTCAAAACTGATGAAAAGACACAACATTTATTTTTAAAAACTCGTAAGTGGAAACAGATACAAACTCACACAGAGTACAGGTAGTATTCTACTTGCCGATATGCTTCTTGGAAATCCTCTAACTTCTAGGACATTTATTTTTTATTACTACCTTATTTCATTGCACATGCAGTAAGGAAAAGCTTGTCATCATGACATACTGCTGATGTGTCATTTAAATCCTTTATATTCAACTGCTTTTGAAATGTTTTCCATTTATTTATTTATTTATTTATTTATTTATTTATTTATTTATTTATTTCACATATTTGGGAACGGCCCACCTATTATGATGACTTTACGGGTTGTTTTTTTTTTTTTCTTATGTTTTTCAGTAAAGAACAAGTGATATTTGGTGATCAGATAAGAGTGAGTTTCAAGAACAGGCTCTACTGAAAGAAATGAATAGTTTCCATTTCTGGCAAGGATCTACAAATGACAGGGGGACAGCTGTGAATTAAGGGACTGGTAGGGTTTGTGTTGCACACATGGAATCAGAGTTTCAACATACATCTTGCACAAACATCTGATGACTGCAAGCTTGAAATCTCTTGAAAATTCTGTTTCTTGTTCTTTGACCATTCTTGCATTTTGAAATTGTACCTTTTGTTTTGTTGCTAAGACTATCCAGCTCAAAAATCCCTACCTAAATCCAATTGTAATTCTGATAACTTTTTTGTTGTCCTACATTTCCTCATGCTGTGGTCCTGAGGGACTACAATAGACTATTTTGATACAATTTTAGTTTAATGAATGTGCCAGTAAAAACTCATGCCAGGGCATCTGGAAAGAAGAAAGACCATCATCTACAGACATAGCCAGAAAATTCCTGGAGAAAGAACTACAGTCATTAAAGATATTACTGATTTTAATTAAGTTGTTAATGTTTGTTGTGTTCCTCTGTCTATTTGTACCACTCCCCACAAGAAAGCCAGGATGGTCACGAAAATGATCCTCCTTTGATTAAAGGGAGATGAATGCTGCTGATTTATTTTCATAGTGTCTAATAGCTGTTTAAGCAAGGCTGACTTTTCTTTCAAGTAAATGAAGAGTTCTCATCAGTTAGATCCCCAGTAGCAAGAACTGAGGGGACAATGACTTACATTAGGAAGTGGTATCAACTCAATTTACAGCTATTTCTGTACATATTTTGCTGACAATGAGCTGGAATCTCATTGACATATGCTCCAATCCATATAAAATTAAATAAGGGTGTTCTGTTCTTTTGTAAAATTTCTCTGCTATTGTTTCCAACATTTTTATTGCCTCTTGTTTCACTTTTTTCGCCAATGTAGAACTGGAAAAAAGTAATACAAATACATATATAGTATATGGTGCTTATGTATGTACATCTCAATTGTTCTGCAAAGACAAGCCCAAGAACTATGTATGTCTCTTAAACACTACCTAGCTTTCTGTTTGTACATGGATGACATGTCCTTAACGTTTTTGTTAATATTGTTACTGTGTATCTTACACTGACAGTGTTGTCAGTAATGAACAACATAGACTTACTGAAGAATTACAACAGTAATAGACTCTATAGTGTAGATGAAGTTGTATGTCATAGAATCATAGAATCATAAAATCATAGAATCACAGAATGGCCTGGGTTGAAAAGGGACACAATGATCAACTAGTTTCAATCCCCCTGCCATGGGCAGGGTTGCCAGCCACTAGACCAGGTTGTCCAGAGCCACATCAGCCTGGCCTTGAATGCCTCCAAGGATGGGACATCCACAACCTCTCAGGGCAACCCATTCCAGTGCATCACCACACTCTATATGAAAAACCTCCTCCTAATATCCAACCTAAATCTCTTCTGTCTCAGTTTAAAACCATTTCCCCTTGTCCTATCACTATCCGCACTCAGAAACAGCCATTCCCCCTCCTCTGTATACACACCCTTCAAGTACTGGAAGGCCACAGTGAGGTCTCCCTGGAGCCGTCTCTTCTCCAAGCTAAACAAGCCCTGTTCCCTCAACCTTGTCATGATGTTTTAATACACATTTAGAGTGAGACCTTGAGCATATCTCTGCTTATACTGGAAAAAGTCATATTTACTGTTTGTGTTCATAGCTGAAACACAGCTTATCCATGTTTTGGTCCACTAGACTGCAAACCTGAATTACCCTCAAAGTGCTCCATAAAACAGAAGTATCCCTCAGGCACCAATGCATTTTATAAAGAATGGTTTTACTGTGATAATGACAGTGACTTTTGTAACTCTTGAATGTCAGATGTTTTTAATTTTATTATTATTATTTTCCTATTTTTACTCTAGGCTAGAGACCTGAGACATTTCTTACTTTACTTCACTTCTATTTCAGGATAGGTAGAATTAAGATTTGTTCTGTCTCTAGCAGATATTACAGGTTCATGTGAGACCCTGCCCCAGAAAAATTGTGGCTGACCCCTCCCTGGAAGCAATCAGGGCAAGCTCATCTAGAGGGAGGTGTCCCTGCCCATAGCAGTAGGGTTGGAACTAGATGAACTTAAAAGTCCCTTCCAACCCAGACCATTCTATGTTTCTATGATTTTATGATTCAATGATTCCATGAAGCTGAGTTTCTGTTCTTAGTCAAAAATACTGCAGAAGCACCTTAAAGTGTTTCACACTCTTAATTATTCAATATAGGTATACCTCATTTTACGTTTGTCACTATTGTTACAACAGATTTGTTTTAGTTTTCTCTGCATTTAACAGATGAGTGAGTATGATGGAAAAAAGAATTAGTTGGAGTTGGTTTTCAGATCTTCTACTTAAATTCTCATTGTAGATTTTTATCTTTGGATATGCACCTGTGGTGAATAAAAGCCTTGAAATCTCTCTCATGAAATGAAAACTGCCATGAATCCAAAGAGCAGCTGTACACACCAATATAAATGATGCTTGTTAAGCAATTAAAAGTCACATATTCATGACCAGAAATGACTGTATTTTATTATAATTAAATATGACTTTAACAAGAATTGTTCCACTTAGAGTGTATTATATGAATTACAAAAGGTGAGATCTGAAAGTAGAGCACAGATTTAATATTTCCAAATGTGAAAAAACACCATGCCATGGAGCCCTCTGCTGTTCAGATCTCATTAGCCATGCTTGTAGCCCTTCAGTGGCAAGCAAACTCTGAGATGGAGGCTCAACAAATGGCAAAGACAGATGAAGACACTGCAGGACTCCGATGCCTTAATATACACATTGTGACACTAGCTAAGTTTTGTGACTTAAGCTTCAATAGCTTGGTAAAAACAAAAAACTACAGGAAGTGAAAAGGGGCATGTAAGAAAAAAAAAACATTTTTTGTTGTATATGAATGTATAAGAAATAATTTAGGCCATTTGAAAGAGAAAGTAATCAGTCTCAAAATGATATTGCATACTATTTTAAAATGCCACATTATGGTAGACTGTGACTTAAAACAAATCTGACACTTTAAATCTAACTACTGATTTTAAATGACAAACAAAGCTTAAAAATACTATTCTAGAGTTTTTTGTTGTTGTTTTTGTTGTTGTTTTTAACTTTTGTTGGCTGATCTCATCTCAGTGAAAGTCCCAATGAGTAAATAAAAATTGAAACAAAAAATAAAAAATATCTGTTCACAATGTCTTGTGAAATATATTATGCTTGCTGATTATTGGCAACATGGACTCGCTTACATAAACAGCAATGCAGTACAATGTATAAGAAATATTAACGCAATAGAGCCTGTCTCAGGCTTCAAATTTTAATGAATACTACATTTCATGTTCATTAAATGTCATAAATACTGAACAAAATAAGAAACTATATCCTGACTTTGCTAATTCATGTTTTCGTCCAGTGAATGCCTGAATGATGACAGCATATGCAGAAAACAAACCTAATTGCTTTTTAGGCAATGTAAAAACTTAATTTTGGTTGTTATTTTACAAATGTAGTTTTAGCATCACCATTGGCTTGATTAGCATTACTTTGCACAACTTTCATTCTTAGCATACTCAAAACCTAGAAAATGCATACTTGGAAATAATTATAATAATTTCAATGTTTGTTCCATGTTTCCTGCAGCTAACTCAATACCTTAATTTTATTTAAAGATATATTTGCTTCTCTGCCTCATATAAATTTGCAACAAAATCCATCATGTTTTATTTTACAGCTCAGAAAACTGTCTTTTCTTAGGTTTCAACTACCAGTTTTCTTTTGTGTCTAGTTTGCAGTACCTTTGGAACCTTTCAACAGCACCAACCTTCAGGTCTTTAAAATAGATTCATTTTCCCCCAAAAGGATATTTTCCCACAGTGTCTTAACTGATTTCCTCAAAGTATCTCTGATGAGTTACTTCTCCTGAATGAATGTCATGGTGGAGAGGACCTCAATGGACAGCTCAGTCGCTTCACTGAATCCATTTTGAATGCCATATGAAATGTCAACTAATTTCAAGACTTTTGCTTGCAATCACTGATCGTCCATGTCAGAATGCCTTAGTTTAGCTTTTAATTCAGCTATTTTACTTGGAACTAGACCATCCAGGTTCCTCTCATTACCAGGAAGAAACAACCAAACAAGTACTTCAATTGCTTTTCCTCAACAGTTTCATCATTTTTTGCATTCCTTAGGAAGCAGAAGGCAAATCACACCAGCTTCACCTGTTACGCGTGTTTGAGAAATGTGATTTAGTGGACGTATGCTTTTTCTTGGTGAATGTTCACCGTTATCTTTTCCAATATGACAAAAATTTCCTGCCTTGTATTGGTCTCTCTTATCCACAAAACTCTTAGCATGTGTTCCACAGTAGGCCAGACCACTTAAACCAGCTTTTAAAGTCATAACCCTTTAAAGTCATGACCTTCTTAGCTCTGTTGCAAATGTATAAGATAATCTTCAGTACCATTCATTTCATTCAACAGAATTTTCTTTCAATAGATTATTTTTATATTTTAGAAAATCCTGGACGATGGAGGGAATGGGAAAAAATACAGTGGAAACTATTTCAGACTATTTTCTCATCTTTGGTTCTTGTGGTCATATTCTGAAGCCCAGAGGCAGCTAGGCTATCTTCTTATCTCTAATTCAAAATATTGTTTTGAATCTCTTATTTCAAAACAATTTATTTCTTTCTTGAATCATTCTGGAGAGATTGCCTTTACCACTAGTAATACATACAAGAGTCTAGTGCTAAGGAGAAATAGTTTTTAAAAAGGGAAGATTTCGAATAAATATCAGGAGCACATTTTTCATTCAGAGAGTGATGAGGCATTGGAACAGGATGCCCAAAGAAGTTGTGGATGCCCATCCCTGGAGGTGTTCAAGGCCAAGTTGGATGAGGCTCTGGGCAGCCTGAGCTGGTGGGTGGCAACACTGACAATGGCAGGAAGTTGGAGCTAGATGATGTTTAAGGTCCCTTCTAACCTAAGACATTTCGTGATTCTATGAATTTTTCATTCTCTGTTATCTCCAGAATCCAAGGGCAGAGGATCAATTAAATCTTTTTACCACTGTAATGCAAGGGTAACCGGAGTTTGAATTTCAGGATACAAGATCCTGAATACAGTGAGCACTGCTTATGTACCTGCAGATATTACACCATTCCAAAAACAATTTTCATAGCACTGAAGTCTTCAGGAACTGTTCTGATTAAAAGATCAACCTAGAAAATTTTCTTTGAGTATTGTTTTATCTTGATCATTATGTGATGCTATTGTAACTACAGTCCAGAGCTCTTTTCCCACTAGAAGTTATTCACTACTGCTAGAATTTTGGTACTTTCACTGTAGAGGCTCTCAGCATGCTTTATTGCTCTGGCTGAGTATGTTCACATTGTATCTTAGAGCTATAATTGCTTACTGGGGATGAAAGCATGCTGTAGAAAATGTTAATGACTTATCTTCTAAGATAATGGATAACAATATTCCCCATTTATCTTATATTCTTCAGCACAATGAATACAAGGTTCTGTATTTTTTTTCTATGTGCAAACCCCATCACCCTTCTCTAAGAAAACAAAACAAAACAAAACAAAACAAAAACAATGAAGAAACAAAACCAGGGAAGAAAAAATTCTAACAACATTCTATAAGAAGGAAAAGAAGATGCGAAAATAAACTTAAAAATCAAAATCCATCCTTTTGCAGGATGAAAATAATTTTATTTTGCAAGAAATCTGATTCAGATCCAGTTAATTGTCCTCATAACAACTCTCAAATCTCTCATTTCAGGCACATATTAGGATCTTTTCTATGAAGAAGTATACTCTTGGATCATTTGCTTAATCTTCCTTATCAAAACCTGGACCAGAGACTGTAATCTCTGTCTCAAACCTCAGAGATAAAGTCTAAATAATGAAAACTCCTAGGGCCAAAACAAATGCTATTTTGAGGATCATCAGATTTTCTTCCCAGATGTGGTCCCAATTATAAGTAGAATAACCAGTGGAAACTGAATATTGCAAAGAAAGATTTTCTTCTGTGAGAATTAGATATCACACCATAGTTCTTTGCTGAGAATAATCCATGATCACAAAATATATATTACAGTAGTTGACACCCTTAATAAGTAAACAACTCTAAGTGTTTGCATCTGAAAAGCCAAGGGGGTTCTGATACTTAACTGCGTGCTACAGGTCATGACATGAAAAGATTAAATACATATTTAGATAAACTGGGTCCAAATGCTGAGTTGTCTGAAGACCTCACTCACAAAGTGACTATGTTATTTTGAAATTGTGAAGTTCGCTTCTTCACTGTATCCTCCTTATTTTGATGTCAAATAAAATTGGTTTGTAAGTAAGTCAGTATCTTGCCTGCCACTGCAACAGAGATTTTGCAGAGATTCCAAATACATATGCATAGCCCACCACCTTTTAATTGTGACAACTCTTGGTCTGAACAATTTTAATAGAAATCACTGAAAGTACAATTTGGCACCCAAAACTCCCCAAAAGATAACAATAAAGAACAAAGTTTTTCAGGAGAATTAAGGGTCCATACCAGCTAGGGTGACTAGCACTGAGGACACAAATGAAAACTACATTTGGATATGCAAATTGTGGAAGTGGGAGGAAATACAAAAATCCCAGAAGACTTCTATCCTTAAATTAAATTAATTTATCTTGATATAAACTTTTTCAATTTTCTGGGCTCTAATACACATTTCTATTTGCTAATTTATAGCAGCTGTGAATTATTATATTCTCAAAAAGTCTTTTAAAAAATATGACTGATTTGTTTCCTGTTACATTTGATGTTTTTTAGAACCATTTTTATTGATTTTAGTATATGTGCTATGTTACAAAGAAGTAAAATGATAGAATCATAGAATAGTACTAGATCAGATTTCCCAAAGCCCCATCCAACCTGGCCTTGAACACTTCCAGGGACAGTGCATCCACAATCTCTCTGGACAATGTGTTCCAGCAACCCATCATACTCTCGGTAAAAACTTTACAGATATCTAATCTAAGTCTCTCTTCCTTCAGTTTAAAACAGTTCCTTCTTGTGCTATCACCATCCACCCAAGTAAAAAGTTTATTTCCCTCATGTTTATTTACTTTTTTTAAATACTCGAAGGCCACAAAGAGATCTCTTCACAGCCTTCTCTCTTTTCCAGACTGAACAAGGCCAGTTCCATCAACCAGTTTTCATAGGAGAGCTGCTCTATCCTTCTTATAATCTTCATAGCACTCCTCTAGACCATATGCAAAACATCTCTGGGGGCCTCAGACATGGATGCAGTACTCCAGAAGAGGCCTCACAAGAGTAAAGTAGTGGAGGACAATCACCTCCCCGTTCCTGCTGGCCGCCCTTCTTTTGATGCAGTCCAGGACACAGCTGGCCTCCTGGGCTGCAAGCATACACTGCTGGCTCACATTAAGTCTTTTACATACCAGGATACCTCAGTCCTTCTTGGCAGGGCAGCTCTCAAGGAGTTCTGCCATTTTGCATACATATCTGGGATTACTTCAAGCCAAGTGCAGAAACTTGCACTCATCAGGTTCACATGGCCCACCTTTTGAGTTTATCAAGACCCCTCTGTAAGGCATCCCTTCCTTCTGCTGTATCAGCTGCACCCCTCACCTTGGTGTCATCAGCAAACTTGCTGAGGGTGCAACCCACTTCATCATCTATGTCATTGATAAAGATATTAAAGAGGCAACAGGCCCAAGACAGACTCCTGAGTGACACCTGTCATCACTGGCCTCCATCTGGCAGAAAGCCATTGACCGCAACCCTCTGGCTGTGATCTTCCAACCAGTTCCTTATCCACAGAACAGTCCAACGTTCAAATTCATATGTCTCCCATTCAGGGATAAGGAAGTGGTGAGGGACTTTGTCAAAGCCCTTGCACAAGTCCAGGTAGATGACATCAGTTGCCGTCGCTTTTTCTATTGATGCCACCACTCTTTCACAGAAGGCCCCCCGATTGTGAGGCACAAACTTCCCTTGGTGAAGCCATGCTGGCTGCCTTGGATCACCTGCTCATCCCTTGTCTGCCTTAACATCTCTTAACATCCAGGAGACTCTGTTCCATGATCTTCCCAGGCAGTGGGGCTCGCAGGCCTGCAGCTGCCCAGGCCTTCCTCCTTTTCGTATAAACAGGAGTGATGCTTCTTTTTCCAGCCACCAGAAATTTCACCTGAGAGTCAAGTCTTTTCAAAGATGATGGAGAATGGCTTGAGAACCACATCAGCCATTTTGTTTAGTATGCTGGGATGCATGCTGTCCAGCTCCATAGACCTGTACGCATTCAGTTGCATGAGTCAGTCTCAGAGTTGTTCTGCCCTTACAGTAGGGGGGATTTGCCCCCCCCAGTTTCCACATAGAGCTTCATGAATCTGAGCTTCAGGGATGTGAGAATGCAGTTTGCCAGCAAAGACTAAGGCAAATAGCTCATTGAATACCTCATACTTCTCCATATCTGTTGTAGCAATTTCTCCTTTCTCATTTAGCACAGTAGGTTCACTCTCTTTGGCCTGTCTCTTCTGACACATGAACCTGTAGAATATGTTACTGTTTTTAACATGTCTCACCAAGTTCAGTTCTATCTGTGCCTTGGCTTTCCTAATCCCATCTCTGCAAATCCAGACAACAATCCTATATTCAACCCTGGTGACACACCCTTGCCTCCTCTTTCTGCAGTTTCCCCTCTTTTTCTTCAGTCTGACCAGACAGTCCTTACCAAACCATGCCTGTTTCCTACATCCCCTGCCTGCCTTCTTATTCTGAGGGATGGAAAGCTCTTGCACTCTCAGAAGAGCATCTTTGAAGAGTAGTCAGCTTTGTTCTACTCCTTCATTTCTAGGTATGAAGGATCCTTGTCCAACAATTCCTTAAGTAGACTAAAGTTTGCTTTCCTGATGTTCAGTACCTTGATTATATTCTCTGCCGGGCCCATGATCCAGTCTTAATATCTTTAATGATCATCTTCACACTGATGAGCAACAAGTCCAGCAATGCTTCACCTCTGGTCAGTCTGGCCAATACTCAAACCGGAAAGTTATCATCAATTCATTTCAGGAGTCTCCTGGATTGCTTACAGCTTGTCGTATTGTCTAGCTCTAGTTTAACGCCCTGCAATGAAAAGTATTTTAAAGTAATTTTGTTTGCTAATTGCACCTATCCTGCCACACGCTGAAATGAATTTCACAAATTTCCCCTTCCTTTGAATCCCAGATGCTGCCTTATGTATCTTAGTGGTATTGTTTATTTATTTATTGTAATGCAAATATTGGCAAAAAAAAAAATTCTAAAGACTACTCTGCTATTCTGTGTTACTATCATCGACTAGTCTACTTATAAAAGCAACCAAAGGAAAACATTTCAATGAGGCAATATCAAATTGCAAAACTTTCAAGACAGGAATTTCTTCAAGTGTCTGCTTAGACCCACCTACTACTTTAAGCGGAGTTCACTCAGTGCCGCACTGCAGGGACATTTGGATGGTAGCAGGGAACATGCTCTAGAGTTGGCATTTTCACATTCTGTATGGGTGTAGATGCATAAACTGTCCTATGATTAGCTCTGAGTAAGAAGTTAACTTGTATTTTGAAGTGAATTGAATAGTTTTAAATCATCCAGTGATTTATCCACTCAATGGACTGTACATAAGAGCAGTAGAATCTAAACACTGTGAAAGCAAGAAAATGGCATGTGATTTTACTTAATTGTTTGTTACTGTAACTTTCACCCTATGACATTAAACATATGCTCTTTTTGAAAATAGTCATTAACCTCTCACATGATGTATAACTAGCTTTATCACTCCAGAAAAAAATCCCACTTTGAGTTCTGAAAAGAAGATCCACTGGGAGACACACAAATGGTAAACCACACCGAAGGACACAAAAAGGCCCATAAAACATCAGTAGGGTTATAAAGGTCTATGGATTTTAATTGCTGTGTGCCAATGGGCCTTTACAAAGCAATCAAGCAGGCAATCTCCAAAGACAGCCCTGCCATAATACATTTAACAATAGAGTTCTCACCCCATCAGCAGACAAGGGTTTATGAAGGTCCCAACAGCAATTAATGACCTTGTACATCGAGAGAAAAAGACAAAATTACTTAAATTGGCTATCCTTTCTGGATATATATCTCACATGTAGTAGAGTGTAATTTCAATGCAAGGAAAGCAGAAGTTTTGATGACAGAAAAAGTCTTACTGATCTGATGTTTCTGTATATGTACATCTTTTAAGGCACAGAAATCAGCTTTTCAGATACTGCTTATTACACATTCTGAAAAGTGCAGCATAATACTGAATTTTTGGACAAAATTCTAACCGCATAACTTCATTCTTCTCAACAATCTGGAAAATACTATTTTTTTCTGACAGTGAATTTGAAATCAAAATGTAAATATACAATAGTAGCAATAAAAAGATTATATGACAATATGGTAAATTTGGGCAAAAAGTGAAAGGTTAAATGCACATTTGTCATCATCTTACATATGCTTTATGTGTCTGCAAACATCAAGGAAATTTTACAAGGGTATAAATTTGTACATGTAAAGCAGGGATAAATGCATGAATGAATTCACTGCATTCTAAAGAGCCCTGGAAGCCTAGCAAGTCATGGAATTAAAGCCGAATCTGAAGGTAGAGAAAAATGAAGGGAAGTCACTCCACAGCAGAAGTATATATATATAACATATATACATCTTTCACTGAGATGAGCATTTAAGAATTTTAATAACTTATCAGAGAAGAATACAATGTTTTTCTTCTGATAAGAGATGAGCTTCTTCTGTTGTGTGTGTGCTTGAGGTGTTAGATCACCTTTGTGAAAGAAGAGCAACTAGTTAATTATTTTTTCTAATAATTCCTTCCTCCCTCCCTCCCTTCCTTCCTCCCTCCCTCCCTCCCTCCCTCCCTCCCTTCCTTCCTTCCTTCCTTCCTTCCTTCTTTCCTTCCTTCCTTCCTTCCTTATCTTCCCTCTCTCCCTCCCTCCCTGCTTCTTTTCCTCTTCCCTTTCTATCTTCCCTTCTTCCCTCCCACCCTCCTTCTTTTCTATCTTCCCTCCTTCCTTCCTTTCCTCCTCCTTTCATTCTTTCCTTTCTTCCTTGCTCCTTTCCCCCCTTTCTCCTTTCCTCTCTTACTCCCTTCCTTCTTTTCCTCCTTTCTTCCTTTCTTCCTTTCCAATAGGAAAAATCCAGACATATATAGATAACTAAATAATCCACTTAATTCCTCTTTCTTCTTCATTTTAAAGAAGCTACCATGCACTACAAACAATAAAGCCTCAGGAAATAAAACATGTAAGGATAACTAGAAAATGAATAATTTTTTAGAATTTTCATTTAAAATCTGATTTAATCTGCATTGTTTGAACTCACTTTAATCAGGCTTGAACACATAAAGGATTCTAATCATTCCACTATTGTGGAATTACTCTAAAATAATTTTAAAGGTAGGTTATCCATTTACTAAATAACATAAATTATATTCAGAAATGCAACTAAAATGTTTCACGTTCAATCAAAGAAGCTGCACATACAAATGCCTTATCTATTCTCAGCTGACAAAAAGAACTGCTCTTGCAGGGAACTGATATACACAGCATAGAGTTGGTACTATTCCAGGAAGCCATCATTCTATCCATGCTGCCACTTGTACTGTCCATATTGGTAAACACCAATCCTTCTGTATCTATACCTGTCTGTTTATAAACAGGTGCAAATATAGTTAAGTAACTAGAGCATTTAAAAAGATAAGAAGCAGATCTTAGTTTAAATACCTTATTTTTTTTCTTCATGCATTCTTTGCCTTAGTATACATTATTTTCACTAGTATCCAGCCTTGACAAGTAAAAACTGGAAGAATCTGATATTTTACTGATAGTATTTTCTATTTTACTTGCATTTCTTTTTCCCTACGAAGAACAATCTAATACCATTACTGTATGCTTTCTATTTTAAATTTGAAAAAAAAAAAAGTATTGTAGTCTTCAAGATTTATCTCCTTGATTATCTCCTACCAGCTACTGCTGGTATGAGAGCAGTGTCTGAGAACAGACTGAGTATGGCTAATGATAAACTTGTTCATTTAAAATCTGGTCAATAATGTGTGTCCCTGTGTCATGCATACCCTCAATTTTAATAAGTATATATGCTTGAAAAGTAATAAGTGCATATTTCTAGAGTCCGGAATAACAAAATCTACAAATAATGAACAAATTAATGTTTACCTCCATGTTTTCTAACACTCAGATTGCTCAGAACTTCCAATCAAATTCTGGAAAGGGAAAACAGAAAAAAACAAATGAACATGGGAAACACAGAAAAACTGATCTTCAATTAAAAAAAAAAAAAAAAAAAAAAAGTGCTTTCCATTTAGCTTACCCCATGTTTGGAGGCATTTGACCTGTAGGCACAAAATGAGGAATACAGTCTTCACAAATCTGTGGGCCTGAGCTTGAGGATGGACTTGCTTGAGGCTGAAAATGTGTGATAACATCTGTGGATACCACTGCAGAACAAGTTGTCCTTGGTTGGAAGGCATATTTATTGCAAGACTTTGAATTCAGTGTTTTTGTTGAATTTTTTTTAGGGTTTTTTTTTTTTTTTCGTCTGTTATTACAAAGTCAGGCAAAATAAAGAACAAAGTGGAAAAGTATATTCTTAGGAGAAAAAAATGAAAGAAAATCTTCAAAGAGCACAGTTCATTAACCTCAGCAATGACAATGATTAAAAAGGAGATTGGTACAAATAAAAAAACTGATTAAGTTTTGTAACTAAAAAATGATGGGCTTGACTGGAAGATACTGAAAAGAGAATCTGAATACAGATAAATGGAATGCATAGGCAAAACTCTAAATCATTTCCAACTATTGGAGAGAACAGATAATTCTAGCTTGTGGTGAAAAACAAACTGAAGAGAGTCTGATGTTTAGTTGATAAAGGTGATTGGTTGCAGAAAACAAAGGGGTAGAAAACACTTTGCAAATACAATTGAAATGTATTCTGAAAAGAAATGTAGAAGGAAGCATATGATGTCAGTTGCAGAAAGGAATATGAAAATAGTTTAAATGAAACATTTTAAGGAGAAGGCTGAATTAGAGGAATAAAACTTATTTTTAAGATACATCTTTCCTTAGACCAAACTACAAGTAAAAATCCATTATTATGGTGGTAGTTTTTTATTTTCTTTATAATTTTTTTAAATAAATAATTTCATAATTGAGAGGTCAATTGATACCGGATGCATCTTTTACACTTTTTCAATAAAGAACACTCTTGGAATTATGCTTAAGAAAAAAAAAAGAAAAAAGCATACTGCAGATGGCAGACTGATAACATAGTTTAATTTAATTGATAATACAGGATTTAAGGGAGTATCTGTATCTCAAATTTGAATAAAAATCTGTGCTGCTTAAATTAGCTAGCTAGATTCCCAAGGTTCCTTCTCTACTTGAAGAGAATGGAATGGAATGGAATGGAATGGAATGGAATGGAATGGAATGGAATGGAATGGGCTTATTTCAGCTGGAAGAGACCTTCAAAGGTCATCTAGTCCAACTGCCTGACCACTTCAAGGCTAAACAAACATTAAAATATGTTACTGAGGGCATTATCCAAATGCCTCTTGAGCACTGTTGGACATGGAACATCAACTACCTCTAGGAAACTTGTTCCATTGTCTGGCCACCTTGGACATAAAGAAATTTTTCCTATTGAGGTGTCCAGGCCTTCCCCAGTGTAGCTTTGTGCCATTCCCCTGCATCCTAACATCAGTGACTAGGAAGTAGAAACCTAGAATCTTCCTCTTCTTCCCCTCCTTAGGGTGCTGCAGAGTGCAATGAGGTTTCCTCCAGACTTGACAAACAGAATGTCACAGAATCATGGAATCACAGAATGGCCCGGGTTGGAAGGAGCTCAAGGATCATGAATCTCCAACCATTTCTACCTCTCTCTCTCCCCCCCATCAGAAGGCCCATCAACCTCCACATTTAATACAAGATCAGGCTGCCCAAAGCCCTGTCCAACCTGGCCTTGAACACCTCAGGGATGGGGCATCCACAACCTCTCTGGGCAGCCTGTTCCAGCACCTCACCACTCTCATTGTAAAGAACTTCCCCCTAAAGCCTAAAAAACTAACCCTAAATCTTCCCTCCTTCAACTTAAAAGCATTTCCCCTTGTCCTGCTGTTATCTACCCTTTCAAAGAGTTGACTCTCCTCCAGCTTATAGACTCCATTTAGTTACTGCAAATAGGTCACCCTGCAGCCTTCTTTTTTCCAGGCTGAACAAGACCAGCTCTCTCAGCCTGTCTTTGTAAAGGAGGTACTCAGCCCTCTGATCATCTTAGTGGCTCTCCTCTGGATCCTCTCCAACAGCTCCCTGTCTTGTATTGGGGCCCCAGACCTGGACCCAGTTCCAAATGGAGCCTCACGAGGTCAGAGTAGAGAGGGACAATCACCTCCCTGTCCCTGCTGGTCATTCCTCTTCTGATGGAGCCCAGGATATCATTTGCTTTCAGTGCTGCAGGAGCACACTGCTTGCTCATGTTAAGTTGTTACTGTCCTCAGCCTCTCCTCACAGGACACACCCTCCAGACTTGTTACCAGCTTTATTGCTCTTTTCTGGAGCCTAGAATTGCATGCAGTATTCAAGGCTTTTTCAGAGAGCCACTCTCAACAGAAGACAGCTCAGGTACTTTTTCTCTGGACTTTGCAGGTGCTTCTCTTCATTTGTTTATTATAAAAATGAGTACTCTGACTATATGTTATACAATATGAACATCACTTTGGTAAAGGATCTACTCGCTTTCTATTCTCAAAAGCAAATGTCAGTGCTACATTCTTGAATCATTTAGTTGTTCTATTTTGTTGTTATTTATTTAGACATAAACCCTGAAAGATGTCTGAATGTATTTGATGCTATTGAAGTTATTAAACCATCTACACAGAACATATGCCTAGTAATTTGTTAACTGCTGGATTTATGTGGCCCTTACATCTTTTGTCTCTCAGAAAGTGTTGCTTGTATGTATGCAATTCTAGAGCTGTTGAGGATAGAGGTATTGTTTCCTAAGAAAGGAATCACAGAATCACAGAATGGCCTGGGTTAAAAAGGATCATAATAATCATCTAATTTCAACCCCCCTGCCACAGGCAGGGTTGCTAGCCACTAGACCAGGTTGCCCAGAGCCACATCAGCCTGGCCTTGAATGCCTCCAAGGATGGGACATCCACAACCTCTCGGGGCAACCCGTTGCAGTGCATCACCACCCTCTGTATGAAAAACTTCCTCCTGATATCCAACCTAAATCTCTTCTGTCTCAGTTTAAAACTATTTCCCCTTGTCCTATCACTATCCACCCTTATAAACAGCCATCCCCCCTCCTCTTTATATGCTCCGTTCAAGTACTGGCAGGCCACAATGAGGTCTTCCTGGAGCCTTCTGTTCTCCAAGCTAAACAAGCCCAGTTCCCTCAACCTTTTCTCACAGGAGAGGTGCTCCAGCCCTCTGATCATCTTAGTGGTCCTCCTTTGTACCCGTTCCAAGAGCTCTGCATCTTTCTTGTGCCAGTACCCCAGGCCTGGACGCAGTACTCCAGATGGGGCCTTACAAGATCTGAGCACAGAGGGACAATCACCTCCTTCTCCCTGTTGGCCACTCCTTTTTTAATGCAGCCCAGGATATAGTTGGCCTTCCAGGCTGCAGGCACACACTGTGGCTCACATCCAGCTTTTCATCCACCAGGATTCAGAAGTCCTTCTCCACAAGGCTGCTCTCAAGGAGTTATTCTCCCAGTTTGTATAAATACCTGGGACTGCCCTGGCCTAAGTGCAGCACCTTGCACTTGGTCTTGTTGAACCTCATTAGATTCACATGGGCCCACTTCTCCAGCCTGTCCTGGTCCCTCTGGATGGCTTTCCTTCCCTTCAGTGTATTGACCATGCCACTCAGCTTGGTGTCATCTGCAAACTTGTTGAGGGTGCATTCAATGCCATTGTCTATCTCATTGAAGAAAATGTGGAAGATGGTACCAAGATTCACTCCTGAGGGACACTGCTCGTGACTAGTCTCCACCCTGACACAGAACCATTGATCACAACCCTTTGGTATTGACCAGCCAACCAATTCTTTATCCACTGAAGACTCCATCCTTCAAATTCATACCTCTCCAATTTAGAGAGAAGGATGTGGTGAGGGACCATGTCAAAGACTTTGCAGAAGTCCAGGAAGATGACATTCATTGCCCTTTCCCCATCCATCAGTGCCATCACTCCATCATAGAAGGCCACCAGACTGGTCGGGCAAGATCTGCCCCTGGCTGTCTCTGATCACCACTTTTTTTTGCATGTGCTTTAAGACAGCTTCTAGGAGGATCTGTGCCATGATTTTCCCAGGCAAAGAGGTGAGGCTCACCAGCCTGTAGTTCCCCAAGGTCTTCCTTTCTCCCTTTCTTAAAAATGGGAGTAATGTTTCCCTTTTTCCAGTCACTGGGGACTTCATCAGACAGCCACAATTTTTCAAATATGATGCAGAGTGGTTCAGCAACCACATCAGCCATCTCTTTCAGAACCCTAAGATGGATATCATCTGGCCTCATGGACTTATATACGTTCAGTTGCTTATAGAGGTCTCAGATATGTTCCACTGTTACAGTGGGAATGGAATCTGCTCCCCCCACCTTCACCTAGAGGTTCAGGGTCCAGACACAGGAAGCCTGATCACCCACAAAGCACTCACTGAGTACCTCAACTTTTTCAATGCCTGAGGAAGCCAGCTCTCCATTACCTTTTATCAGAGGGGGAACGCTCTTCTTGGCCTGCCTCCTCCTGCCTATGTAACTGTAGAACCCCTTCTTCTTATCTTTCTATCTTTCAAATCCCTTGCCAAGCTCAGCTCCTCTGTGCCTTGGCTTTCCTAATAGTATCTCTACGCACACGGACAACAGCCCTGTATTCCTTCTAGGCTACACAACCCTGTTTCCACTTCCTGTATACTTCCCTCTTTTCCCTCAGTTTAAGCTGTAGATCTTTGCTCAGTCACGTCTGTAGCCTGCCTCCCCCGCTCTACTTCTGCTGCAGGATGGAGAACTGTTGTGTTCTCAGAAGGGTGTCCTTAAAGAGCGTCCAGCTCTTTTCTATACCCAGGCTCTTAAAGACAGTTTCCTAGGGGATTGCATCCAATAATTCCTTAAGCAGCCATAAATTTGCTCTCCTGAAGCACAGGGTCCTGACTCTGCTTTTTGTCAGGCCTACATTCTTCAATATAACAAACTCCACCAGAGCATGTTCATTGCAGCCCAGACTGCCTCCAAGCTTAACCTCTCTAATGCTCTCCTCCACAATACCAGGTCCAGTAAGGCTTCACCTTGGGTCAATCCATTTAATACCTGGACCAGGAAGCTATCCTCAGTAGACTCCGGGAATCTCCTGGATTGTCTGCCATCTGCCATGCCACTATCCTAGCAGATATCCGGGTGGTTGAAATCCCCCATCAAGACAAGAGCCCGCAAGCTCAACACTTCCTGCAGCTGAAACAAGAAGACCTCATCAACAGACTCTCCCTGACCAGGTGGTCTGTAGCAGACCCCAGCCACTAGATGCCCTTTACTGAACTGACCCTTGATTTTAACCCACAAACTCTAGACTTGATTGTGACTATTCCTTAGACACAGCTCTTCACAATCTATTCACTTCCTAACATAGAGGGCAACTCCCTTATCCCTCATACCCTGTCTATTCTTTCTGAAAAGCCTATATCCCTCAATCAGAGTATTCCAATTGTGGGATTTGTTCCACCATGTTTCTGTGATAGCAACTAGGTCATTCTTTCCCAATTGCGCCACAAAGTGGGAGGGTTTACTGCTCTGTTACAATAAATAAATGAAAACATTCTCAACTTACATGAAAAACCTTTTGGGGCCTCTTGCCACAGCTGCAACACTGGCAACAACAAAAGTATCATTAATATTCCTCCTGAGAAAACTTATTTCTAGTCTAGGTGTCTTTGCAAGAGCAAAGATACAGTATATACCTGGTTGTTCCTTGCCTAAAAAATGAAACTTTTGACTGATTTTTTGTTTGTTTGTTTTTAATTTTTATTTTTAAAGGCAGAGTTCTAAATGTTTTGTATGTCACCACAACATTATTTAGAATAAAAACAAATAGTGATAAGGCATTTGCCCAAATGTTACAAAATGTTATGGATAATAAACTGGATGGTTGTAAATGAAATGGGGGAAAATCACAATGGCTGCTTGCAGTAAAGAAAAAACTGAACCATTGAGCTGTTTATTATAGAAGGCACACATTGTATTAGACAGTAAATGTTTGATAGCACAAAAGAGCTATAGAGGCAGACAGATAGAGGCATATGCAAGATATCATGGCAGAGACACCATTTTGAAACATAGACTGTGGACCATAGGAAGTCTATCAGAAGAAAATAGGAAACAGGCATAATACTATTTACCAGGAATGAAAGACTATGTTTTTCAATAGTCATCACAGTTCAAAATAACGAATAAACAAAAATAAAAAGAAAATTCATATTCCTAATCACTAATAGTTAACAGCAAGGAAAACAAAATTTTATTCCAAATATCATGATTCTATCCAAGAACATAGCTTCTTTTCTCTGCTACCAGGTTAATAGCAAAAGAAGGATAATCTGAAATGGGCTGGGGAATTTACTTCCTTTGTGGCTTTGATTTGATAATTTTCTTACCTGGTGGAATAGAGTAGCTATGTTATGGTTATTGTTGATATCGTTTTGTTTTGTGTATGTGTGTATTTATGTGATCTTTATTTTTTTTTATTGAACTCCAGGCACCCAAAATACTAGTGCATTCATGTTTCTACAACTTTAAAAGAAAATAGATTATTTGTAACTCTGTGCTTCTAAACACTTGATCTACATCTTCACGTGAATTTGTGGCAAAGAGTCAGCTTGTACTCTTCTTTGCTGACCTCTGTGGATCTGAGTTCTGCACTATGACTGTATCTTTTGAATAACTGCAATCAAATTCAAAAATACTATTTTATTTAAATTAAACTACAACATATTTCAGTCACAACTTTTGGAAGTTTTAGTGCTGTTGAGCAATGAATGTACACAGAAAAACTTATCACTTCCAGCCCATGGCCCACTAAAGTGGGAATATGTATTGGAGTATCTAGTAAATTAATCTAAGCTGCAAATGCAACCAGTTTCTTAAATGGACCGAACTTGTCATTACCTTTGAAGTTCAAGAAGGAAATTTTTCTCCTTTGGAGAAATAAATTCCCAGTAAATATCCATGAAAAGCAATAAACAAATATGTTTCAACTGGGAGTGTAATGTAAAATGTACATATATTAGTTCATGTATTTTTGGGACCATATTTTTTCAAAGTTCACAGGGGATCTCTTTCTTGATGGCAGGTCAAGGGGGCATAGCATAAACATTGCATTAGGAAATTACATGATTTGTTCTGGCAAAGTTTGTATATAAAGAAATATTGTTTTTTTGTTTAAGTAGCTGTTTTAGGTTACTAGGTATGGATGCAGCTATTGCTGCGATAAGTTTTAGTTCAGCTTTGTTTATTTATAAATGCTGTAGTGCTGTCCCTCCATAACAGGCTACTTTGAAGTCTCTGCTATGTTCAGAGCAGCTCAAGCCACTTGATACCACATTCATTTTGCTTCATGAAGTAAGCACTGTAAGCAATTTCAGATTTTCAGCAGAGACTGCTTTGAATAATTTCATGCTGAGAATGTGATTCGCATGAAAGAGTAATTTCTGACAATTTATGTGTTAAGTTCTGTGCTGTCAACTTCAACTACCAAGCTACTTATGTTCTGAGCTTGTTTTTATTGTCTCTGGTTTATATGTTTTTTTCTAACAATTAAGTTCAAGTTATCAAAGTATCATTATTTCCTTTATTTTTTCAAATAAACCAACAATTTTAATTAATCTATATTGTGAGAAGAAGAAAGGACACTCTCTGGGCTGAATTTAGGAAATTTCTGGTCAAGTGTAATATCTAACATTTAATTTTAGAAATTCTGAAAAGCAAGAAGCTTTTCAGAAAGGACTTTGATTTACATGAATAAATATTTCCTAGGAGTGTCTGGTTCCCAGAAATTAGTGGTAACAAATGCATGAATGGTTCTAATGGCAATCCATACTTTGCCTGAATAAACTGCAGAAAGTGGCTGAAGATTAAAATCATTTTTGTCTGATAGACAGGGCTACTAAGATCAAATGAAGTTACAGCAGCTAGAATCCACCTAGGAAAGATAGAAACATCTTATTTTGTTGAGTAAATCATCTTTTAGAATTGTTCTTGTCAGTTTTCCTCTACACTTTTTACTGTTTCTCAATTGCCTTTCTCGTATCTTTGCTTTCCTCTTCCCTTCCCTTCTTATTACATTTCTCACTATACAGACAAAATTCATCTATACTACACCCTTAGCTTCAGAGTCTTTGGTATATGGTGTTTCAACACACTTTCATGTACACATGTTTTCCATAATTCTTCTATTAAATACTGATCCTAGTGCTCATATATTCAGAGTGGTTAAAAAAATATGGCATTAACATAATCTGATACTGCATCACATAACTTTTTAACAGTGTTGAATCCACTGCTTCCATGCTAAACATACTGACTTTCCTTGTTTTTAGTGTTTCTACAGGGAAATACAAATGTATTCCTTCATTGCTGTTGTAAACTCCATAGACTTCTGAGTATATGAGCTCTAATTTCTTCCCTAAATAATTTTTGATCCACAAGCTCTTTGTTCTTTAAGCCAAAAGCCTGTACCTCAGAATTTATTCAAGATATTTATTCCCAAATTCAGTTTCCAATGAAATGCTTATTGAAGTATGTACGTCTCAATGAATGTAATGCCGCTCATTTATTTTCATAGAAACAACAATAGATACAAAGAACAAAATAACACTATTTAATAAAGCAAATTCTCAGCCAAAATACACTATTCTTCAACAGAGTCACCGCCATCAGATGATTCACATGGGTGAGCTGATTGAGGTGCTCTTCATTTTGTGGTGCAACTGCTATGCACTGCCATTCGGAGCATGGCTTGTGTTTCATGTAACTTTTGCCACTGCTGAAATGCCTCCTCAATATGCTCACTTTTGCTGTTTGATCTCCAGTAAAAGGAAGTCTGGTGAAAGGAAGAGAGTAAAACAAAGACCACAGAATGAGTGGGTCCTCTTGTAAATGAAATGGGTGGCCTGTTGTCTAGGGACTCCAAGAAGATGGAGATACCGAATGCCTTCTTTGCTTCAGTCTTTGCTACAAAGTCTGCCCCTCGAGAATCCCAGATCCTGGAGGTAAGAGAGAGAGCTGGGGGTATGGAAGGCTTCCCTAGATTTCAGGAAGAAATGCTCACTAGATTCTTTGGCTAGAGAGCATCTAGCCAAAATCAATGCACAGAAATCCATGGACCTCCATGGGATTTACCTACATATGCTGAGGGAACTGGCAGAGGTGATTGCTGAACTGCTCTCTATCATCTATGAAACATCTTGGCAAATGAGAGAGGTACATGAAGACTGGATGATAGCTGATGTCACTTCAGTCTTCAAAAATGGCAAGAAGGAGGATCAAGAAAACTACAGTCCAGCCTCACCTCTGTCCCTGGAAAGGTCACGAAACATGCACTGAATGCCAGCTTCAAGCAATTAGTAGAGTGGAAAGTTATCAGGAATAGTCTACATGGATTCACAAGGGTAGTCGTGTCTGAACAACCTGGTAGCTTTCGCTTATGTCATCACTGGCCGGGTAGATGAGGATGAGCAGTGGATATTGTGTACCCTGCCTTTAACAAGATGCTTGATTCCATCTCCCATAACATCCTTGTTATGAAACTTAGAAAGTGCAGGATACATGAGTGGACAGTGAGGTGGACTGAGAACTGAATGACTGGTAGAGAGGGTGGTTATCAGTGGCACAGAGTCTGGTTGGAGGCCTGTAAATAGTAGTATTCCCCAGCGGTTGGTGCTAGAACCCGTCTTGTTCATCATCTTAATGAACTGGATGCAGGGATAAAATCTACCCTTAGCAAGTTTGCTGATATTACAAAGCTGGGAGCAGTGGCTGACACATGGGAAGTCTATGCTACCATTCGAAAAGACCCATACAGACTGGAGAGTTGAGCAAGGAGGAACCTGATGAGCACTAGCAAGTGTAAAATTTTTTACCTGGTAAGGAATAACCATGTGCATCAGTACAAGTTAGAGGATGATCTGCAGAAGAGAAGCCATGCAGAGAAGGACTTAGCTATTCTGGTGGACAACAGGTAGACCATGAGCCAGCCGTGTGCCCTTGCATCAAGAAAGCCAGTGGTATCCTGAGGTGCAATAAAAACAGTGAGGCCAGCAGATGAAGGGAGGTGATCCTCCCCCTCTACTGTGCACAGATGAGGCTACATGTGAAGTACTGTGTCCAGTTCTAGGCTTGCTAGTTCAAAATAGACTGAGATCTCCTACAAGATGTTCAGTGGAGGGTCACAGAGATTATTAGGCCCCTGGAGCATCTTCTATATGAGGAAAGGCTCAGTAATCTGCAACTGTTCAAGAGAGAAAGGGGGAATCTGATTAATGCTTATAAATATCTAAAGGGAGATGGGAGGCAAACGAATGAGGCCACGCTCTTCTCAGTTGTGTGTAGTGATAGGACAAGGAGCAATGACCTAAAACGTGAACGAAGGAAGAAGTTCCATACAAGTATGTGGAAAAACATTTTTACAGTAAGGGTGATGGAGCACCCTATCAAATTGCCCAGAGAGGTTGTTGAGTCTCCTATGAAGATATTTAAGATCCTTCTGGATGCCTACCTGTGCAACCTATTGTAGGGAGCCTGGTTTAGCAGTGAGGCTAGATTCCATGATCTCTTGAGGTCCCTTCAACCACTGCAATTATGTTATTCTGTCAGTTTAAAACTGTAATAGCATATTTTTAATGGAAGTCTGTTTCATTCAGCTGTATTAAAAATATTTGGAGGAATTTTCTCTCTGTGTAAAATATCTTACCAGTATAATCTTAGTAAGTATATTATTTTACCAATATAAACCTATATTGGAACTTTATGGCCTAAACTATATCTCTTTAAGGAATTGAACAAATTATGTTTTTTATTGACTTAAAATATATAAATATATATTTATTTCTTAGAAAGAAGATATTAATGAAGGAAAAAGAGCAGATAGTGTCCTAAGCATATGGGCGTATATGAATAATATATTATGAATGTGTCTCAAGTGTATAATATGTGTTGAAATGTAGGAATAATGTCCTTTTATTTTGTATTTATATTTTCAAATTTAACTTCAAAAATTAACATATTCGTACTTGAATTGAAAATAAATATTCCATGTCATTTTTTTTTTTTTTTTTTTGGTCAAAAAATCAATAACTTTACAAGAAGAAATTCATGAAAACAAATGCATTTTGAAATATTTCTTGAGTTGTTGCTGGATCTCTATAAAGATTTCCAGTCAGAAGAAACAACGAAGTTCCTACATAATTCATGTGCATGCTTTGTATAGCATGGAGTTTTTAAATACATATTGAAAACTTTAAGAAAGCTTATGAGTACATTTGATTTTCAAGCCTTCACAAGTGATCCAAAAGGACCGTCAAAGTGAGTTTTCACTTTGTGTTGATGGCTTTCTAGAGTTAGCTTTCTATATAAGTTCTCTCACAATTTCTCCTAAACTTTAACTCAGCAGTTGGAAGAAAACAAGCTAAGGAAGAAAAAAAGAAAGATCTAGGAAAATGGATGGACAGGCATTTGTTCAAGTTTCAGGTAGGTTGTGGTGGCAGAGGAAATCAGGTTCTTTAGTTAGCCAATAGTGGGGATGGCAAAAGATGTAAAGATCAATGCAGATAATCCTTGATACTGAAGACAAATTGAAATAGTGACATTTAGTGGGAAGATCACAAGTGGATTTTTTTTTCAAGCGGATTCAGTTCTGGAGCCACTTGCATATAGTTTATGTCAGCTGTTTTTTACATATCATACTGGAAAGACAATCCTATTATCTTCACTTAACTGAAGGGGACATCTCAAATTGTTTTTACTTATTCCTCCTGGATTTTTATTTGTTGTATTTTTGTTTGCGTGTCTGTTTTTTTCTATGACAGATGCCTAGAAAACATAGTAGACATGTTTTCCTGTGTATTTGAAACAGATGTAGTAATGATGCCAAAGCTGTGTAGATTTCCTAGGTACTTTGCCAAATATCAGGAGATGTTACAGGTTGTCATAACCAAAAAGCACAGAATGGTGAGACTAAAGATTCTTAAATTGTTTATGATTGTTGAAATCAAAGTGTCAGCATATCACCAAATACTTGGGTCAAAGGTCAATGAAGTTGCAGAGCTTCTTGGGTAAAAAATGAAATTCTCGTTCTCTTTCCTCTAAAAGTTTTTGACTCTTAGTTTACCTGAAGTTGAAGGACCAGGACCTACTGTTGGAAGTAATAATAAAAATATGGCCCTAGGAATCTTCTGTTCATCTCTGCATCTAGCACCTACTATCCTCATGTAACCTGATCCAGAAAACACAGATCCAAAAAAAAGATACTTTCTAGAGCAAAGGGAAGGGACGCAAAGTACCACATGTCTCTCTTCTTTCTCATTCTCTGCTGTCAGAAACAGCAGATAAGAAATGATTGACAGCAGACATAAAAGAAGAGTAGGACCAGGAATTGTAGGGCTGGACTGGGAGAGGGAACCCAGAATGGTTTTACTGTTGTTCTGGAGTGTTATGTGTGTATGTCACAGCATAAAACCAGCCTGAGCTTAAAAAAGGGATATAGTGACAATACATCTACAAAAATCACACTGAATAACTTATGCAGAATATTCCAAGGAGGAATGAGGGATGGGCAATCCTGGATGTGCACTCTGGGCATGGGGAAACAATGAAGATTATCATCCACGCATGTGCCTCCTCAGTATACATAATTTCTATAATTCCTGTTCTGTATAGGAATTCAGATTAAAAAAAAAATAAAAAAATAAAAAAACAACAACACAAAAAAAAACACACAATATTTTCATGTCTTACCACCTTATCTGCTGAGAAGCCTATGGTAGTCAAACTTCCAAGCCAGTTTTATAAGATTGTGAATTTCCAATTGAATTTTAGTACAAGAGGTTTTGTCTGTTGTACTAAATTCTGCTTTACTTATATTGTCCAAGTTAGAGAGAAGTTAGGCAATGACTGGTGAAGGTTTTCTTGTGAAATGCTTGTTTTGGAAAATTTGCAGAAAGGAGAAAAATGCAAAATACAAAGCCAAGATGCTAAGATCATGCTTGTCTACATAATGAAAGTTATTTGTGACTTTGTATATGAATTTCTCAAGTCACTCAACCTGCAGGATCCTTAGAAGTCAATCTCAAATGGAATTTTTTCAACATTTTTTGTAGTTAGATTACCATAGTTTTGTTAAGATTCCTCTGGAAGAAGATGTGGTGGATTAGGTTATATTTCTTTGATCTGGCAAATATATATTTCTGCTCAGTTTTCTGTATCTCCACTCCAAAGCTGAAACAACTTTTACCCTTGCTTTCCAACAAAAACAGTCATTTATGTATGCTTGCAAGGAAGGGATTCTTCAGTTTCAGAGCAGAATATTTTAAACAAGAAGTGAATGGAAATTAGTATAATAATGAAAGCTTATATGTAAGCTCATTAAAACGATCTATTTGAAAAAGCATTAAGAATATTCAAGTGATTTCGTAATTTTTTGAAAATGTGTATTTGTGTCATTATATATATATGTTTGTGTATATAAAATAATTATTGATGGATATTGAGGAGATCCATCAACATAGTATGTCCTTGATACATATGCAGTTCCCAAATCAGAATCCAAATTAATATTTCCATAGGAACATATCTCCCTTTCTTTTTCTGGAGCTCATGGAGAGTGAAAGGAAAAGGATAAAACTAACAGTAAAGCAAAGTCACTGTTCTGATAAGAATGTGCCTCTACATCAGATATCATATAATCATAAAATCATAGAATTGTTTGGGTTGGAAGGGACTCCAGGGATGATTAGGTTCCAACCCTCCTGCCACTGGCAGCACTGCCAACCTCCATATCTGGTACTAAAGCTGCCTGTCCAGGGCCCCATCCAACCTGGTCTTGAACATCTCCAGGGATGGGGCAGCCACAGGTTCTCTGGGCAGTTTGTTCCAGCACCTCATCACTCTCTCTGTAAAGAACTTCCCCCTAACATCCAATCTAAACTTTCCCGCCTTGTGCTTATAACCACTCCTCTTTTTTTATTTCATATTAAGGTGACACTGACCATCTGCAATCAGAACACTATTAACTTACACTTTTCCCTTCTCAATATGCCTTTCTCTTGTAGAAATCTATCCAAAGCTACACTTTAGCTATGACCGTCCTGCAGTCAGTCCATAGTTAATCAAAGTTGGCAACCCATCTGAAGGTGGGTGTTACAACAACCCAATCAGAAAAAAAAACTTGCTGAAGTCATGAAAAAAGTAAGACAATTGCCAGAAAATGTCTCCCTTGAAATTACAGCCAACATCTAATAATGAGTACCTGTAAACACCAAGAAAAGTGTAGTGTCTGTTTAGTCTATGTACCCAAAACGATGCATTTCTTTTTCTGCAGTTTTTTGTGATTTCTGAATGGAGAAAGAATGTTTCAAAGAAGCATACAGCAATATACAGATTGTTTTCTTTTCCTTTTTTTTTTTTTTCCTCCAGAACAAAACAAATTGGAAATTATCACTATATATTAAATTACACTCATCCATTTATTTCACCATCACAAATATTTCAGTATAGATATAATTACAAAACAGTATTGCCTTCTCCAATGAAAAGACTTGTTGAAAATTAAAGTTTTCATAATTCATTAAAAATTCACAGTAAAAAACAGAATATGTAAGAAATATTACAGGGACACCACTAAAAAACTTTAACAATTTCCTTCCAAAATATAACTGAAGGAATCTTGTGTCCCAGATCTCTGTTTTCCAGATTACTTATAGAATACAGAAAATTCTGTAACACAGGCATTTCTAATAGGAATAAAACAAACATTTAAACCAAATGTGATGCATCATGTTGACATAACAAATGTGGACATTAATTAAAGAGCAGCAGAATCCAACAGAGAAGTTTGCCCTCCATCTGCTTGACCTGAGGTAATAACAATATTTGTTTAACTAGAGCTGACAGATTTTCTTGTGTTAGTCTTGAATCAGTGAAGTTGCCACCCTCAGTATGAATAACCGTAGCCATATGTGTGACATCACAAAGCACAGTTAACTAATCATTTAGCTTGCTGTTTTCTCCTTAGTTGTTTTCCTGTTTTGATACTAAGGTCCAGGCATGCAGACCAGGTGTAGGCTGGGATTCTGAGACTTCCTATGGTGTGTAGGCAGGACATTATTATAAAGTTTTTAGGTCTTCAGATGCAGAATTTTGGGTAGTATTTCTGTTGTTCAATATGAAGTTTTAAACATAGACAAATTCCACAGTTACTATAAGAACAAAAACGTCAAAAAATTGTAAGGAAATCAGGCGATTAATAATGGTCACAAGTCATTCTTATGTCTTATTAGGTATACCACAACAATTGTTCATATGGTAAAACAAAGGGGTCTTCAGCAAATCACAGGCTTGACACTATCAGTACTACAGAGAAGAAACTCTACCATTCAATGTGCTCATGAAGCAATAGAAAGATTATTTTACTCTCTGTCTCATTATGAATCCAATGTCAAATAATTTTTCACTGGAAATGTACAAATTGAAAATCTTTGTCACAGATCAAATATTTAAAATTCCTCTGATAAAAGAATAGTCATTTAGATAGTTTAAAATAAAGAGTGTGTACGTGAAGTCTTTCACAGATATCTGTTCTTTCTTGCTCTCTCATTCTCTTTTTTTTTTCTTTCTTTCTTTCTTTCTTTCTTTCTTTTTTTTTTTCCCCTTGGAAGTGTTTCTTCACTGCAATAAATAGCATTCCTTTGAATTATCTAATTTGAGTTCCTCAGACTCGTTTTTTTTTTGACCCACATGACAAGAGTGCAGCCTCACAAGTTCAAGATCGTAAATCCAAAGATTACAAGCATGGGGCAAAATTCATGAGAAAACCTTGAACTCATGGCACCCCTTTCATGAATGCAGACTGGATGTCAGCACCCCTTTGATGAATGCAGATGAATGTCACGTAAGATTTTTGAAAATACGTATTTTTAAACTTTCTACTTCACTTCTCCCCACCCCAAAGTACCAGTAACTGTGGTCAAATAGGATTAACACATAAACTTCAGCCTCAATAGGATAAAAACAACTAATTATACATTTAGACAATTAGAAATTGTTGTTCCTAGCCCATGGTTATAGCAAATTGACTTCATTTTTATGTTGAGGCAGGAAATTACTTCATTATTATCTGGTTGGGTATTTTGAAATAAAAAAATCTTCCTTTTTATATTAATCCAGAAATTCTGTTTGCTTGTTTGTTTGTTAATTTTCTTGAGTCCTTCATTGTTTTTAATGAACAGCTGTTTCAATTGAACACCAGCTTTCTTTCAAGTTTATTTTTTTCACTTAACACAGGGGAGATCAAGAATGAAATGTGTAAACTGTTGATTTAAAAAAATTTCTTTTAGTAAACAAACATTGACATTTACAGTTCTTAACTCTTCCTGAGAACTTATTCACATTCCAAGCCTTTGATTATTATTATTATTTTTTTTTAACAGTCTAAATTGTTAAATTTCTATTGACCTCCTTGGAAGCAAAACTGAAACACTATCCCATATCTATCTGCATGTTTTGGTACAACATTACATAGGAAATTAAAACATTCTTTTTGTTGCTGGAATTGGCCAAGGAACAGACAGCATTTTTCTTGGTCTGGAACTCTGATGTCAATATGAGTTAAAATATTCTCTCTGTCTCCCTGATCACTGCTGCTTCTGCCTATCTCCTTATAAAGATTATGCTTCTGCTTAGTAAATGAAGAAAGGAATTAGTGATGCTCCTCTCATTTCCTGTCTTCCCACAGATGGTGATAAATTCAAATTCAGACTCCATTAAACCTGAGCAGAGAAACCCAGCAGGTGGCTACACTAATGGAAAATCCTGGCCTTGGAATAATGGGAATTGCAACCGACAGCTCTTCTACACCACAAAAAAGATGATGTATTCCTATTGACAGTGTTGCATTTGAGTCCAGAAGGCTGATCTGATAGTTCAGGCTGGGCACAAGGGAGGCAGAAAGCCCCATGGGTATTTTTCTTGGCTACACCACTGTAATTTTTGTCATCTGAACCTTCTATTACAATTCATTGTACAAATCTCATATAAGTTGGAAGGAGAGAGACAAAAAAAAAAAAAAGAAAAAAAAAAGAAAGAAAACAACCTTCTGCATTTGGCCTACAGGCATACATTTGTTCTTTTTTCTTGTTTTAAAGGACAAATAAAGGTTGACACACAACAGCATTTCCAGCCACTTCTGTATTTTTAATGCTGACATTCTTGGCCCAAGTGCTTTTAGTGTTCCCAGACAAGCCCATCTGAGAGAGTTTGTGTTAAAAAGATGCATAGATTGCCCTGAAGGTGTAATGCCTGATGTTCAGATATAATTTGTGCAGGAATACTGTGGTGTTTTTTTTTTTCCCCACTTTCTTTTAAATGTAGGGACTGTATTAGCACAGTTCTGTGAAATGCATGTGGGAAAGTGATTGTAAGGACCAGTAAACTGATTCTTAAATTTAAACTATATTTTGAAACTGAGCATTGTGGGGAGGGACAAGAATGTTTCTCTGTTTTCTCTGTCAGAAAATTTTACATGCAATATGTCCCAGTTCTTTACCTTACTATGTGTATTCCTCCATGCTTTTTGAAACACAGTTAGTAATTGTGGAGGAGTTTCCAAGCAGAAGAAATAGAGAATAGTCCTTAGTTCTACTTTATTAATTATAAGATTAATTGTGCTATAACTTTTTTCATGAACTCAGATTTGTAGCAATTTAGAAAAAGGTAAAATAGTAATTGTTATAGAGCTGAAAAGCAATTTGTCTAGTAACCTCATTTCAAAATAAAATAAAATAAAATTTAGGATATTATTTCAGAATAATCACAAAATGCTGGAATTCTCCATTTTTAACTAGTAATTTCTGCGGCGAATTTCCTGGAGTGCTCTGAACAGTATTAACAAAACATATGATTGCATAAAATGTGTTGTTTACATGCTGCATATAGAAATGCCAGAGCACATTTCAGGCAGTGTCCATTTTATGATGTCTCTTCTTCTTACCTTTATTTTCTTCACTGATTGTTCATGTAAAATACAAAAAAAAAAAAAAAAAAAAACAACTTTTTTTTCTGCTTATTTTTTATTTATTTTATTGTCCCGCAATTGTCCAGCTTTTCCTAAGAATATTCACCATTTATATATTTTCTGAGTTTCTTCTCTATTTTTTTTTCTGAATTCAGATGAACTACTGTACTGACTGAGAAAATATCCAAAAACAAAATGTTCTTTCCATCTCTTATAAAACACTTTAATGAGGTTACTTTCTTATCTTAACTGCTAACTACCCACACCTCAATTTCTGACTATTATCCCCCAGATTTATGATTTTCATTACCAGTATTTCCTTAAATTTCTTTCCAGTTCATTTCACTACTGAGCATTTTTCATACATTTGATTCTCATAGCACTGACTCCTAAGGGAGTTTTTTCTGCAATTCTTCATGTGCTAGTTTTTATTATATCAGAATTTCTTCCTTGACACATATGTACTCAACAATACTTTGAGATCTTAACATGGAGAAATATCAGTACAGTAAACAACAAGCATAGTTAATATGATTAATATAATGTAAATATGTCAAGGTTTCACAAAGTATAAAGCAAGAGGGAGTCATCAAAAACTTCTGTTCAGTATATACCATTTTTAACCCACTGGAAGTCTAAAAACTTTAGCAGGACTGAAGTATTTTAGTCCCTTTTAATCCAAATTTGCAGTCCTAAGCAGAGAATAAAATGAATTGTGTTTGAACCAGTGACTTTGCATCACAAGAAACTGTTAAACCGAAATAGAATGGATGCTCAGAAACCTCACCAATATCACTCACAAGTTTTCGCAGACAGCCTGTTTCATGCCAAAACTCTTGGGGATAAAAGTTCCAGTCCAGGAAGAGAATACTTATGTCAGTCTGCAACCACAATAGCTGAGCTTGCAACTATACAGTAACAATGCTAAAAGATGATGTTTCCACCATTTTTACAGTCTTTTAAGATCAACCTTCAATATGTGGAAACAGAACTTTATTTAAAGGCTGAGCAAACTCAATATCACCATATACTGCATCTTGTCTTGTCACTGCTGTAAAGAAAGAATACACCATGAGATATCTTCTTCAGTAAGAACATGCTTCCTTTACTCACCATGCTTGTTTAACATCTCAAATAAAGCCATGTATGCATAAAGCAGCTGGTTATGAGGGCACTGTTACAATCTTTTTCTTTAGAAACCTGTTGTAGAATGTTAAATGTTTGTTATTTTGTATGAAATGCTCACTGAATGCACAAATATAAGGAGCAGACAATGCTCTGTGCATGCAGAGAAACGGCTTGTATGTGTCTCATATGGAAAATAGCCTGAGACTAGAGTGCAGAACAACACTATTTCATTTTTATAACCCTAAAGGGAGGGACATTCTGACTAAATCTGAATATATCACTCATATGAGAGACCTGGTTTATAAACGATGATAAATATCTGGCAGCATTGAGTACTGAAGATAAGCTAAATGGCAATGCTTGCATTCTGATTTGAATATCTTATCAAACTAGCAATCATTCATATTCCCATATTAGTGATATATCCTATTATGATGGCTGAATATATCTTGGCTTAGACAAAGTGTTGTCTGATAAATAGTCTTAATGCATAAATGTCTGTCAGGAACAAGCAACAAAAAAATGGGGACAGATGTTTGGCTCTCTTTGCAGCTCATCAGCACAGTTCAACTGCTTCATCTGTCAGATGGGTTCAGCCCCTAGTCCAGATATAGAGAAGCTTGGTATTTTGAGACTAAATAGAGATAAGTGAATAATTTTTAGCAGATTATACACTCAAGAAAATTTAGCCTTCTGCTTAGAGAATATTGATGAACAGATCATGATTTTTCTACATGTTCATCAAACAAATGTGTTCAAAAGCTTCCTTTTGAAATATTTTATTACATGAATGAAGCAAATATGCAAAATCCAATTTTTGTTGTTGTTGTTGATGTTTTTAATATGTTAATTCAGGGAAGACAAGTTGTGAAACTGTGGTCATCAAAATGCAAGAATATTAGAATTTGTATGAGAAAGGTCTGCTATGTGTGCAGGTATGTGACAATTTTGATTGTTGTATGTGGAACTTTGGAAGACAGAGCTTCTTATGTCTGCGGCTACAGTGTGTGGTGAGAGGACAAGAGCACAGTCTGCCTTTTCTGCTTCTCTCAAACACATCAAGGAAAAATTTTTTCCCTAGAGGTGCTGGAATACAGCTTCCAGTTTCTGAGTCCCTTGGGAATTTCCATGATGACCTTTCTCATATGTGCTGTTTTGCCTTTGGGGAAATTGTGGATCTGGATGGTGTTTTGGTCATGCAAAAATAATCATCACTGATTTTTTTTTTTTTTTTAATTGTTATTTTATAGCAGATGAGAATTAGAAATTTGAGAGATCTTGGGTCATCTGGTTCATTCTCCTGCATGTGAAAAATGCTCTCTACAGTTAGATTTGTTAAATTATTAATTGGTGGTAATTTAACAGATTAATTAGAACCTTTTACTAAAAATAAATTATTCAGATCTATTCATTATCTGGCCACTTTTGCAGGTGGCTATATAATACTCTGAAAGTAGTATACAGATTATTTGAAGTATTACCTCAATATCCCTGGCAGGATCAAAAGCCCACAGTGCCAGGTCCTGTACATATGTGTACAGGAAGACTTACTCCTTGACATGATATCTTTATAGTCCAATTACACACAAGTGATTAAACCACACAGTAGGAGAGATGAGAAGATGGTGATAACAGTGTAATTTGTGAAACTTCAGAGGATTGCTGCATGTGTGCTCTACTTATTCTGAATTATGGATATTTAAAGATACATTTTATTTTCTATCATATTTATGTAAACATTACTGTCTCTCTTGCATAGAGCCTGGTCAACTTAATAAAAGCAATATAACATACATTTATGACAGGCAATTTCAATATGAAAATCAAATAGATACACAATATTGGAATATTGAATATTTTTCATTCTTCGACCTTGCTACTTTTCCTTCCAAGTATTTCTATTTGGAGAAGTATTATATCTGATCATCTACTTTAGATCAGAGGGCAACAAAGTGATTTTACTGTCTTTGCACCAGACCCTGGGATTTCATTCTTAAAAACTCTGAGGGAGACATTTTTGAGCCAAATTCAATGTCTGCAGAAAACCCTTATTCTCAAGAGAAATTGTATGGAACTTTTAACTCTTGAATACAAATCTTTGACTTTAGCCTAGAGTTCAAGGCAGTAGTCAGGATTTGCGTCTTTGGGTGTCCTCTCAATACTTTGCAAAGCTCTTCTGCACTGCTTCTTTGTTTTTTATCATAAATCGTTAGCTTCCCACTCCTGATGTAACAGTTCTGTAACAGCTCTCTGGTGTCTACCTCCACCTAACCTTAAAATAGATTAAGCCTTCTGGCAAGGGGCAGGAAAAAGAGTTTTACTAAAGTCTGTGTTTAAGCACAATGGGTGAAGACCTGCTGCTGTGTCATTGCTGAAGGGGAGGTGAGAAAGTCATGAACATCTTGAAGATCAGGGACAGGGAGTTTGATCTAAAAGCTCTATGTTTTGTTTGAAAGGCCAGTGGATATGTAACTTTACAAGAAGACTCCACCCTCCCTGTTTGTCAAACTGTGTCACTCATTTTATTACTGACTTCTGCCTCAGATTTCAAATGCAGAAGAGACAGATCAACTGAGCTACTCAACTGAAGGAGAAAATAGAAAAATATGAACATGTATTCTCACTTGAAAGTAGTGCTAATGGAAACATTTGGGAAACAAATCAAAACAAACCGTCAGCACCAACAATGACAAATTCCCTTTCATCTAGCAATCATAATACTTTACACTTTTATATAATCCCCAGAGTCTTTCATCAAAAAAAAAAAAAAAAACCAAAAAAAAAACCAAAAAAACAAAAAACCCTAAACATTTGACACACATTATCATTGGTTTGTTCACTGCAATGAACAGGAAGTTTTATTATGCCTCCTGATGGCCTTTTGAATCGAGTGTGCCACTTACTTGTCAAGATGACAACTATAGTAGGGACAAAATATCTAAATATGCAAGGAGTCCATGTACAAAATTTTACATACACTGTAAGATATGTAGAAGATATTTTGACAAAGAACAAAGAACAGTATTCCTCTGTCTCAAAAAAATATCATGTTCACAAAAAACAGAAAAGGCCCTTAAGGATGCCTACAGAATAAAATGACAACTTGCAGCTTTGAAAGATGAAGTAAAATCTGTGAATGTGAAAGTCAGAATTGATTGCTGTCTCTTAGGATAACAGAATATAGAAAAGTGTGTACTTTCTGTATTTTTTGTTAATACAGAACTTGTCTCACTCCTAGCATTTTGTCTCCTTCGTGTCTTCTTTCATTCTTTCCATCTTCTCTCTTTTTTCTCTCTTTCTCACTGTCTTCATTTATGCATCTTTACATTTGTGAGGAGGTGCAGCATTTCTGCATAAAACACGCATGTCAAAATGCCTCTATATAATGTTGCCTGTCTGAAAATAGATTGTGAAAGAATATGAACCAATATATAGGTGTCTTTTTTGTCCCTTGATTCCTCATTACTTTGTTGACAATAAATAATTGTTAATGAGCCTGTAGTACAAACTGTTTCACCTGGATAAATCTACAAGTTTAGATCAAGATAATAGACGTAACTGACAGTATCAATTTTATGTAGGATCATGTTTATTCACATACAGTCAGTGTGTAAGTGAGCTTTTGAACTAAGACGAATACGTATTTTCTCTTGCTGTCCTAGTACACTTTTGTCCATTGCTACACTGTTAAGATAGGAATGTAAGAAAAAGAACTTCTCTAAAGGTCATCAAGCTATGGCACACTATGTAACTGCAGTATTTACAATATAACACTGTCTTTTAAAACTTCTTTTCTATCATAGTTCCTGTTTTCAGTCCCCTTGTAATATTTTACTTGTGAAAAACGTAATTTCTTAAGTGCTGGGGGAGGTAAGCACTTCTCAAAATAAGTTAAAGGAGCTAGGCAAGTAAACAGCAGAAACAGCAGTAGTTGCTTTAAAAAACGATACCATAAATGTCTTTGCTTATGTCACATGCTAAATTTATGCCCATTGAGAACTAGGGTGACAGAAAGTTTGGAAAGTTGTTTGTTGAAAAAAGAATCACACAAATTAAAAAGACACCTTATTTATATATATTTTTTTTCCTTTTTAAATTAACGTCACATAAACATATCCTAATTTTTCATGTATAACTTTTTGGGGTTTACAAAAATTCCACTGATTTCTTTTCTAGTTCCTAAAATATTTATCTTTAATCTGCTTAAACTTTTAGAGTATTTAGTTGCTAAATAAAATTTTACAAGTGAAAGAAACTTATGATTCAGTGTAAAATCTTTGATACCTTCAATGTTTTTCTGTCTCATTACGAAGGAAAAAGGAGATTTTTGCAACTTGGACAAAACTAAGGCTTAGTATTACTCAGACACCATTCATTTCTGTGCACTTTATTTGCATAATTTTTACCATTTCTGGATGGGCACATTTCTCTAAAAAAAGCACTTCTGTATGTTTTCTTCAAAGCTGCTTTGCCTTTTCCTGGTGAAAACACTTCATGTGATCTTTGGAACAGAGATAAGAAGGTGTTAAGGGATCCTGCCTAGAGAGCCTGTGTCTGTATTCTATATAGATTTTTCTCTTCAACTCTTGATTGTCCTGACAGTGGATGGTATTGAGGCTTCCTCCCCAAGGTGACAAGGACTGCCCGGGGGTGATGTGCACCCTTGTCTGTGTGGGAGTCAGGGTGTAGGTGGGGATGGCAGCAGGGGAAACCACCACAGAGCCACCTTCACCCTCATTACAGGCAAAGCCAAAATCTTTCTTTCTGTCAGCTATGATGTGTCTTCCTTTATGTTGGCAGCCTTCTGTGCATAGGAATCTACAGCCAGAGGAATTACTGTTGAGCTTTCAACCATGCTGGTGTGGAAAACAAAACAAAACAAAACTCAAAAAAAACCACTTTCCAAGACCATTTATAAAACAAAGGAGGTCAGAGAGCTGGTGCTGGTGATAAATTCTGTGCTTGTTTTACATCAGAACTTGCCCTGTACATTAATTTACCCATTCATATTTTCTAGAGCTCAAAAACAGGAGATTTTTAGCAAATCTATTCATTGGACATCAGATCCAACTTCCACTGCTCATTTCTAGCTTTGCTAATGCTTTTAGTGCTAGGAACCTAAGTGCATTTCTGACAGTACTGGAACCCCTTGAATGTGATTGGCTCAGCATATCTCTGGGCAGCTTGCAAATATCCTGTCAGTTCACATTAGTATATTTCCAGTCTAGATATTCTTTTATTTTTTTTCTTTAAAGACTTCTAAAAAGAACAAGAAGAAAGTTGGATGTTTCCTAAAGCAACATTCAAAGCAATTAAATGAAACCTTTTTAACAGCGTGATCTTTTACATTTTCACTATCACCTCCTTAGCCTTAAGTAAAAACCAAAAGAGACCTTTGAAAAATGATGATTTTTTATACTTAATATGTGATCTTTTCATGTTTCTGCTGTTGTATGCTTTTGAGCTGTCTAACAACTATGGATATGTAGCCAGCAGAAGGGCAAACTTGTCTCATATCCTGTGAAGAGGTGACTACCTGAAGTGTGGGTATGAAAGAAGGCATAAGAATTCTCTGAAAGGTTTTACTACAGAGAATATAGGGCTGAGACCTTCATCTAACCCTGGATGCACATTATTCTTAATAATGCATATCTGTACAGTTTTTTGCAGGCTTTAAGTAGTGAGCTTACTAAAATTGACAATATTTTACAGAAACAGAAAAAAGTCATGCTTCCTGTATCTTTCACAGTTCTTTAATTTGTGATATATCACTTTTATCTTGTCTTGCTTTAACACTAGATTTAGTTTAATTAAATTTATGTCAAATGAACACATGAAACGAAAGCAAAATCAGAAAGCCTGCAGTTGCCCATTAGTGAGTCAGTGACTGCACAGTGAAAGGCTTTTGAAGCCTGGCTTACTGCCAGAACAAGCTTGCAATGATGCTCAGAGACACCCATGATGCTTTGAAGAAAGGACTTAGCTGACCTGAACCTGCTCTGTGGAATCAGTCCAAATCCTTATAGGCTGGTTGTAAAATCTATAAGTCTTCAGTCTTCAACCATTTACCTATCAAGTGAAAAGAATCAGGGTGTGAAACTACAATATCTGTACATAATTAATTAGAATAGATCATCCTTCATTTTGTATGTGCCTAAAACCTGCTCCCCTTCACTCCCTGCACACACATACTCCCAGGCATTTTTTAACCCATTACATATATATTTATCATTAATCATCTTTTTTTTTTTTTTTTTTTTAAGTTTAAATGGATTGACAGATCTTTAAAACACCAATAAACGCTGCCTGCTGCCTTACTTTGTGTGCAGTGAAATGATGAAGTGATGTGTATGACCATAAAAGCATATGTGAGCCAAGGCCCAAATCTAATGTAGTGCACTAACATACATATGAAGTATTTCATGGGTCTGGGGTGAAGACAGTCATCACTTTTCACATGGGTAGCTGTTATCAAAGAACAACTAGGCTGAAACAAGCTAAGAAGACTGCTCAGAAAGTGCAGAGTTCTACGTCTGCATCTTCTGGCAGGCACTGTTAAGAAGTATGGGAGGCTGAAACTGTAATTATTCTGTGTGACCACTCTTCATGTATAGTCCACAATGAAAACTACTTCGCATGTTCAGCTTAATCCATGGTCAAGTGGACTAGAAATTGCACACTTGTTTCATAAACTATTCTTCTGTACGAACTGCTGGATTGAATACCTATCGAAAAATAGCTATTCTGTGCTCTCTTCCTAACCTTTTTCTCTTACAGAAAAACTCCTGTAATCATATAAATATAGTAAGTTTAGACTACTTACTATTTTAAGGTAATCTTCTTCATGCTGGGCAACTTTCAGACATATATCACACATGAATTACAGAACAGACTATAATGTTATATGGTAATTTGATAGAGTTTTATTGCCAACTAATACTGAAACAAAAAAATCTCGCTGCAATTTTGTTACTGTCATTCTAAAAGATCAGTTTGCACCCTGTTTGCACCCAGTTTAGCAGCTGCTAAATCTTGATTCATGTCTCAGTGCTAAGATTAATTAAGTCCTGGGGTCTGAGCACTTCTACATATCAACATTATGACAATTCTTTTCAATTTGAATATTTAGCTGAACTTGACGTGAAACAGATAGCTTGTATTTACAATGTGTAAACAGTAGTGGCGATATATCAATATTTATTTATCTGCCATTATTTCAAATTTTAAGGCTTGTCGTAAGTATTTCTTTGGTCTAGAAGTTCTTAAAGCATGATTTATTTTTAGTAAATGTGTAAAGTAATTCAGCAGTCACAAGAAAGTACTGCTCATCACATTACACTGATTTCAAAATCCTCTGGAACTCTTTGTGGTATTTCTTTGCAGTGATAAATACTTGTATTTCTTAGGATCCTATGACTTGCATTAACATCACTGTCTATTTTTCTAGTCAGTGAAATAGCATAGATCTGATTCACAACCCAGGCCCTGGGTTTTTGGCGAGGGTATGTAGAAATAAAACCATTTGTTTTTGCATAGTGACTCTATAAAAGAAATAGAACAACCTTTCTCTGTACCTGCAGTTCACAATCACGCATATCACTGTTTCTCACTGAACTGTACACTCTACATCATATAAATATGAAAAAAAATAAAGTATCTTACTCCAAAACTACAGCAAATATTCAGGGTGTCATGAAAATCGTGATGAAATCTATTTCAGATGTGCATGAATATTACCTAAGGATTTCATTGGTGCACTGCAGCTGCCACTTATTCGCATGTCTGCATGTTAGAAAAAGAATAGTAAAGTGCAGATTTGGAACATTTGTACATGCTAGAAAGGGAAAATATATTGTTATTTAAGTACTAGAAATAAAGGTAGTTGTACTAGTGCCAACTAATTTTTTATTCTGGAGGAGCCAGTACAGAATTGTGTGTTAGACTAAACCCAAAGCATGGTCTTATTTTACTTTCCTTTTTGACTTCCCAAGTTCTTTCAGCACCAGATCTGTTACTTGTTTTCAGTGTTTTTGTTTTGCACATTCTCTTTTGCTATGATTTGTCCATATAGATAAGGCATTTTCAGTTTTACTTTCAGTAAAGTGAAATAAATGAAGAATAATATAATGGATCTTAGAACTGCATACTTAAGCTTATGGTTTGCATGGTAGTAAAACCGTAATATAATGAGGCCTTAGCTTTCTATCATTTGTATTTATCTCAATCTTAGAATTCTTTGTCATTTGCAGGGGATCTTCCAAGATTTGAAAACAGTTATATCGCTTTCTAGTTCCTCATATTATGAGAATAAGGGGTATTCAGGCTAGCAGAAAAAAAAGATTACAGGTTTTGTTTGCAGATTCCATAAGTTTGATGTCACCAGGAAAAACGGATTTTGTTTTTTCTTAAAAAGTCAAACTGCTTCTTGGACTGAGTAAAATCCTGTCTTTTTAAACCTTAAAAAAGTCATTTGGAAAATCTTTTGTGCCATCAGCTCTTGACATCAACTGCATAATACATATATTATTGTCATGAGAAATGCCAGTTTTCATGTTATGTATGCACCTTCTGATTTTGCTACAGAGACTTATTCAGTTACTTCACTGAGAGATTATTTCCTTGAAGAGGAATCTGAACCAAGGAAAACGATCCATAAGTTAACTTGGAGAAGGAGATAAGGATAGCAGAGAGCAGCAATAAAATTATGTTGGGCCAGTAGCAAAGAACAAACTAAATAAGGGTGGACACACTAACAGGTGCATTACTTTTTGAAACCTCTTCTTGGATTTCCGAAGACTTTTTATTTTATTAACCAATTATACAACAGTGTTATCTGTACCTGTCATCCCATTTTTTTCTTGAAGTCCCATATTAGTGAAAAAAAGAATATTTGTTCCGTTTGATTCGAAGTTTACACAATAAAGATATAATTTTAAACAAAGATAGCACTTGAACAAAAGAAATTTTATTTGCACTCTTCAGAAAAGAATGGAGTTTACCCTATGATACTCTGTAGATATCATTGAAATTTGTTACTGCTGGTGATCTTTTCTTTATTTATTTTTTTGTGTGAACAAATCTTCCCTTACACACACCTATCGCTTTTAACGGAAAGATTCCTTAGGAAGGATGTTTTGTGATCTTTCTATCTTACATTACTGTTAAGAAATATCACCTCTCTAGGATGGTTGACATTTCCAAGCTTGCTTTGCAATTCTACTCAGGAGCATCCTGTTTCCTTTTGTAGTAGAAAACAAGGAGATAAACACAGGGAAATTATGCGAACTAGACTACAGTTTTCATCAAAATGCCATATTCTCTGCAAATAAGAAATAAACCTCTGTATAAAGAACAAACTAACCAGAACATATCACCACCTGTCAGATGAAGAAAAAAATACCTGCCCAATTTGAAATCCATGTTATACATAAATGTCACAGAGTTTCAGAGCTGAATGACAGCTTGATTTGAGAAATCATCCAAATCTCACATTTTTCATTATATTTCTGCAGCTTTTTTTTTTTTTAAATTGCATGTCTTACTGAAATATATAGTAAGAAAATGAATTTAGCGAACTGATAAATGTGTGTAGAATGATTTGAATTCAAGTAATTAATTCCTTTAAATATATATATATATATATTGTTTTCACAGCATAACTTGACATTGGAACAGCTGCTTTTTAACAGCCTGATTCTTTTGAAAAGTATTGATGAAAGTCCAGATTAGAAGGCAATTTTGCACAATCCAGTGCATCTTTTCAAGGCAGAGAATCTTCCTGAAATTAAAATCAACTGATGTCTCAATCATTTAAGAAAAATATTCAGATCTATGCCTGTTTTGTTAATGGAAGAAATTTAATCTGTACAAATCAACACAGATGGCTGTTAAAAATGCAATAACTTTTTTATATTCTGAATTAGAAAAGTAGTCATTGCTACAAAGACTTAGTGCATATTTCTGATGATCAGAGAGAAAATCCCTCTTAAAATTTTGCAATACTTCAAAGTCCTTCTCTGTGTTTAGTCTATTGGAATTTTATTTTATTTTTCCATTCTAATGTACTGTATTCAGATGTACTGATATAAGGAAAAAACAGGTTTGAAGATTCATAAACATAGACAAAGAAATTCACTGATCCTGCTGAAATTATAATCCCACCTGCATAACACATTTGGTCATTTTAAGGATGCTAGTCAATTTATGACTTGCAGAACAAGCTCTATATCTATCAGTTTACACCTGTAACAACGGCCGCCTCAGTTTATAGTAACATGGTAAAAGTAGAATCTCTTGGTGTGTGCTGTTCTTTGAAGCAGAATAATTGCAGAAAAAGTACTTTACACATACAAAATTAAGGGGGAGAATGAAGAGCTCTCATTAATTTTCTTTGTGAAACACCTAATAGGTTGCTTAGTTCAGGAGGTATTGTTCTGTGGGCTGGAAGAGGCAGTAAGATATGTGACTCCTGAGAGAGAGAAAGAGAGAGAGAGAGGGAGAGGGAGAGAGAGAGAGAGAGGGAGGGAGAATTACATGCTGATTAAGAGTATTCAGTGAATTTATGACCTTGCTTTTACATATACTATTTAATAGCAATGAGATGAGGAACAGAGATCTACCAGTGTAGTCACTTAGAGTTTGCAGTTCAGAGGTCACGCTGCAACTTACAATAGACATAAGTAAAATGGGATGTGAAGAATATATGGCTTGATATTATACTGAAAATTTAAGACTGCAACAGTTCATGCATTGTTAAGTGACTGGTTGCTAGCTTTTGTGCATTAAGACAACAATAAAAATTTTAAGTGAAAAAAGAAATCTTAGGTAACTGTAATGATAACAAAATTCTGCATTTCTGTGCTGTTTTTATCATCTGCTTGTATCTGGCATTCTATATGAACACATATTTTTGCATATATTTTGTTTATGTGCAAGCCTTGGCATTTTAGCCATCTCCTGCAGAGGCCCCTTAGTACCATATGCTTCTGTTTTTCTTCATTGTGTGATGTGATCTCTTCTGACTGTTACATGCACGTGAAAGGACAGTGGGCTTTTGGGGGAGAAGAAACCATGCTTTAAGAGAGCACACGTCAGTTGGCCTTCAGTCGTTTGGAGCTGATTGGATCTGACAAGTGTTGTAGCTACTCATCGTAATGGATGTCTCTGCTTTAGCAGAGAAGAGGTGAAAAGGATGTAATTCCCAGTGGAAGAAGGCAACAGGAACTATTATTTAATTACTGGCTAATATAAAAATCCCTTGGAATCCCTTGTTGGTTTGCAGACTTGCCTCTTCCTTTCTATATGAGGCAACAATCAGGGCTTTTAATGCATCACAGTCAGCTAAGCCTGTTAGGAAAACAATTCCTAAAAGATGTAATGTACACCTTCCTTTATTTTCTGGAGCACAGAATGCTGCCCAGATATGCAATCACATCTTGAAACCTAGAAATCAGTTGTGTTTTTATCCCACTTAAAAGATTATTTTACATAACGCACAGCCTGAAATAATATTCAGCAGCAACTTTTCCTGAGATTGTTTACTTTATTCATCAGAAATGTTTGAGTACTTCCTTGACTGAATCCCTTCATCTTCTCTCTTTTCTAGCACTAATGTTTTGATGAAGTTCAGAACACATCTGGCCCATTTCTATTTGAAGCCCAAATTCATTTCTTTTTCTTACATGCAGGAAAAAAAAAAAAAAATCTTTTGTTTATTACAGTTATTGCATGAACAAGAAAAAAAAAAATCAAAAATTAATCAATGGGATTATAATATTTTTTTTTTTTCCCCCTCTTGAAAAGAAAAGGGAGAAGGAAAAATAAAAGGGGAAAGTGAAGGAGAAGGAGGAGGTGAAAGAGAAGGGGAAGGGGAAAGAGCAGGAGAAGGGGAAGGGGAAGGAGAAAAAGGAAAGGGAAAGGAGAGGGAGAGGAAAGGGAGAGGAAAGGGAGAGGAAAGGGAAAAGGAAAGGGAAAAGGAAAGGGAAAAAGGAAAGGGAAAGAAAAAGGGAAGGAAAAGGAAAAGGAAAGGGAAAGAAAAAGGGAAGGGAAGGGAAGGGAAGGGAAGGGAAGGGAAGGGAAGGGAAGGGAAGGGAAGGGAAGGGAAGGGAAGGGAAGGGAAGGGAAGGGAAGGGAAGGGAAGGGAAGGGAAGGGAAGGGAAGGGAAGGGAAGGGAAGGGAAGGGAAGGGAAGGGAAGGGAAGGGAAGGGAAGGGAAGGGAAGGGAAGGGAAGGGAAGGGAAGGGAAGGGAAGGGAAGGGAAGGGAAGGGAAGGGAAGGGAAGGGAAGGGAAGGGAAGGAAAAAGGAAAAGCATACCTAAGTAGTGTCGAGAAGAGAAGAGAAGAGAAGAGAAGAGAAGAGAAGAGAAGAGAAGAGAAGAGAAGAGAAGAGAAGAGAAGAGAAGAGAAGAGAAGAGAAGAGAAGAGAAGAGAAGAGAAGAGAAGAGAAGAGAAGAGAAGAGAAGAGAAGGGAAGGGAAGGGAAGGGAAGGGAAGGGAAGGGAAGGGAAGGGAAGGGAAGGAAAAAGGAAAAGCATACCTAAGTAGTGTCGAGAAGAGAAGAGAAGAGAAGAGAAGAGAAGAGAAGAGAAGAGAAGAGAAGAGAAGAGAAGAGAAGAGAAGAGAAGAGAAGAGAAGAGAAGAGAAGAGAAGAGAAGAGAAGAGAAGAGAAGAGAAGAGAAGAGAAGAGAAGAGAAGAGAAGAGAAGAGAAGAGAAGAGAAGGAAAAAGGAAAAGCATACCTAAGTAGTGTCCAAGATAAATACACCTAGTAGCCAAAAAAAACTTGTATCCTCATTAGTGCCAAACAGTTTCAACTAAATATATATTGCTGGTTCTATGCCTCTTGATTGATATTCTTCATTACCTTTAACGTGCACTGTAAAACTAACTCTAGGTATTCCACTGCTGTTAGGATTAGTGCATTAGAGTATGAATTGTAAAATAATATTTGAATAATGTATTTCTAATTTTTATCTTATACATGAGGTTTTGGAAGTTACTGTAAGACATATTAATAAAAAATAAAGAAATGAAGGTTTTTTTGTACATGAAAGAATACAAACAATGGAAATAAAACTCAATTCTTCCTGCATAAATGGTCTTTTCTATTTTTTTTTTTTTAACTTTTCTTTATTTTTTTGCAAGCTACTGCACAGGGAAATTTGCATGTTGGAATTTATTAACTGTCCCAATACAAGCAGCTATATTCCCATCTAAATAAAATCTATTAAACTAGCAGTACTGTACCATAATTAATTGTTGAGTTTGCGTAACTGTTCAGACATAATTCTTCATAAACTATATGTCATAGGTTTATTAACTTAATAATAAATTATTTAAAATATAAGTTGCATTACATATTAAAACACTTTGCAGACTTTACAAAATACAGAAATAATCCAACAAATACTGATATTTTGAACTTGACCTTAAAGAAAGGTAAAGTAATTTGCACAGATAAAAAGCAACATGTCTGGAATTCAAGCTTTGCCACTGGGACTGATCCCAGTCCTCCAAGTCACACTGTCTCTGCATTCTTCAAAGCTTCGAGTCCCACCATTTCACCATTACTCCATTAATGACACTACTTTTGTTTTGCAAACACATTATGTACATCCCATATTCCACATTAATGCTTCATACTGCAGAGAATCAACATGTTACTTTTAAGAGAAAAGTAACATGTTCTTACATGACATAATCTTCTTGCAACACATATATTTGCCACCAGTGGTACCACTACACACTGTCCTAAAGTTCAAGTGTTTGTTTTAATAATGCCATTAAATCACTTGAAATGTGTAGCTCATTTTCTGCCATATAAAAGACCTCTAAGACTAAACTGAAATCAGCCTAATACTAAAAACCCGTTAAAAAATGGGTCATTTTTTTCTAGTTGTGCATTTTATTTTGAACTTTTTAACATCAACTTGTAACAGATTATAAAAATGGATTTTTTGCCTTTTCAAAAATGCTTTGTAGAAACAGCTAAATGAATTTAGATATGAATGGATCATGTAAATACTTTACTGTCTTTTATCTGCAAAAGTCCATCACTTAGATTTGAATATTCCTAAATTTCTCAGAAGTAGAAAACATCTCTCCCTTCTTGTCATTTTTGTCTTACATCTTAGGGTATGAAGTGGTCTCAAATCTTGCCGTGCACAAAATCATCTGACTCTGATAAGTGATGCAGAAACTGATCCACAATCCTACTATTAATTGATGGCAAATAGTTAACTTAAATGATTGGAGTGTCTTTCAAAACCGTTCACAGAAATAAGCCCTGAGAAGGATCAAATCTACTTCTGATTTTATCAACAGACATTACTTTTTCCCTCAAGCTGCAGTTTGTCAAATGTGTTATCCTGACTAGTGTCTTCCAAAGATCAAAAGACGGGCAGTTCATATTAGAAAACCTAAACAGAAGGAAAAAAAAAACCAAAACATACTCACTTCAAGTTTGAAAATAAGGTTGAAAGTCCATTGTAAACTGAATCAACACACATAGGAGATCCATTAGAGATCAGCCTTCAGTGTTTTATTTGTATGATGAGAAAATTACAAGATAAATCTGCCTATTAGCAGAAGGATGAGAAAATCAGATAAATTCCACAAAATTCCTAATGGGAAAAAGTGGAAATAAATCATTTAAAAGAGAGAATACCAATTCAGGCATGCTGTCAGGTTTTTATTTCAACACTGTATTTCTGCTTTTAGGCAGTTCAGAGCAAGACAACATATAAAGGAAAAGAGTTGCTTGATTCCACTCACTCAAAAAAAAAAGTCATTGTGAATGTTGAACACAAACAACAACAATTTACCATTCCTCAACATGAGCAATTGCAACGACTAAGTGGATTTAACAGTAGTGAACCATTCAGAGAAACCTGATGAAAACTGGACAAAAAAAGTAGAAAATGGTTAAAAGAATATTGCAGGATAATTGTCATCCATGCCATAGAGAAACAGCACACCCCATTGTCTAGGAGAAAGAACCACACTGCCAAATCTGCAGTCAACTCTCAGGAGACTGGGTGCCTCCTCACTGATTTTTGGCAAAAACAGAATCAAGAAGTGCAAGGAGATCAGCATCCAATTTGTCACTGAGGGAGCATTAGGAAGGTCAATGTCTCTGCAGACCAGTTCTGGAGGGCAGGATGTGAAAAGCATTCCCTGTGGGCACATCTATCAGTTGATATTGCTCATGTTTTCTTGTCTACCAACAGTCTGGCACACAATTTAAAGACATCCATGGCTGCTTTAGCCCTGGGCTACATGCATTGGCCAGGTTCCTGTGAGCACATTGCCTTTGTCAAAGGAAATGTTCCCTCCTTTTCCATGACAACACATCTTCAGTATCCTCTGCAGCAAATACCAGTGCAGCGCTGCTTGCATGGGAGGAAACATAAACACAGACAGTACTTTATATTTCTTTCTACCATTTTGCACAGATGGCAAGTGTTTATGCCTTTCCACGTGGCTGCACACTGGACAAGATGATCAGGACAGATGATTTATAATAGAGATCACTGGAGATGAGTTTCAGTCTACAGTGGCTTAATTTCACTGGGATGCCCATAAATGGGGACTGTTGTGGCTAGCTAGCAGCATCTTGCTAGAACTACCACTCTGTAGATGCATAGATGAAGATTCACCTTTTGTTGTTGTTCAGGGACTGTGAACACTTCAGAGCTGTTTAGACTTATTGAAAGTAAAAACTGCTCATGTATTACTACATTTTTTTTCTTTTTCCACCACTGCCAGTTATTCAAAGATACCAAATATATAAAGTATCTGGGCAGGGTTGCTTGTCTATGTCAAGGAACAGCAGAGCAGGAGCACTGGGGAAAGGGAGGAGAATAGATCTTGCTAAGCCTGGAGAGAAAGCGTGACATGAAACAGCTTCTTCCTACAAAAAACTAGAACTGGATAGTTCTTCATAATGAAGTCTGTAGAAGAAAGTACACAACTGAAGGCTGAAAGCTTGAGCACAAATCCAGAAGAGGATATTTGAGATTTAGCAACTGCTCTTCTTAATCATGAAACGGGGTTGTTTCTTCATTTGTGGATCCACTCATACACCAAACAAATCTGAAACCATTATGACGCATGGCAGTTGGTTGATAGTGTGGAAAAACCTCATTTACTGACTGGCCAGACAGTTTTAAAACCTTCAGATATTTCTAAGTCTAGGTTATTAACTGTCTGACTGTAATCACATCTTCACCATAGGGAGCTTCAAAAGCTTTTCATTTGCATTGAATCAGTTGCCTTCCTCCCTGTCTTTTTCCCCCTGGAAATAAACTTAAATAATTCAACAAACTGCACACATGGCTAGTGATTATTGAACCATTCTGAAACACTCGAGGCAAATGGACCATTATGTAGTGGGAATTAAAACTTTCCTTGCAGTCACTAGGAGAAAGATGTATACGTATATATGTATAATCTCTCTCTCTCTCTCAGGTATATGTGTGTGAATGCTAACAGTGTATGTGAAGAACAATATTCATAAGCATTCCCTTCTCACAGAGACCTTCTGGCTGTCCAAAAAATCGTTTCAAACAGTGTTCAATGACTGTGTTAAAAAATGACCCACAACCAATTATAGCAAGCGCAGCATGTGCATTGTTAAGGCAGTAAGAGGCACCTTTCTTTTAGGGGGACTATATATTGTCACACTGAAAGAGCATAGCATTTTCCTTTCATGCCATGCATGTTTTGGCAGGAATCTACAGCTGATTAGCTCCCTAAGCTAGATTGCATACTATCTTGTATCACTGTGTGGCTGTGTCAATATCAATACTTTAGAAAAAAATATATTTTTAAAAAATCAGCAAATTGACAGTTTTCATTATATGCTCTATTTTTCTTTAAAAAATATGAAAAGCTTGCTTTAAATTATAAAAATAATCTTTCCAGGATGAGTAGCAAGAAAACTCACTGCTCATAAATAACACAAGACAATTTGTCTCTACCTAAAATGTCACGTTTATATTCAAAACTTCTGTATTTCCAGACTGAGTGCTGCATCTCATTCAGTCTCTTGGCTTTTTTCTATTTCAGTATGGATCCTTTCATTGCACTACAAGCACAGGTTTCCAGACCATGAATCACTCACTGACTGAATTTCAATTATCCACAATCTACCAGCATGTGGTTTGTTTTGGTTTGTTTTTGGTGGAAAATCTACAACTTTTGAAGCAAGTGGCACATCATTGCTTACCTGAAGAGATGGAAAGAAATAAATAAATCTGACTCATAAAACTTCATGTGATACCACCAAACTTGGTGATACCACCTAAATTTATGATAGATAACAGGAAAAAAAAAAAAAAAAAAAAAAAAAGGAGGAAGAACAAAAGCTCACTAAGTGAACTTAACCTGAAAATATCATCTTTAGTATTGAGCTTAGTAACAGCTTTTTATTTAAGTAGAGATAAACCAATAGGGAAATAGCAGGTGTATATGCTATAGTAAAAATAGTCTCCTCTGTGAACATATTGATAATGTGCTATGACAGTTAATGGAAGAAAAATTTCAAATCAGAACTTCAATAATATTTCTTAATCTTTCCCAAGAATTTTATTCCTTCATTTCTTCTTTCCTTCTTGGAATAGCTGACCATACTTCAGACTTAATAAGTTAAAGGAGAGCAGAACTTGTCCTTTAAGAACCTGTCGACTTTCATATTACAATGGAATACTATACTGTATATAGTATCTCATACCATTTCACACATTTTGCTGAGTATCTATAGGACTAATGCACCTGGGAGCTATATTGTTGGGAGACCTCATTTTGGCATTCCAGAACTTGAAGATAGCTTATAAACAGGGGGGAGACTGACTTTTTACATGGTCTGATAGTTAAAGGAAAAAGGGAAACTTTTCTAAACTACAAGAGAGGAGATTCGAATTAGATATTAGGAGGAAATTTTTACTCATATAGTGGTGAGGCACTGGCACTAGCTGTCCAGAGGTGCTGTGGATGTCTGACCTCCAGAGGCATTCAAGGCCAGGTTAGATGAGTTCCTGGGCAGTCTAACCTTATGGGCAGCAACCCTGCCCTCCACAAGGGGGTTGGAACTGAATGGTCTTCGAGGTCCTTTACAACCTAAGCCATTCTATGGTTCTACGAGATTTTACAAGCTAACAAAAAAGTCTTGCTTTTGAGATACTACATGACAACTTGCTTGTAAAACCACATTAAAAAAAATGTCTCCAAAATTCTCTTGACCTTTCCAGTTATATGGATAGGTTCAGCAGAAGCATTGACTCAGCTGTTGTGAAACTCTTAAAGCTATTTTGTGCCCTTATCTATCTTGATCCTACTGATATTGATGAAAATACTGCAGTGAGATTTGGTAAGAACTGAAAGTTTAAAAAAGGAACTGTGCATAATGACCTTTTTGATGCCACTTAAGTATCTATCTAGTTATGCTGGCATCAAACACTTCAGTTAACTGCTTTTCTATACTAAGCATGAAATGGGAGACCTCTGGACTTGGAACCAGAATAATATGTAAGCCTAGAACAACACAAGGTAATGAAAGAGGAAGCAGGACTACCTACTAAGTAAACTAAACTCCATCTCACTCAGGAGAATTTGAAAGAGAGATAAATATGTGACTTTCTTGCCCCAAGAGCACTGCCTATCAGTCATCAGTAGCCTAACTATAAGTGTGCTTATAGAGTGGGACATTTTGATAAGAACTTTTCATATATCTATATTTAATATTGATATTGAAATTTAAACACAAAATTAATACAGAGACACAATGTAATAGTGGTGGTGTTTGTTTCTTTGTTTTTCAGGTAAATGTCCATTTTACACTTTAAATAATTTATAAGATTCAGTTATGGTTATGAACTATATAACAATACTGAAATTATAGGTAAGTATTTATATCATCACTATTTTAACTTTCAAAAATGTTGTACTTCTGGGCATTTAAAAGTTATTGCTTGCCTGTTTCTGTTGAATACTGCCTGCTGATCACTAGAAATAAATACTGCAATGTTAATTTTAAATTCTTATTGCACTGAACTGCTTTGGAAAGTAACCACTTATATATTTAAAATGCCTTTAAGTGGCAATTCACTGTCCCATTGAAAATCAGTCCAATATGTACCTCAATAGTTTGGTACCGACAGTAGCTCCAATAAAGGCAGAAAAAAAAGGAATTAAAAATAAATGAGTAGATAGATAGACAGACAGGTAGATAGAGAGACATGACATTGTGCCCATGTTATTGTAATAAATAAAAATGACACCAATTTTAGTATCTAAAACAAATTTCATAATAGATAGTTGGTTGATTAGTCTTCAGAGCTAATATCATCAAGGAGAACAAAGGTGAAATTCAATTCTTTGTTATGTATATGAATAATATTTCAAAACAAAACCACTCTTTTTCCACAGATGCTCCTGGATTTGAACCGAGCAGGTTTAAAGCTGAAAAAAGTAATAATCAAATTTTGCAAAAAAAAATCTACCAAATAAAAAGATAGAGCAAAACAGGCTTAATAATTAGTGCTTAGATTGCTGCCAAATCTGCATTTGTGGATATTAGGAAGAGATAACATAACTTTACTGCCACACTGAAAATTGAAGAAAGTGCTTTCACACTTGCAGTCTAGGCTTCAAGACTTACTTTGGTTTTTATTTATTTAATTATTTTTAAATAAGGCTTTACTTTTATATTTCTAGAAAAGGAATATAAAAATAAGAAATGATAAGGGAGAAAGAAAAATAAATTAAACTTTCATTATATTCCAAACTTTGGAAGCACTTATACTCAAATTGACCACAGAAAACTAAGAGGCTGACAAGAAATCAAGGGTTGATTTTCCCTTTATGCTTTCTTCTAAGAATCCTTTGTATTTATGTATAGTGTTACTTTTCCACTTCTTATACTGTCTCTTCCCCTTCCAGCATTTGTCACACCTTTTCTTATTTCTGATGAACTTGGATCTAACTGGAATGAAATTCACTCTGTACTATAGCAGAACAGCACATTACATAGAGACAGACATTCATGCTAGATATGAGAGCATACATGTGAACATGATCTGCAAGTAGTACAGATTGTACCTCCCCTTGGATATGATGTAGTTGCCAGGATTTATGACCAGAATTTGGCTTCCATTTTTTCACATCATGTTGTTGTCTGCTAAAATGGCTGAAACAGGACAGAAGTAATGGGAACTGCTTAAGTCTTTACATAAACTCTAAACCAAATTCAAATGTCCAAAGTTTGGAAGGAAGATCATAAAAATTTATTTTTATTCCTCCCTCAGTATTCCTTATTCCTTTGCTAAAAATATAAAAATAAAACTTTATTAGGGAAAAAAAAAAAAAAAGTGTCTCTGCCTCATTTTGCAGAATAAAGAGATTTGGAATTTTCAGCTAAGCAGCTGATCTTTTGTGTGAATCAAATTGCAACAGACTAATATTCATCTTACATTAGTCAGTAGCATATGCCCTGTTGTGATTTACTGGTTAATTTATGCATTACCTGTCGACATTATGAAGTGGAATTATACCGTGGGCACTGGTAGCTGAGATTTTCCAACACTAAGCAGTAATGGAAATTGCTAATCCCAACACATTCTGTCATGGGGTTCATATTATGCAGGTCCACATATTTTGCTGTACTCAGCAGTTTGATATAGTTCTTGTAATAGTGTTAAGATTAAAAAATAAAATATGCCTCTGTGCCCTAATATGGATTGCAGTGTGATTTCAAGAAACAATATCATGCTATTCACAAATACGATTTACTCAATTATACTCTTGCCACTACATAGTTCCAATATCTGATGATCAGACAACATTCAAAATTCAGATGTGCTTTATTTAAGATGCAATCATTTGACCACTGGAAACAAATACTAGTTTGAAAGTCCTAGATCTAGTTTCTGATCTTTTGCAAATTCAAGGCAAATCTTCTGAAAACTATGATGTATGAAGAAGCTCTAATTTCCATGGCTATTAAAAAGAAAATTATTCACTTTCTAGGTAAAAAATCTGGAGGGCAGCTCCTGGAATTCTTAGACTTTCCACATCTTTCTCAGACTTACTTTTGGAGTATGTTTTAGAACATTTTAACAAAGAAGGGTTTAACCAGATTATGCATTAGGCCCAGTTGATTAATTACTCTGTTATAGAGGCAGGATTGTACAGGATTTTAATTCTAAGAATCAGCTTCCCTAACCCTACCTCTTGCCATCATCTGTCAGATTATGCTTCATTACTAGTCCATTCATTTTCCAGATAGATCAGGCAAATAGGGGGCCAGGAACACTCTTCAGTGCTCTTTATTTTGATAATTATGGAATATAGAGTTAGAAAAAAAACAATAATTCCCTGTTCTCCTATACTATTTTTAAAAAATAGACAACAAAATTACCTCTTAGCAACAAAATCATATGCAGCATAAATAAATAAACAGATTTTGTTTGTTCTCAGCAGTCTTAGAAGAAGTATTTGGGAGTGTAAAAGGGACAAAGGTTGTTGTTTTTGTTGTTTTTTAATTTCTTTAATCCTTCTGTACTGGGAAATGAAATAGTGTGCAACTTTACAGTTTTTTATTCATAAATATAAATTATTTACTGTCATACATGTAAATAACAGAAACAGAATTGAGTCAAAAAATATGAAAAAAATTCTCTGGTAACGAACCATAGAAAAACTACAGAGTAAGAGTTTGATAAAAATACATATTTCATTATTAAAAATACATACTTCGTTACAAATACATATTTGGAAAGCTGTTTGTTGTCTTTGCAACTCTCTGTTACAAGTTAACTTCTTCAGACAGCTATTATTAATGGAAACACTGGAAATTTTTCTTTAAATGACTTGTAAATGATGAATTTTCAACACCCGTAAGAATATGTCACTGTTTCTCCATAAAATATTGCAATTCTATAAGTTAAGTAATCTATTCCACTACTATACATGCATATATACATACATAAGGAAAGATACTTTCCTTCAATTGATTGCTTACTTATCTATTCAACTGTTTTTCAGGAGTGCACATCCTGTTATAAAAAGTAATAGAGGAGTAGGGGATAACATGCTATTTATACATGCTAGAGAAAAAATTTAGTTGGAAAAGGATTTGTCACAGAAAATATTAAGCTCCTTTTACTGCCTGTCTGTGTCTTGTTTTTGAACATACAAATTAGAAATTGAATGTATTTTTTTGTAGGGATGAGATTCAAAATTAGAAGCCTAAGGCACCTGCCTGGTTTATAAAAGCATCTAAAAGTCCCATTGCCCTCAGATGCTTTGCTCTGATATCACCTGAGACTTTGATCCAATGGATATTTGCATTTTGCATACTGCAAGAATAATCAAAATGTACTAGTTATCAAAATCACATCAGGACACACATTAAGCCAAATGACAAAAGGATAAAGCAATCATAGATAACTGGATTATTTTCATTCTTGTCTTGTAGTTTCTAACAAATATTACTTCTATAGCAGGAACACGAAATATTAGAACTTTCAAATTTTCCATAAACAAAAATATTTCTGAAAATTCAATATGCTGATTTGTATACTATTTCTTTTTCTTTCTTTCTTTCTTTCTTTCTTTCTTTCTTTCTTTCTTTCTTTCTTTCTTTCTTTCTTTCTTTCTTTCTTTCTTTCTTTCTTTTCTTTTCTTTTCTTTTCTTTTCTTTTCTTTTCTTTTCTTTTCTTTTCTTTTTTTTTTTTTTTTTCCTTTTATGGCCACAAAATATAATAAAGGTCACTAAGTAGCTTTATGTAATCTTTTTAAAGTATTTTTGTTGTTGTTGTTGTATGCTTTTTCACTTTTTGACCTTTGTTATCATCTAAATTAAAATATTACAAGAAATACGTGATATTAAAATTCACCTTAAAAAATGAAAATGATTCTGAAATCTTGCTTTTACAAACAGTAATGCTTTAACAAGCTGATTTTTATTTGCTTGCTTGTTGTTTAAGGTGTTTTTGTGGACAATGATAGCATTTGTTGGTTGAGATTTTCTTCTATTTTACTTCATGGTTTTCCTGTCTCAGTTGGTGAGCTGACATCATGGAAACAAAAGTTTGAGGTATTTAAATAGACAGGACCACACAAAAGTAACTATAAAGGAAAGAAATTAAGAGATTCAAAGGCACTGAGAGAAAATGAGAGGGAGTAAAGATTTCTCCATGAGACATACCTGAGAAAAAGGAGAGGTAAATGGATGAACTAGTGGGTGCCCCATAGGGCATAATTTCACAAAGAAATATATGATCAAATTTGTCAAAAGCAATTGAACAGCTGTGGATGAAGACAAACTAGAGATCCTGCTTCATTTAAGACCGGGCAACAGGCCTTGAAAAAAGCCAATAGAGAAAAATGCCTGAGGATGGGCATTATTAGAAGGAGCTAGAATGGATGAATGGTCTCTTCCTGCTTACATCAGTGGAATAGATGTAGTGATTAGTTTAAGAAAGCAAGAAAGAAATTTTAGAAGGGAATAGAGTGAGAGGGCATTACAGGACAAGTGAAAAAGTAAGGATCGGTAAGAGGAGAAATCACAGATTAGTGAAGGATTGTGTTCTGTTCTTCTAAAGGTAGTCACATCTAAAAAGGAAGGATATATGCATGCAAGAATCTTGTCTGAAGATAAAGAACAACTGGGAGTGTTGGAGCTAATATCCTCCTGAAGAAGCCAGAATAGAAAGATGGATCATAGCTACAAGTTTTGTGATGAGATGCAGTGTTTATGATGGATATGGTTCAATAAAATCATGAAGAAATTTATAGTCACCTTACCATATTCTATATATGAAGCTCCACAGGGAAAATAGTACCCCTTTAATCCCATATGGCCTCTAGATAAACAGAGAAATCCTTTAATCTCTGATTCTAATCCTTCCCTGTTTCCACTGATACATTCACCAAATAACAAAGGTTGTGGACAGTAAGAAAATGGAAAATGCTGAAAGCTTGGCAAAGTCACATACCATAGGAGAGGCACTATTACCATGAAAGTGAAAAAAATAGGGCTAGATATAGAAAATACTGGAGGAGACTGGATTTTTTTTCAGTTCCAGACTCATGTAAAATGAACAATGACCTCAAGAAAATCAATGGACTCCCAGGTATGTTTTGAAGGCATAAAGTCACAGAAAATTATGAGCTGGATCAGATGTTTAGCAAAGAAAATATTGAAATTTATGTGATTTGAAAGCACAAATTCCACAAGTACTTCACTGTGTTGTTATTATAGCAGCCTGTATAATAAGCTATTTGAGTTCGTCAGACAAAATAAAGGGGCAAATCATTGTTATAATTCACTTGACAGAAGATCTGCAAATTTTGCTATTCATCACATTTTTTTACACTCTCTCATTGCCTGAATTTTCACTTTGCATTTATCTTAGTCCAACATCTGTTTAGTTCTTAAATCTTTCTACCTCTCCATCACAATCTCCATATTTTTTTCAGTATGTTCTTTTACTGTTCCATTCGGTGGCTGCATGTAACTTCACAACATTATACAAGTAGTGGAGTGAAACTGTACTGTGACATAAGGGTGCCACTGAGCAAGTATTTTCAATCTAGACTAATTTTAATTCGAAGACAATTATCAATATCTTAGGAGTGAACAAAGTAGAACGTCTCCCTCAGAGAAAAATAAGTATGCATTCGTTTCCTTCAGATTCACCATTCTGAGTTTCATCGGTGCTCTGCAAGGATGAGTAGCTATGAAAGGGGTGCATACAGATTCTACAGTGAATTTCAGAGTATTTTCTTATAATTCTTGTAAGAACTTCACAAAGCTAAAATGAACCTCGCTGCAAATACATCTATCTCCAAGCTAATTATCTTTTTGTTGTTACAGATAATTATATAATTTGGGGTATCTGCAACTGAAGGAGAAATTATAAAGGAACTGAATAAGGAGTTATCCAAAATATCAGCCTTTTGTATTACCAAGATGTTATGCAGACTGATAACACTGGTTAGAGAGACAAGGGAAGTTTACATAAATTAAACGATAGGGCCTATAGAAGTGCAGAGGAATGTCTTCCCACTCATTATTGAGAGGAAGGGATTAAGTTTGTTTATTTTCTGAGGAGGATTGATGGGATTTGAGAGACGGAGGACAGAAGAGACAAAAATGTCACCGAAATTGCCCAGGATGTTGGAAGAACAATGATATCCAAGGTGATAGCAGTTTATTTAGGAAGAAAATATTAGAAGTTTATATTCAACTATACACAATATTTCTACATTTTGACTGCTAATTAGACATACACACACCACATTTGAAGACAGATTCTTATATTTGTTATTATTCTTTCTTCTACCCAGAAAGAGCTTTTGTTATATACGAGTATGTATTTCAGCAAAGGTACAGAATATTTAAAACTTATTAATAAACTCTGAAAAGCTACTTAAATGCATACATTAAAGCCATTCTTTAACACAAAGGGTGCATTACATGTCTGGCATAAGAGACAAATCAGATAAGCTCTGAGTATCCTCAGTGCTTTCAAACTCTTTTGTGAGAGCAATGTTATTGAATTGACTCTACACAATTTTTCTGTATTACTACAATACAAGTGTAGATTTAATGGGCAATTTTATTAGCAGAAGAGAAACTTCAGCAAAAACAAATGTCTTCCTTTTGCCAATCAAAATATTTTTTCTCTTAAAACTGCGCGAAGATCTGTGTTTTGTTACTCACCTCCCATTAAAATAAGATTTAAGGTACTCTTCCTATTCAGAGTTATATCATTAGGAATTCAGTAATGGTAGATGAAATAAAAACCACTGTACAGTAATGATGTTATCAAATCGAGAAGCTTTTCTTTCAGACATAACTTCAAAGTTTGCTAACTTAGTGAAGAAACTTGGAAACTAATCCTAATCATTGGGTTTTTTTTTTTTTTTTTTTTTTCAGAGACATTTCCTCATTCAAATAATGGCAAAAACTCAAATCACTAACCAAGACAAAGAAAAGGAATACAGTCTTTCACAATTTTATTCATTTTAAGGTCCTGTATATGTAAATGATTTTCAAAGTATCTCAGTGGTAAAAGAAGGGTATTCCATATCTGAACTGGAATAATACTATGGCATTCTCTAGTCTTCATTTCTAAGGAACTGGAGACATACTGCCAATGCTATCAGAACAATTAAATATATGCTTGTTCTTACACAACTATACACATACACAAACAGTCGGATAACTATTTTTGAACCCTTAATTATTCAACTAGTATACAGTTAGTATACTGTTAAATAATAGCATTAATTACATCTTTTAAAATTATGTTCTTTATGTGTAGCTTTCTACCTTTTCAGATATGTCTTGTAGTCTCTACTTCTTTTTCCCTTCTCCACCATAGTTGTCTTGATTTATTTGTAAAATTTTTCTCATTCTTTCCTAATATATATATATATATGTATATATTTACCATTCCCTTTCCTAGCAACATTTCCTCTGATCATCTTCCCTAGTTTTTTTTTCCACTACTTTCAACTCGTGGCTTATGCTCTTTTGCCTGCATCCTTTAGACATCCTTGGCAGTAACAGTGGAATAATTCCTGAATCTCTAAAGGAAATTAAAAGGATTATGCTACGGAAAGACTAGGGTAAAATTAGGAAGTAAATGGAGGAAGGAAAAGAATGTCCTACAGTGCAGGATACGGGATCATAATGATGCTGAGAAGAAGAAATTCATTTGAAAAAAGCACAGAAACAACAAAATGTCTCCAGCTTGGAATTCCTGAAGTTGGCTTTGGATAACGATGTCATGAGAAAAAACTTTCAAAAGTGTAAAATGTGAAATCAAGCACGAAATCTAACTAGAGAAATTATTTATCCCAACATTAAGATAAGAAGATTTGATGTCTATCTCCCTGTATTTCTTAGTAGAAGTTAATACACATTTTCCTAAACAGATTTACACATGGGAAAACTGGATGGAACTACAGACTGAATAAAGCCCTGGAAAAGTCCAATGAACTAGGGAACATTACTGCATTGATAGTTGTTGGAATAGTGGCTTTATGCAGATGAGTAATTTCCAATTTAAATTTCTATGATCATTACTGACCACAAAACTTTATTGTAAAAGAATTGTAATGCCCAAAATTCTTTGAGGGTTTGATTGTAAAGATGTCAACTTGTACTGCAACTTGTAACCAGTTTGTAAGGCAGGGCACACAACTACCAAGAATTCAAAATTCCAGTTCACTGAAGGTTTTTCTGTGTCAAAAACAGAGTGGCTAAAACAAGACTTTCATCCACATAAGTTGGTTTCTTCAGATAAAGACTGCTAATTCAGTTTAGGGGGAATATGGGGACATTTGCACTCTTGATTCTTCCAGTAACAACCTTTCATATAGAATTTTTGTTTTTAAAAATAATGAAAATTAATATTAGAAAATGCTCATTTTCCAGTCTACCTGTATGTTGTCATTCAGGGACCTTGATCTGCCACACAAACATTTAAAGTGAAGAAGAAAATTCAAACAAACAAAAAACAAAGAAACAAACAAAAACAACAACAACAAATAAAAAAAAATTAAGCCTACCATTGAAAGGATGGATTAGATTCCAAGAAATGCAAATTTCTTAAATTGTGTAATCTGCTTTACTTAATAGAGCAGGGAGCCAATTAAGAACAGTCCCCTATTCAGTTTAATTAGGCTAACTACAGGTAAGGGAATCATATGGTAGAAGGAAGGGCATTCAATAGAGAGATTCTCTCATGTATCTCTTTCATGTCTGCCTCCTGCACTGTGACAGAGTTAAAGGTATCTAGTGCTTGACTTTCACCCTTTTAATGCTAGAAAGTAAATGAATCACAGTCTGTAATATCAAGACTTTGATACTGTAAGCCTCAGGCAATCTCCCTGATACTAGTGGATGAGATGTGGGTGGTAAGGAAGGGAGGTAGCTGGTATAGTCACTTTTTCCAAATCAAAACCCCTGTAAAGTTTTGTATAAATCCTAATTTCAGATATACTATTTACATACATGATCAATAATCTCATGTAGATATCTTCCAAAGTGCCTAGAAATGAGAAAAAACTTTGTGCTCTGAACTGCATTCTAATGCCACGTCAGAATGCAGTTCAAATTATCAAAACTAAGAGAGATGCAAAGTTAAGTTGCTTTTCCTTATGGAAGGAGGAGAGGAGAGGAGAGGAGAGGAGAGGAGAGGAGAGGAGAGGAGAGGAGAGGAGAGGAGAGGAGAGGAGAGGAGAGGAGAGGAGAGGAGAGGAGAGGAGAGGAGAGGAGAGGAGAGGAGAGGAGAGGAGAGGAGAGGAGAGGAGAGGAGAGGAGAGGAGAGGAGAGGAGAGGAGAGGAGAGGAGAGGAGAGGAGAGGAGAGGAGAGGAGAGGAGAGGAGAGGAGAGGAGAGGAGAGGAGAGGAGAGGAGAGGAGAGTCACACAGATAAATTCATTCTTCTCACTTTTTATTATAACACTTGATGTCTCAGAATTTTATCCATTTATGTGACTTAGGAAGGTAAGCCATGTTTTGTAAGTGGAGCAAAGACCCCTTTTTTCTGTTTAATCTCAGTGAAGGATTTTTTTCCTTTCTGGCAGCATTTTGCCTTTTTCCCTCCTGTTCCACAGACTTTACAGTCAGAACATCTCATGATCTCCCAAAATTTCCTCTTAAACAGTAGAGGCTGCATAAGTTATTGTAGGCTCAGAAATATTCTTCTCCATTAGAATTAACATACACACAGAGAGGTAATGCATGCAAGAAGGGCTGTGTAGCAAGGCATAAGGTGGCCCTTAGAGGGAAACGGTCTTTTTTTATTCTGGGAGAAAAGATCAGATTGGACACACTCCTGTCCTTTTGTCCTGCTACTGTGACAAACAAGCCTTGTTTTGGTATACACACGGGTACAACTCACCATAAGAGAAGTTCCCCCTTCCCGTTCTCCCACTCAGCCTCAGAATTGTGTCTGGAGTAATTTTCAGTTCTAGAGTCGGCTTCTGCTCCCATTTACAATACAGGAAACTTATTAATTACAATGGAAGTATAACCGAAAGTCTAATGAGAACAGAAAAATCTTTAGTATCAACTGTGTTTACATTTGCATACACTTAGTTCTTCTGCTTCTCTTCCTGAGTCATATCTCCTTTAATGAGAGAAAGTGACCAGTAAACTGGAAAGATCTTTAGCTGGCATCAAACTATGCCTCTCAAGTAGTCATCATTTTGTGCTATAAAATGGTCACAGGCTGCCTGTTGAGGTGAAATAACTAACAGCATGCAATATAGTCTGAGGATGCAGTCCCTAAATATTTCTGAGGAAATAAACCAGAAAACATACACTAGATTTTCATATTTCTATACAGTTTTTACCTTTCATTACGATGTTGAAGTAGATGACAAAGGCATCTATATACAGAATTTTGGATTTTTTCTTGCACACTAAAAATCTTATATTAATAGTGATGCCAAAATGACAGATTAGAACTGATATTCTGTGATTCTGTGATTCCATATTTACAATTGTACAATTAAATTCACAGAATCTACTTTAATGCAGAAGCTCCCAAAGAATATCTCCACTACCAATCCTGGGATGAAACAGGTGAACATTTTACTTTGCAAACCTTGCATTAGGACCACACTTCTACTCATCTATTACGACTCAGTATATACCAGGACAGTACAGCTTATACACCAAAAAAGAAACGTTTTAAGAAAACTTAACCAAAAGGACAGTTTAATTGCAGTTCTATGGATAAAAATAGATATATCAGCTAAAAGAAAATGCGTTAATGACTGATTCTCATTTGAATTTCTAACTAAGTTTGACCTGGGATTGTAGACAGAAATAAGGATTTTTAATCCCTAAGAGAGATGTCCAGATGCACATCAACAGTGTTCAACATTCAAGGGGCAGCTGGTAAACTAGACTGTATTCTTTTTGAAAAGCAGTATGACGAAGTTGTTTATTCAGCAAAACAAACTGTTCCCTGTGTCCGTTAACAAGGCTGGCTTTGTGCAGCACAGACTTCTGCAGTGCTGACTCCTGTTTGGAGCCATTTCACACTAATTAGAAATAAGAGAAAAGGCTGTGTTCATAAACAACTCAGCTCAAGACCCTTTTCAACCCACTCTTTCTGAAAATTAACTCAGTTGTAACCCTTCATGAATAACAGAGTTGCACAAACAAGGTAGGGAAAATATATTGTTAATAATCGTCAGCATGCCGTGCAAACTACCAATGCAAATTTTATATAATATTACCCAAATTGTACAAAATGGTGAGGTATTTGCTGTTTGAAATTCCCTCTTTGAGGCTACAACCACAGTGTTTTTTAAAATGTTTAGCAACACTTCAAAAGGAAGAATTAATTTAAAAAAAAAAATCAAATAATGTTGAATGTGTAGTGTAGATCTCTATTTTAGATATATACATGACTAACATTATGGAGTACAACACAACAAATTTAGTAGGAATAGGAATATTGAAAGGATTTTCATGTGGAGGACAATTTTTTTTTATTTTTTTATTTTTTTTTTAAAGGGAGCTCCTTTTCACTAACAGTAAAAAGGTGTCAAAAGCTGATGCTAAAAGTGTCATATAGGAAGTATCCTCAAGAAATAATTATGCAAGACAGAGGTTTATTTCTAATTTCTATAGGCATCTTGCACTTTGGGCAGCATTTGGTCCCGGGAGTAATCCCCCTCAAATCTGTGTGGTTACTCATGGAAATGCCAGATGTTGTAAGTCAGGATTGTAGTGCTGAGTTCTAGTGCTTTTCACCTCACAGAATGATGGCAAAGTGTCGTATTAGAGATATGTGCATTTGGAACATTTTCTATTATCGATTATGATAAAAGTAAGTTTGATATTTTGGACATAAACATCTCCAGGATGCTATGTGTTACTGATGTTCTTAAAAAATTCAGTTACTGGAATTAGATGCAGGTAACAAAGATATGTGATTTAGAGTAAGTTTATGAAAGGAGAAATTCAGAACCAAGCTTAAAAAATGTATAGTCAACTTCTATTATAGAATATCTCAACAAAGGAAAAAAAAAAAAAAAAGTTAAATGAGAAAAGTTCAGTAATTTTCTACATTATTCAGTCTCATTACTAAAATCATGAGAAGAAAAAAAAAAAAAAAAAGAACAACTAAACTTAAGTGGGGAAATTAGTCATCGGAAAGTTGTTTTTGTTGTTATTCAATTGCTATATCTTAGATTCCCGTTCTAAAATCTGTGTCTCAGATCTAGTTAGAGGTGTTTTTCTGCACAGTAATTGTCTTATATAAATGAGAAATAAAACTAGGGAGAAAAATAAAATCAAGACTCAATAACAAAGAGTATAGAGTTAATATATAGCACTCTCAAGAATTTTCATCACCTACATCTAATCTTCTCATTACTGCACCCTTCTCTTATAACTTTACACAATTGTTAAAAAGATAATAATGTTATATCGTACGGTTCTTGTGATCTCAGTGTCAGGGTGGGTTGAAAAATTTGTGGAGGACAAGGTATATTTCTTAATGAAGCTTGAATCTTTCCATTGCTTTATGTGAAAATAAAACTGAGCCTTTTTCCAAATTGCCAATGTAAACTGAGCTCCCCTTCAAGAATCAGAAAACATATGAATAATTTTAGTAATCAGATCCTAAAATTGAAAAGACAGTTCTAACTAATTCAGCCTGGTTGCAATGGATAGCCTAATTTGAGGGGACTGTAAGTCTCTCATCATGTGCTCATATGGAATGAGTCGTAAACACCAGGAACATACATGCCTAAACTAGGAAGCATTAACTTGAACTAGATGATAATCTTCAAGTAGGATGTGTTTTCTTGCTTTCACAAGCAAGTCTGTTTTTAACTCTCGCACAATTTTTTTTTTTTTCAAATTATTCTCATGTATCTAAGCTGTGAAAAGCATTAGATGTGATCACTCTGTTCTTTCAACTCAATTTTCCACCTAACATAATAAATTAATAATATTAATATTCAAATGTGAAAACCCAACTGAATTACATGCAGGTCATGGAGGTCAAATACATTTTTTATGCTCTGGTAACACCAGATCACAAGAAGTTTTTGGCAACTTCCTAGAAGACATTTTTGTTTTCCCCTTTTTTAAAAAGAAAGAAAGAAAGAAAGAAAGAAAGAAAGAAAGAAAGAAAGAAAGAAAGAAAGAAAGAAAGAAAGAAAGAAAGAAAGAAAGAAAGAAAGAAAGAAAGAAAGAAAGAAAGAAAGAAAGGAAGGAAGGAAGGAAGGAAGGAAGGAAGGAAGGAAGGAAGGAAGGAAGGAAGGAAGGAAGGAAGGAAGGAAGGAAGGAAGGAAGGAAGGAAGGAAGGAAGGAAGGAAGGAAGGAAGGAAGGAAGGAAGGAAGGAAGGAGGGAGGGAAGGAAGGAGGGAGGGAAGGAAGGAGGGAGGGAAGGAAGGAAGGAGGGAGGGAAGGAAGGAAGGAGGGAAGGAAGGAGGGAGGGAAGGAAGGAAGGAAGGAAGGAAGGAAGGAAGGAAGGAAGGAAGGAAGGAAGGAAGGAAGGAAGGAAGGAAGGAAGGAAGGAAGGAAGGAAGGAAGGAAGGAAGGAAGGAAGGAAGGAAGGAAGGAAGGAAGGAAGGAGGGAGGGAAGGAAGGAGGGAGGGAAGGAAGGAAGGAGGGAGGGAAGGAAGGAGGGAGGGAAGGAGGGAGGGAGGGAAGGAAGGAAGGAAGGAAGGAAGGAAGGAAGGAAGGAAGGAAGGAAGGAAGGAAGGAAGGAAGGAAGGAAGGAAGGAAGGAAGGAAGGAAGGAAGGAAGGAAGGAAGGAAGGAAGGAAGGAGGGAAGGAGGGAGGGAAGGAGGGAGGGAGGGAAGGAAGGAAGGAAGGAAGGAAGGAAGGAAGGAAGGAAGGAAGGAAGGAAGGAAGGAAGGAAGGAAGGAAGGAAGGAAGGAAGGAAGGAAGGAAGGAAGGAAGGAGGGAAGGAAGGAAGGAAGGAGGGAAGGAGGGAGGGAGGGAAGGAGGGAGGGAGGGAAGGAAGGAAGGAAGGAAGGAAGGAAGGAAGGAAGGAAGGAAGGAAGGAAGGAAGGAAGGAAGGAAGGAAGGAAGGAAGGAAGGAAGGAAGGAAGGAAGGAAGGAAGGAAGGAAGGAAGGAAGGAAGGAAGGAAGGAAGGAAGGAAGGAAGGGAAGGAGGGAGGGAGGGAGGGAGGGAGGGAGGGAGGGAGGGAGGGAGGGAAGGAAGGAAGGAGGGAAGGAAGGAAGGAAGGAAGGAAGGAAGGAAGGAAGGAAGGAAGGAAGGAAGGAAGGAAGGAAGGAAGGAAGGAAGGAAGGAAGGAAGGAAGGAAGGAAGGAAGGAAGGAAGGAAGGAAGGAAGGAAGGAAGGAAGGAAGGAAGGAAGGAAGGAAGGGAAGGAGGGAGGGAGGGAGGGAGGGAGGAAGGAAGGAAGGAAGGAAGGAAGGAAGGAAGGAAGGAAGGAAGGAAGGAAGGAAGGAAGGAAGGAAGGAAGGAAGGAAGGAAGGAAGGAAGGAAGGAAGGAAGGAGGGAAGGAAGGAAGGAAGGAAGGAAGGAAGGAAGGAAGGAAGGAAGGAAGGAAGGAAGGAAGGAAGGAAGGAAGGAAGGAAGGAAGGAAGGAAGGAAGGAAGGAAGGAAGGAAGGAAGGAAGGAAGGAAGGAAGGAAGGAGATAAAAAGCTTTGTTAAATTGAATGGTGGATATTTTAGTGACATGTCACAATGTTTTGTGTTTAATTTAGGCTTGCCTTTAACTAAGGATAACTGTTGCATTTTTGAACTTCATGTGGATTTTAGTTCTAATCTCTTTGCTGTATTTTATCTGCAGGAATTATCTCCATTCTTCTTTTCTCTTTCAGATTTCATCATTTTTTGTTATGCGCTTCAAGTTTTGTTGTTTTTTGTTGTTTTTTTAATTATTACTAACAACTGTGAGTTCTGATTTTTGTGAAAGAAAAAAAAAACCTGTGTAGTCATCTTGTTTTAAAATCAGGCAAAGAACGTGACAAAAATATTCAAAGAAGAATTTTATGCTTTTGAGTGAGATGATGAAAATGAGAGAGATGAAAAAGTGTTTTAGCTAATCAGAAATGTGCAGACTTTCTGAAAAACTACATTTGACAAAAGAGCTCATCCATGCTGTCTCTGACTGTGTGAATTTTGTTTTAAATTTTGCCATTTTTGGACAAGGTGACTTGAAAGCAACATAATTCTGAAAAGTATTATTGTCTGGTCAGCTGAGTGGTCATTTGTACTTGTGATATTTTTGAAAACACTGTCCTCTACTGGTTGAAATTTTGGAATAGAATATTCAAGAATACTCACACATGACAGTTGTCCAGGGACAGGTCAATAGTGGATGAAAAACAGCTTTGAAGATGAAAAGCATTCATTATTTTAAAGAGAGATACATGAAATGACTCTGTGACTGAAGTATAACACCTTTCTCAGATGGAAGTAGACATTAGTAATAAGTAAGAATAACCAAGTCAAACCATGAGTACTGTTCCAAATTCATTTACTTTTTATCCTTACAGTGTTCTACTTTCACCTAATTTCTTCTCTCTCATTTCTTTTCTTTGATATTTTCCCCTCCAAAAAAACAGTGATGTACAAATCCTTAGAAATTTCAGACCGGATCTTCCAGTAATATGATTAATCCCAAGCAGACTGCACATGCTGCAATGAGTCAGCTGGATAATCCTCTAAGGAGCTCTAGCATGTACATAACCAGGTAGTAAAAAGATACCGTTAACTCTAAGTGATGATAGTACAAAGACTGGCAAACCTGTTTCTCAAACCTAATTCTGACTATTCCTACCAGGCACTTTGTAATACAAGAGAGAGTACAGAGCAGCAAGGTGTCAGAGTTTTAAGGCTTTTAGACCAAAATCTGTGGAAATGACCACTGCCATTCATCAAGAAAGAGCACGGGAAATAAGAAAATGCTAAACATTCATAAAAGTGTTTATCTCTCTACTGAGGAGAAGAATGAAGCTTGTAAAATAACTATTGACTGACAGATTTACTAATAAATTGTTAAACGTAATTCACATACAGCTTCTTTTTAATTATTATTGTTAATTCTCTACCACTACTATCTATCTTTCATTTATCACCTGGGTTTGGATTTCATCTGGAGAATAAATCATCAGGAGATCTGCAGGTTCTGAAGTCAGTCTTTAAATCTCTCATAGGAAGCTTTTGTGCAAATACTAAATTAAGAATTTAAGCATTTTCATGCTCTTGCTCATTGAATGGATGATTTTACTGCAGTTTTCCAATGGCCCATCTAAACTGCAATTCCCCATTTTTGTGGCATTCACATGGATAGAATTTTTCATCATGCGATAGATTATTCCTATTGATTGTATTATAGTAACCCAGCAGTTCTATTAGAGAAAAAGAATGCATAAATACAGATTAGTTTCATTCTTCCTAACTATCAAATGCTTTCTCTGATCTAATTATTTTCAACATTTTACAGGACATCAGTTCATTATACCACTGAAAATCCAGTTTCTGGCATTAAAATTGTTTTAAGACCACTATTTCCCATTCTTTGTTAGCTGAATACATTTTGCTCAGAATGAAAGTAACAGAAAAAAGTATTGGCTACATAGAAGTCCTTTGTTAGTGCTTTTGAACTCCCTAGTTGTGGACTACAAAGAGTCCAATGCGCTGCCTCTCACCACCATAGAACAGAAACACTGAGCGCTGCCTTTTTTTTTTTTTTTTTTTTTTTTTTTTTTGAATCTTGATATACAGGATACATTACTGAGTGCCTATAAAAAGGTTTGTGAACCTTGATGGAAATCAGAGGTGAAAATGACAGTTCAAATGTCTGGTCTGGGTTTAAAAGATCTATGATAATGTATTTTTACTTATAACAGATACTGAGAAAGAAAAAAGAGCGAGCAAAGCAGTGTTCAGACTTATATTACACTCTTTCTCTGCACCTGCCCTTTTCCTGAGCTATCAAACCCAGAGCATTCTCTGGAAACTAAAGTGATTCTAAGCAGGTTACCAATATTTGTGTTATTTCTTATTAGCTGTCTTTTTAGGATATCTCTAAAACACAAAGCCTATATGATTCTTTTCTGCTACAAACAATGAGTCAGGATCTGCGATGGCTTAAAGCATTTGTCATTCCTGGATTTAATTACAATGTTCTGCAATAGATTTTTAAAAAAACATTTCTTATTTCATAAAGGAAGTTTTACAAACTGTTAATCAGAAGAAAAACAAGAATGTACTGAATAACCAAATAATAGTTGAAAAGATTTTGGCATTTCACACTTACTTAATTCTATAACTCAGGAAAAAGATACAACATTTTCAGCAAGTGAACCCTTTGTTCTATTATTTCCTATAAAATATTAATATATCTTAAAATCATCTTTCGTGCAACACCTACTTTAATAATCTAAAGGATTCTAATTAAACATGGTATTAATTTAAAAAAAAAAAAAGTATTTTTTTTTCTTTTTTTAAAAATCTTTCACATTCCTTTGAAGGAAATTATTTTCTTTCACTATTTCCTAGTTTTTTTTGTCTAAAGATGTTTGTGGAAAAAAAAAAAATCCAAACAATATATAGTTTTTTATTCCTTACTTTCACATACTGGCAGAATTCATGGTGGATTTATAATCCACTGAATTCTGAAGAAGGAAAGGAGTTAAGAATGTTCAATGTGTTAGTGCTGGAAAATCTATACCTGCTATACAAATACTTGTCATTCACACTGCTCATTATTTGTTCAAAAAACAGTCATGGTAATCAGTGGTAAATGATTCCCAATCACTCTCAATGGACTTCCTGTCTACAGAGACACCAAATCTCTTTCAGTAATAATAAGACAAATCCAATCACTGACTGTCACCACAATCATCCGCTGTCTTCAGAAGCATGTAGGTGCTCTACACGATCTACATTTTGAGACAGGCATGAGCTGCAGTGTCAACTTTCTCAAACTTTGGAGGAGTTTGGGTGCATGATTTTGGCTTAATTTATAGTGGAGATAACTCTCAAATTCCCAGGTCAAAAATATCAAAAGTACTTGGTATCTAGTTGTCACTGATTTTTGTGAAGCACATTTGCAAGCATATTCTTTATTATATATATATAGTATATACAAAGCCAACTGCACATGAAAATGACCATCAGTAGTCAAGTAATACATTGTGCAGACACAAACATGAAACCGAAAAGTTTATAATTGTGACTATAGAAGAACAACAAAGATGAGTAGCACAGAGATGTCTGAAAATTAATGACAGACAAATAAGGACTGTTTGAAAAGACAGCTTTGTGTTAATAAGCTTGAGTTAGAATTTACAGTCCACTAACTCCTCCATACTAAAAGCACCTTTATGTGAGGTGCTTTTAAAGTAGAATAAGTTGTCTCACGCTGTTTCCTCACAGGGAGCTAATGCAGAGTAACCAGCTTACTGTAAATTTGCATCCCAGTTTACCGCGGAATAACTTCCCTGAGTAGATAAGTCCTAAAACAACATGTACAGGGAAATCAACAGCTAGGGTTGGATAATTATTATGAAAAACTGTTTGAGTTCTTCAAGATTCTCATTTATTTATTTATTTATTTATTTATTTATTTATTTATTTATTTATTTATTTTATTCCTTTATTTATTTTCTTCTTTCGTGTATATTTACAGCTCTTTCTGTGAGATAATCTCTAGTTAACATATTTGTAGTATGGTTTTACCTCTCAAGTTATTCATGGTCATATGCAATAATAATTTGGTGCATCCAAGAAAAAAAAAAATAATAATAATACAGCTTTGTAATTTATAAGTGCTTTTTTCCTCTTCATAAAATGTTGTGTCATCTAGTCAAGGGGTGGAAAAACTTTCACCTAACTAAAGAATCTTGCAGGTGAAAAGATGATAAATAGCCAAGTACAATTAGTTCAAATTTGTTTGTAAGCAGCTCACAAACTGAAATATACGTGCACAAAGTGACCCCATTACTGCAAGAAGAAAAGAAGCATTAATAGTAATATAACTCCTTGTATAGATAATTTACAAGAAGGTAAAATATAACTCTAAACATGTCAGGGAGACAGACTGAAAGCTGGCTGTAGAGAAATTACATTTACAAGCAATCAGAATTATTGTTACATTAAAATTATATTCTTTAAATGATCAATGCAGGTTTAAAGCTATAGTTGAACAATAATTGCTTTAGTTTGTACCAATTCAGGGAAACACAAGCAGATCCACTAAAAAAGAGACCATTTAAATGTAAATGAGAATTCCCAATCACCTGAACAGTGGCTTTTTTTTTTTTTTTTTTTTTTTAACTTTTTTTCCAGGAGCAAGGTGCAAGCAAGATCAAAAAAGCATTCGAACTGCTAGATTTCAAGTGAGTAAACTGGAACTCGAACAAGAGGCAAAGGAAAAGATGGTTCTTTAGATCTCATATTTATGACAGTATATGACACCAAGATGATAATCTATTTCTGTAGACAAGAAATTTCAACAGCAGATATTCATATTAAAAAAAAAAATCTAAAAGAAAAACTAATAACAAGAATCAAAATAAACACTGAAAAACTCCATTGCGAAGTGAAAATACAAATCAATATCTTTTTTTTTAAACAAAAATTCTATATTGTGAAGATAATAGCAGGTGCCAGGGGCAAGAGAGAAGACAATTACACAAAAATTGTTTTGTACCATGAAGAGCATTGATTCCAAAGAGTTTTAGCACTGGGCAAAAAGAACTGAAGGACTCAAATTTTTGACAGGACAAAACAGCTCTGAGAAGACAACAGAAAGACTCCTAGAGAGAAGGATATTTTATATTAATGTTATTATTCCTGTAAAAACATTCCAAAATCCAAACATTCCAAACAGAACAAGACAGGATGGGAGAAGGTCTGCTGAGAGTAACCAGCATGTAAGAACACAGTAAAGAGGTATGTGGAGTTTGGAGAAGGGCTCCAAAGAAAAAACAAGTAAAGGGAGCATATTATCTCCCTTAAGAATTTACAAGCTTGTTTCCATCAGGAAAATATAGGTAGATATTTCTTGAGGATCAATCTGAGCCAAAAATGCAGTGAGATAAAAGCAGTTGCAGTGTTTTCTCCTGCCATCCTGACCTGTTGAACTACCCCATCTGTGAATAAGGAAGTTAGAGAGGCTAAATAGACATCAGTGATGATTTTCTTAGACCTGAAAGAGTTATTTGAGAGTCATAGAATCATAGAATGGCTTAGATTAGAAGGGAGCCCAAAGATTACCTCATTCCAACCCCCTTCCATGGGTAGAGCTGCTAACAACCAGGTAGGCTGCCCCAAGACCCATCCAACCTGGTCTTGAATGCCTCCAGGGTTGAGCCATCCACAGCTTCCCTGGGCAGCCTGTGCCAGTGCTTTACCACATTCTGAGTAAAAAAAATTCCTCCTAATCTGCAATCTAAATATCAGATCTTTTGATTTTAAACCATTCACCCTTATCCTATCACTATCATGTAAAAAGTCTGTCTCCCTTCTTATGTAAGTACTGTAGGCCACAATGAAATGAAGCTTTCTCTTTTTCAAGATAAACAAGCCAAACACTCTGAAGTTTTCATCCTAGGAGAGGTTCTCAAACCCTTTGATTATCTTCATGGTCCTCCTCTGAACCCACTCCAACATCTCCACATCCTTTCTGTACTGGAGGACCCCAGATCTGGACACAATGGTTCAGATGAGGAATTGTAAGTCAAGGACAGTCACCCGCTCTCCCTGCTGGCTACCCATCTTTTGATATAGCCCAAGGTACTGTTGTCTTTCTGAGCTGCAAATACATACTTTTGGCTTGCATAAAGATTTTTTTATCTACCAGGACCCCCAGGTCCTTCTCAACAGGCTGATCGCAGTGAGTTCTTCTCCTTGTCTATACAGACATTGTAGTATCACAGGACCATAAAGTGGTTTGGATTGAAAAGGACCATAAAGGTCATCTAGTTCCATAGCCCCTGCTATAGGCAGACACCTCCCACTAAACCAGGTTTCTCAAAGCCCCACGCAGCCTGGGTTTGAATGCCTCCAGGATTAGAGCATCCACAACCTCACTAAGCATCTTGTTCCAGTGTCTCACCACCCTCAGTAAAGAATTTCTTCCTAATATCTAGTTTAAATCTACTCTCTTCCAGTTTAAAACCTTTTCCGTTAATCCTGTAATTATAGGACTTTACAAAAGTCCCTGCCCAGTTTTCCAACTCTCCTTCAGATATTGGAAGGCTTCAATAAGGTCCTCCCTCATCCTTCTCTTCTCCTAGCTAAAAAGACTCGTGTCTCTGCCTGTTCCCATGGGGGGTGGGGTGTGGGGGTGCTCCAGTCTTCTGATCATGTTTGTAGCCCTCCTCTGGACCTGATACAGCAGTTCAATGTCCTTCTTGTGTTGGGGGCCTCAAAACTGGATGCAGTACTCCAACTGGCATCTCATGAGAGCTGAGTAGAGGTGCAGAATCATCTCTCTCAACCTGCTGATCACACTTCTCTTGATGCAACGCAGGATAGGTTAGCTTTCTGGGTTTTAAGTGTGTATTGCTGACTCACATTGAGTTTTTCCTCAGCTGACACTCCCAAGCCCTTTTCTTCAGGGCTGTCCTCAGTCCCTTCTCTGCCCAACCGGTATTTGTGTTTCAAATTGCCCTCATATCTGGGATCATTCCAACCCAAGTGCAACACCTTGCACTTGGCTTTGTTGAATCTCATTAGGTTCACATGGACCCATTTCTCAAGCCTGTCCAGGTCCATTTGGATAGCATCCCTTCCTTCTGTCATACCAGTTGCACCTCTCACCTTGATTGTTTGCAAATATGCTGAGAGTGCACTGAATCCCACTGTCTACATCACAACAACAATGTTAAAGAGCACCAATCCTAAGAGGCACCAGCTTTTGCCTGGAAATTTGAGGCCTGTATTGAGTGATACGCATCATAATGGGCACAGGAGTGAGTGACTTGATTCTGAGATAGAACTTCAGAGAAAATTAGTCTGGAATGTCCCAACAAATGTAACAAATCAAGTTTAAACCATGCTAGTACCAAGCTATAGCAGCCTCCTGCTCTAGAAGGTTGTCCTAAAGGAAGTGTTGAGGCTTGGTTTTGTGCAAAATTTTTTTATTGACATTCAAATAAATCAATGCACCAGTTGCAGTTTTGCACTTTATATATATATATATATTGCACTGTATATATATATATATATTGCACTGTATATATATATATATATTGCACTGTATATATATATATATATTGCACTGTATATATATATATATATATATATATATATATATATATATATATACTTATACATACTTATATGTAAAGAATGTATGTGGTTGAGACAAAGAAGTGAAGTGAAGCTGGCTACTTGTTAAGTATGCTTTCCTGTGACCTGCTACAAGAAAAGAGGCAGAAGAGAAAGGAAAACATAATGATTCAGCAAGGACCTGCTGGTCAAATGGAGGATAAGAAGGACAGTGGAAACAAGCACAGGTCATCTGGGAAGAATACACTGCTGCAGTCTGGTCATGCAGAGATTGAATTAGGAAAGACAAGGCACAGATAGAATTGAACCTGATGAGGAATGCTAAAAACAACAAGGTGTTCTATAGGTACACTGATCACAAGAGAAAGACTGAAGAGCATGTACCTCCTCTGGTAAATGAGAAAGGAGAACTGGCTACAACAGATACGGAGAAGACTGAGGTACTCAATGAGTTCTTTGACTCATTCTTCACTGACAGACGTGATTTTCATATTTCTCACATTTCTGAAACTCTTGATTGGAAATGGGGAAGCAAACTTCCCTGACTTCACAATAAGGACAGAGAACGTTCAAGACTCCCTCACGAAACTGAATTTGTACAAGATCATGTGGCTAGAAAACATGTTTCCCAGAGTCCTAAGGGAGATGACTGATGTGGTTTCTGAGTCATGGCTTTCAGGTGAAATTCTTAGTGGCTGGAAAAATAAAAACACTCCCTTTTATAAGAAAAGGAGGAAGGAACACCCAGGGAAGTACAGGACTTATACCTCACTTCTGTTCCTGAGCAGATCATGGAACAGATCCTCCTGGAAGACCCATTAAGTCATATGAGGGATGAACAGGTGATTTGAGACAGCCAGCATATCTTCACCAAGGGGAGGTAGTATCTGACCATTCTAGTGGCCTTTTATGTTGGAGTGACAACAACGGTGGACAAAGAGAAGGCAACTGATGTCACCTACTTGGATTTATGAAAGACCTTTTACATGGTCCCCCAGCACATCCTTATCTCTAAATTAGAGAAATATGGATTTGAATGGTGGATTATTCAGTGGATAAGGAACTGATGTAAGGTCGCAGCTAGAGGGTTTTGGTCAATGGTCCTATGTCCAGGTGGAACCTAGCGATGAGCAGTTTCCACTAGATATCTGTCCTGGGACTGATACTCTTTAACATCTTTATCAATTACACAGATAACAAGATAGAATGAACTCTCAGAGAGTTTTCTGATGATATCAAGCTGAGTGTTGCAGTTGATATGACAGAAGGAAGAAATGTCATCAAAAAGAACCTTGATAAAATCAAAAGGGGAGCCAATGTAAACCTAATGAGTTTCAACAAAGCAAAGTGCAAGGTTTGGCACCGGATTAGGGATAATCCCAGGTACATTTACAGACTGGGAAAAGTACTCCTTGTGAGTAGCTTTGCTGAGAAGGACTGAGGTGTCCGGCTTGATGAAAAGCTTAACATGAGCTAGCAGTGTGCACTTGTAGCTCAGAAGGCCAAAAGTATCCTTTGCTGAATCAGATGAAGAGTGGTCAGCAGAATGAGGCAGCAGAATGATTGTCTGTCTTTGCTCTGCCATTGTGATGACTCATCTGAAGTACTGTGTCCAGGTCTGGGACTCCCAGCACAGGAAAGATGTTGAGCTTTTAGAGAGAGTCCAGAGGAGGGCCATAGAGATGATCAGAGTGCTGGCGTACCTCTCCTGTGAAGACAGTCTAAAGGAGCTGAGATTTTCAGTCTGGAAAAGAAAACACTGATGGGACATCTCATTACAGTATTCTAGTATTTAAAGGGAGATTATAAACAGGAGAGGAATCAAGTAGATAGTAATAGGACAAGGAGGTTTTAAACTAAAGAGGCAAGATTTAGATTAGATGTCAGAGGGAAATTTTTCATTGAGAGGGTACTGAGATGCTGGAATAGGTTGCCCAGACTGACTGTGGATGCCCTGTCCATGGAAGTGCTCAGTCAGATTGAATGGAGCCCTGGACAATTTGATTTATACTTCATTTAATTGGTTGCCACTCTGTCTGTGGCAGGGGGTTGGAACTCAAAGATCTCTGAGGTCCCTTCCAATCCAAGCCATTCTATGATTCTACAAAATCAACACATGTGATTAACAGAGCAGTCTAGAAGTCAGCCAGGACCACTTCTCAAAGCAGATAATTATTATGTCATGCCCATGTTCACTTATTAATGGGAATGGGAGCTCACAGCATACTTGTGTTCTCAGATGTCAGGTTTGACCCTTAGCTCAGAAACTGATAGGATCTGGATGAGGTGAGAAATAATAAAGAGAAAGGTACACTGAAATGTCACTTGTACTAAACACAGTTGATTGAGCCTTCATTGAAGAAAAAGCTAAAGAACAAATTCACTAGCCTTTAATTAGACCCTAAGGAGGGAGAGGAAAATTTGGTGGTTCCTGCTTATATGCTGAATAGTAATTTTGGATAGGATCACCACAATTGTAACGATGTTTGACCATATTTCTCCACTTAGTAAGTGCAGAGAGAGATATGAAAGGGATTATTACTAAAAAAAACACCTTCCAGCCTTATAAAAAACAATTAAAAAATCAGTATCATTAATATAATAAGCTACAAATGATATAAATACAGGCAGAAAACAATTCTGTAATGATATTAGACACTTGAGAAAAGATATAAGCTCCTTGCAGTGAGTGCAGAAATGTCTAGGGAGAACAGATGAGCATGTTTAAAAGATACTGTTCATGAAATGTTATGGTGTGTAGGCCTGTCAAGCTCATAGTAAATTAGATATACATTTCCTTTTCAGTATAAATTACAGCCATCTTTTCAGCATTTCCTTAACAACTACTTTTTTAAAAGGGTTGGAAAGATCCTCCAGTTCAGCTTTACAAAGGTAGAGAACTGCAGCTTGAAAAATGTTTTGAGGGAGATATCTTTATGCATAACATTCTCAGAATATGCACATATGTATGTATACAACATGTACATTGTTAAGAACAGAGATTGGATTTCTTCAATTTAATAAGACTGAATAAAACATTTGTGATCATCAAATGAAAATCAAAGGAGGTCATCAGTAGAAACAAAATAAAGGTGTTCTGGCCAAAATTGTTCATGAGAAAGAGAGACTGAGTGTTCTAATCCCATTGCCGGTCTTTACAGCATTATCATTTCCAGGTAAATGACAGCTAATATATCCTCTCAACTGGAGTGACTTTTATAATGCTCTGGGCCTTTTTCATTTGTTCATATCTCACTAATAATTTATTTGACCCAAAGGGAACATAAAGTCAATGGAATGACCTCAGAACTGGAAATTCTAAATCTACTTCCATCTCTCTCTCATTCAGGTTATAATAGCTTGGGATGATGACAGTCCTGATGAGCGAGTGCTATTGTTAACCTACTTATTGTTATTAAATGTTCTCTTCATTAGTCTAGCCTGCATGATTTTAAAGTCAGCCTAATAGATACACCATGTTTATTGTACTCACAGCACTAAGTGTTAAGAATTAATAGGGATTTCATGATGAATAATTATTCAGCTTAACAGTATTTTCCCTGTGGGGTTCTTCTTATGAGTTAACCCATAAATAATAAAACAGGAACTGTAAACATTAATGTTGAAAGGAACTTCATTACCAGGGCTCTCAGAGAAACATTTTCCAGTCAACTCTAACGCAATGTCAAGAAGTTTTCAGCTTATTATAGAATTTTCCTTACTTACACTTCATCAAATCCCTTAAGTTACATACTACCAGAATTAATTGTGCTGCAAATTTTGTGTTTAAACCTCAACATTAAAAAGTCCAAAGCTGACTCACTAGCTCAGTAATTGTATTTTGTTCTTAATCTAGAAATGATTAAAATATTTACAGATATGCTTTCTACTGGACAGTTGAAATATTTTGTCCCAGTCATCTTACACTGAAAACTAAGGAAATTGTGAAGGAAATTCCACCCGGTATTATAATTTCAGTAAACAAGTCTGTAATTCTTTTCAAAATAAGCTAACTACAAGAACTTGCAGTAACAATCACTGTCTTCTCTTAAGTAGTTTTTTTTTAACAAATTAATATTCTATGGTTCATGTCCCCCTTTCAAAGACAATACATCAGATAAACAAAAAAGTCACTAGCTAAAAATCTTAATTTATAATTGTTAGCTCTAACTAAATTCAATATTAATCTTTACTTAACCACTATATTTTATTTCAAGTAGAAAAATAATGGAAAACCAGAACATCTTTTTAAAATGTTTCTGTGCAGTTAACCTATGAATTCTCTGTGCAATTGGGACTTTAATACAAATAAGCATGTGCATTCCATTTTATCTTTTGTTGTTATATATCTGTGATATAGTAAAAAACAACTCTAGTATTCATTTTTATACACTGACATCAGGAAAAACGTTTTAGATTATTCCATTGGTCTTCAGTCAAGAACTTGAGGTTTGTTGTTTTTCTATTAAAAAAAAGCAACAACAACTTGATAGAAGGAAGCACTGGAAAGTTGTCTCAATAGATGCAGTGAATACTACTCCTTGCAAATTTACATTTGTAAACAATAGAAACTGAATTCTTATCTCATTTGAGAAAAAGGCAAATCTTCAATTAAATTTGAATGGAATCACAGGTGGTCCTCTTATACATTTACAAAATAAGACAATTTGATCTTAATCCTATGCTCCATACTTTTATGCATGGATAATGTATACATCTGAAGATATCCTGGCACAAAATAAATCTAGATGCTATCAAACTATCTCAGATACATTATTCAAACATATTAGTAACTCTCAGATTTTAAAGTAGACATAGGAAAAGATATTATATCAAATAGCTTGCTTTAGACAGATCCAGCAAAGATGTCAGTGTCAAAATACAACCAAAACTATTTGCTTTGGGGAAATATTCCATCAATTAACATTATTTATGATATATTCTTAGAAACCTTTATAATGATTTCTGAAGATAAATTTGCTGAAGATCAATATTTTACTTAACTCTGAATACAAGGAACTAAGTTGAAAAATCTTCAAACAGTTACCATATTATTTTTAATACATTTCCTCACTGAGAGTTATACTAAGTGTAACTTTTCCATTGGCCGATGACAAATTTCTATTGACACTAGCGTCAATATTCCCAAGAGTTATGAGGTTCTGCACCTTCTATGTACATCTACACACAAAGTCCCTAACGTCATGATGCTCCAAACATAAGAAAGCTCAAAAGCTGAGTCAGTTATCTTATGAGATTTGGTTGAAAGCTTCTTCTCACCTATATGCTTCAAGTATCCCATTCAAAATATGTTAGAAAATACTTTTTCTTTCAAAACCTGACATATCTGCAAGTATAAAACTGTGCATAGGTGTAAAACTGAAATGTCTACTGCCTGTTCAAAAATACTGTATAGAATGATGAAGATGAGGATAAAAATCTTAGTAGTTCAACCTAAAATTCTGAATATGGAATTTTTTCCATATTTTTTACAGCTGTATTCCAAACAACAAAGCCTACAATTCTGATATCATAACAAACTCTTCAGACTTGGAGAGTTCAGAACTGCAGAAGAGGATAAAGGATCAGAAAATTAAACAATGCAGTTTATATAGTCAGAAGAGAGACAAAATGAATTTGTACCTACATCATTTAATCTGCCTTTTCCTAAAATATATAATTTTTTTTGTTTGACTTTGTAATATAAGAACGTTGTATTTTGATGTAGCAACCATGAGAATTTGTAAATTTCATTAGGAAGTGATTTGGAGTGAAAGCACAGATTAAACAGACCATTATCTATAGCAAAAATAATTAAACAATCAAACAAACAAAGGAAAAGGAAAAAAAAAAAAAAAAAAAGGAAAAATAAACAAAACAATGTTTTCTCTTTGAAGGTGCACTCATTCTTTTTACCACATGACAGTCCATTCTACTTGGACATAGTTACATAGTAATGGATTGACCTCAAAAGAAAGATTGAGAAACTGGTAACACAACAGCACATCTAAAGGATCAGGCTCTTTTCAAGGACATGGAAACTGCAGAGTTCTACCAAGCACAGCTGTTTATGGAAGGTACTTTACTGTAAAGAAGAAGAATGGCAACTTTTTAAAGCCAGACTCCGAAAAGAATGAATCCATGAAATTCATTAGAACTAAAAAATATCAAATGAGTAAGAAAGCATTTCTTCTTCATAAATACAAAGCCCATCAGTGTCACAGATTTTAGAAAAGAAGTGAATAAATACATTTATCCCTACATTCCTATATGTTTTGCACTTAAAAAAAAAATAATATATTTTTTATAAAATTTTTATTTTGATTTTTTTATTATTATTGCTATTTTTAAAGCTAGTTCAATTCTTCATATTTTCTTATTGTCTGATATATTGCAGATAGAAATGAAATCTCAATGTGAGAATATGGAATGTGCTATTTCAACTTGACTACCCCATGCAGAGCAGGAGTTGTAATATTTCTATTATTTCCTCTGCTGCTAGTCTAGAAACTGTGAAACCTGCTGGCTGTTTTATTAGTGATATGGAAAAAATAAAGAACAGATCAAGATCAACTTTGTTGAAAACAAGTTGAACACATCTGTGCCTTATTGTCACTGTCATTTTCTGACATTTATGTGTAAAATAAGTCCTGAGAACAGCAGAGTTGATGGTGTGCATTATGAAGACCATGTCCAGCAAGCTGAGGGAGGCAATCCTTACCAATCTACTCTGGTAAGGCCAGAGTCCAGAGTCCAGTGAAGGGTCACAAAGATGATTAGGGCTCTGTAGCACTTCCCATATGAGGAAAAGCTGAGAGATTTGGGACAGTCCATCCTGGAGAAGTCTGAAAATGGATCTCATCAGTTCTTATAAATATTTAAAGAGAAGATGGCAAGAGGGTGTGGTCAGGCTATTTTCAGTGGTGCTCAGCAGTAGGACAAGGGGCAATGGGCACAAACTGCAATGCAGGAAGTTCCATCTGAACATGAGAGAAAACTTTACTGTGACAGTGACATAGCACAGGAACAAGTTGCACAGGGAGGCTGCGGAGTCTCTGGAGATGCTCAAAACTCACCTGAATGCCTACCTGTGTAACACATTGTAGAGAATCTGCATTAGTAGTGGATTTAGTGAAGGATTTTCATTGTTTCCTGTCAATCCCTACAATACTGTGTTTGATTCTATGAAAGATTTATTTTAAACTGAGTCCTAACTATCAAAAGAAACAAAGCATAAATTGTACAAATTAAAATGTTAACATATTTTTCTGTGGTTATTTACCTAAAAAGTTTTTCCTCACTCTCACTAAAAGAGAAGCTTTTCCAGAGTAATTATATATATATATATATGTATGTATGCATATATATATATAATATTATATCTAATAATGCAAAGGATTATATAAATACATATATAAAGGACTGTATATATATAGTCCTTTGCATTATTAGATATTATACAGTTTTAAAACATGTAGGAAAACCACATCCAGAACATCCAAGAAAGGCTTATACTTTTACATTTTGACTTTCTACAGAAAGCAGTGATTTAAATTTTTCTTTTTTCTTTTTTCTTTTTTTTTTTTTTTTTTTTTCTGACCTGACTTTAGAAATTGCAGAGTTTCTGCAGAGTTTAAGATTTCTCTTTGGTATAAAAAAGAAGCAACAGGTTTTACTCCTGACCCAAAGGGATTTTCTGTGCAGAGAAGTGAATGTGTGCTGAAACAGCGTGTCAATGGCTTCAAATACAGCTGAGAGGTTTGCTATAAAATGGGAGGGGCAGAAGGAGGTGGGGTAATTGGGAAGATCCCAGAAGGGCAAAGTCCTATTCACAGGTGGTTGAAATTCATCAGAACGAAAAAGCAAAATTGGTGTTCAGGTGACAAGAGAGACAGGAAAAGTCAGATGCCAGCTCTAGGACACGAACAGAGCAACTTGAAAGCACTTGCTGTTGGATTCCTGGAGAGTTCTTAGAGACATGTTCATGGCTTGTTATCTATGGCAGAAAAGCTGGAAGGAGAAAAAAGAAAAGGCTTGAGCTTCAGGGTTAAAAAATTTATCCCCAAACCTTTTCTCCCTCAACTAGTACTGAATAGAAGAAGTGTGTTTTATGAGGGAAAGGAGTCATATCCAACCTATGTTAACATAAATATACATAGCAGATATATATGCACATTTTCACAGAGACACATATATGCTTATAAAAATACACACATATATATATAAATGCATGTGTGACTAAATGTCTATATTTTTGCTACTATAAAGAGCATGAGTTTTAATGTATGTGAATATTTTTTGTTTGGTTGTTTGTTTGTTTGTTTGTTTTTTAAGACAGATCAGCTGATATTTCTCTTGTGGGTACTAGAAGAGTTTCCTTACATGTCTTCTAGGGAACCCACCTCTGTCAAAAATTCGAAATTTTGCCAATCTCTGTTATTAAATTAACTGGGTATTACTACATCTAACATATGTTCATGATTCTGTGTAGAGTTTTATATGAAGTTTGATTGCTATGCTTATGCATATGATGATGAAGCTATTGGGGTTTCACACTGAGAGACAAATATATAATCAGACCTAAGGTCTATTCAACCTATACAAAATATTAGGTTGAGGTAATACCCCACAAAACATGCTCAGAAGAAGGAAAAAAATATATTAATGTTATTTAACTGCCATTGTAGTTTATGCATTCATGCTCATAGGACACATTATGCTCCCTCAATAGTGAGACAATACAAAAATTGTTACACTGCTATGGCAATTGCTATTGCAGTACAGATTAATTTCAATTAGTATATTTTTTTTAACCTGAAGTGTTCCTGTACTTTCTATTGATATTGTTGCAGAGAGCATGGCCTAAAGATACCGGAGAGCTAAATTTAACTCATAGGGAAAATAGTTTTTATTGGATCATTTGGAGGAAAAACAAAGAGAGAGAGAGAGAGGAGAGAGAGAGAGAGAGAGAGAGAGAGAGAGAGATTTTGAGGTATCAAGTAGAGGTTCTGCACCCAAAGTTTTTTTAATCTTTATCAGTTATCTTAGTCAATCTAAGCAAATGCATTATTTCTGGATTCTAATTTTGCCTTGATTTGGTTAATGGATTCTTTTCTGAATACAAATCTGATTTTTCTAAAAAATAACTCACAGAAAGCAACTGATGAATTCATAGAACCCATTTTGGGACCCACACTACATAGAAGTTGTAGGGGCTTTTTCTACCTCTGCCAACTCAAGTGGGAATGACACAACAGGAAATTAGTTTTATTCTGCCTTTGGAGGGAAGGGTAAAAAATTCTTCTTGCAGGGTCTGCAGGAGATTCTGATGGTGTTAGGACATCTGTAGGGAAGCTATAAGTAGTCTCAGATAAATTTATTCCTTGTGAACAGATTTCTATCTAGTATAAGTATTACTGAGAATGAGGAAATAGACCATATCTGCTAATCCCTTGGGCTGAAAGTGAACAGTGATGAAAATGAGACTGTCTTATTTAGCCAAGCTTCCTCAGTCTGTTTAAGAAAAACAGTTTGTCCAATGTTCTTGACCTCACATATTTTCATCTTTTTTTCTGATCATTTAGTAGTACTTCCCATCTTTTAAACCCATTTTTGAGAAGAAAGTACAAATTGCTACTTGGTAACTAAGATCTTTGACACTGTATTCTGCAGTGTGTGTATTACATTAACTGTCTTTTTCCTCATGTGGGGAATCTGAGAAAATTCAAGAAAAAGTCTTCAACTGTTATCTGTTATTAAATGTACCTTTCAGGGTTGGAAGGACATCCATCATTTTCAGTTGAACAATTTGTCATACAAATCATGTGTTTAACAGTATACTGTTCAATTCTACAGAGGCACTGCTCTGTTGCATATAAGCAGAATGTGTTCATCTGAGTAAATTAATCAAGGTTTTCCATTTCTATCTGTTCTTATTTTCTTCCATAAATCATCTTCATTTACTACCTCCTTAATTGCTAAGCTCTGACCTCATGTTTTGTGACCTTGTATCTCTTTATAACCCTAAATAATTTGCATATATCATCTTTAATTGATGTGTGACATCAGTAAATGGAGAGGAAGTAGACTACTGAGAACAGCAAAATGTCCTAGTCATTCCATCTATTATGTTTCAGAAGAACACTGAGAACATTTGGGATTTTATGGCTTTGTCAGGATGTCTTTGGGTAGGGAGTTCTGAATTCAGCTCACAAGAAAACCAAACTATTTCTTAAATCAACAGGAAAGAAACTGAAATAGACTTGTACACTTTGATGTCAAAAATTTGCACAAAGGCAAATAGCTGAAAAGAAATAAATCTTGGTTTTATAGTCCCCAAGGAATTGCATATTCTTTCCGCCTTTTCCATGAATTGCTCACTTATAAAATTTCATGTAGAGTATGAAGTATTCACACACAAATAGCAGAATTTTTTGACAAATTGGGAACCACAGTTCATAAAAAGATCTTGAAAATTCTGTCTACCTACATCTGTTTTTACTATATGAAATTATGCATGCTGTGATCAAAAGATCTATAGACAGAACTATTTACAAAGAAATACAAATGTCAAATGCAGTCCAAGCCAAGGAGTAGTGTCTAAAATTTTCTTCCCCAGAATAATGAACGAAACAAGAAAAACTAGAGACTGGGAAGAATTGCATGCTATTCTTCCCATCATACAAAAGTCAGAGCCATATCTCAGGATTCTTAAAACTCAGTTATTTCCAGGAAGGTTTTTTATTGTTTGCTGTATGGAACTGCTTTCAAATGGAAAGTTCAGAAAGACTACATTAGAACACTTTCAATAGCCTAGAAATTTCAATATGTGCTGCATGAGATATAACACTTTGTACTGTTCTATGTGACCTTGCAACAGTAAGTAACAACAGGGTATCTAAACTATGTAGCTTAAGACCTAGAGCACTGCTTTGAAAATGCAGGAAAAGTTTAAAGACATGATCCTCCAGTTTCACCTCTGAATTTCGTTGTGTCTTGAGTTTGTCAAACCTTTAGCATCAATCTGAAAAATAGTCTTTGTCCTTGAACAACCATCATAAATTGACAGATTTAAATCACTGGCTTCTCAAAATGTTGAGATCAAGAGTTAAAATAATAATAATAATAATAATAAAGTAATATAGGATAGTTCTGCTTCTCATACTAAGAAGCCACTACAATTCTTATTCTTATTTTGGCAGATTTTCAAGCACAGTAGGACTGTTGTCTACAATATATTGTCATGTATACTTTCACAACAGTGAATTGTGTAGTGCAGGGATCTCAGACCTTGCAAAGTAACCCATCATTCTGAAGATTAGTGGAGGAGATATACATCTAATATCTCAGCATCAGCTTGCTCCAATGCAAAACAGTTATCTATGGATTTCAGGAAACAGTGACTGGCTGTTTTACATCAATAAGCAATAAACAAAGGTACTGGAAAACACAAGCAAGCATTTGATATTACTAAATTTATTTGGCAGCATGCTGAGGCATTCAAGACACATCTGGATCCCTACCAGTGTAACCTACCCATTTTGGCAGAGTAGTTAAACTCGATCATCTCTTGAGGTCACTTCCAACCCCTACAATTTTATGATTTTGTGATTCTGTGATTCTGTGTATCTTCTTGTGCTTCGTGTTCGAACTAGTCAGTTATTAGTTCATTATATCAATAAGGCCTTTAAAACTAAAATAGGTTATACAAACATTAGAGCAAAATCACACCTCTGGAAGACACAGTGTCTTCTTCAAAAATCTTAATTGATAACCATGTCTCGAAAATAAATCATAACGTAGTAAATGATATTACTCATCAGCAACAGAACTGCTTAAGAAGGAAATAATTATTTTCTTTTTTATCCATAGTCCTGCCTAATTTTGAAGGCAAAAAATTTCTGAGGCATAACTTCAGTCTTGCTTAAAAGCACTTAGCAGCTGAAGTACAGTGTACATAAAAATAAGATTAGGGTAGAGAATATATAAATCACAAAGCCTGTTAAACCTTTCAAGTTATTCTGTCATACGTGTCCTTAGGCCTACAACACGAACTATATATATGCATTTTCCTGAGAAATACTTTCCAGTCTAAGTGAAGGAGGATGAAATCAGTAAATCATTAGATACTGAAGTGCTTGGAAGTGGAGAGCATGAAATGTAAAGAAGATAGAGGGGTAGCAGAAAAGAAAATGAATATGAAGAAAATAGCTGTTGAAACTGAATGTAGAAGTAAAATACAAACCTGCGTAAGTGCTAAGAGTTATCAGTGACCGTGTCCCATGTGATTATGTTTTCACTGCTATTTACTGTAAATACTACTCAAAATAGTTTGGGTGAGAGGAGGACCAACTATGTTATGAAGATCCAGGCACTCATGACTTCTACTCAGATAATCTTTCAGATATCTGAGCAGATAATTGCTCAGATAATTTTTCAGTGATCATAGCAATTATAAAGCCACTAAAAGTCAATAGATTGTATGTCCACTTCTTCAAATTTTTGAATTGGTATAGAGCAAAAATGATTTTGTCATTGTTAACCTGTTATGCCACCTTATTAGCATTTTTTAAATTAAGTTTGAGCATATAAGCATCAAGGAATGTCAGTTATGTTAAAGACAGGATAATCACTATTTCTTACATTCATCCTATATATGAAAACAAGGGGCAAATATATTTATAAAAATAAAAAATATATTTATATTTTACAATCAAAATTGTTTTATTGTATTTTTACAATACAAATTTATATTTTAATCTACCAGTAAAATGCAGCTACTGTCATTAATAATTATTGTCATATCCAATTACAATTCAGTGCTTAAATATAGAGCTTATTTACCTTAAAAGAAGTTAGAAGAACATCAGCTTATCTATCAGATCAAAGAACAAGGTGATGGGAATGAGAACTACATATCTAAAGCTTTTAATGTGTCACTACCTGACTTCTACTGGAAAGCTGATGTTGTTAATCCATACAAGTGAAAATACTGAGAAACGCGTATTATAAGCACATTGTTATTCACTATTTTAATTATTTTCTATAATTATTCATATATTAATCATAGCAGATTTATTAAATGTTTCTGGTTTATGTTTTGATGCCTTCATTAAATATATAATGAAATCAATTAGTTATTGAGAAGATATTTTTACAGTAAATAGAAAAATTATGGAAGAAAACACTGATGTTATAAACATCAGTTGTGTTTTAAAGACTAAAATGACTGGAATTAGTACAATACAATAATGTTGGCTGTTCAGAGTCTACTGTGAGAATAAAGTGTTCAGTATGTCCTTGCTTCATGCTACAACATCACTGGACTATGAATCACAGATCACTCAGCTGGTGCCTAAAGAATGGGAAACACAGGGCAACTACCCATGGTCTTTTTGAATGATTTTGAGTGATTGCTCTTTGTCCAGCTTGGCATATGATGAAGCAATGTAGAATTCAATTCTTTCTCATCCTTTTACAACTATTCTGCAGAGGATTTCTGGAACTGGCAAATTGGAAATTCAATACAATTATATTCTGTAGAACAAGTTACTTGGTAACAGATAGAAGTCCTTTCAAAATGGTTGAATTTTGTCAGTATAATAGAAGTACTTGGAAAATTTCATACTATTTAGACCAACTATCACTTTCTAAGTGTTTATTTCATCTGTGGTAAATTTCCTAGTTCATATTTAAAGATCTATGCTGTGATAATATATTGTGCATTATTTCAACTAACAGATACCAGATTTACAGTTATCAGAAAAAATGTATTGTCACTCTCACATATGATTCTACCTCTAATAATCCACAAGAGAATTCCAGCTGAAAACATCACCAGGATGCTTAAATCATGAAATACGCTGAACTAAATACCTGAATTTTCAGTCTTAACAGAGTTTTAGCCCAATTTTCTGAATATGATATACAAATACAGTGGAAATACAGGATAAGTTGCTGTCATAAATTACATTCATTGTCCTTTTTTAATCTGTGTGCTTTGTGTGCATGGAAGACATGCTGTATGTTGTGTCTAGTTTTACACAATGAATGAAAGGCAGTGATATTTGAAGAGGATCCAGCAGAAGGAAAAAATCAGACTAATAAACAAATTTTTGTAACATCTCACCTGAAATGAAGAGTTTCCTTCAGTGAGAATTCTCCAGAATGTCAAATACTGCTCTGGACAATATCCCTTTTCAGCACTTCTGAGGCAGTAATGTGGGCACAATTTCTTTACAGATATCTTCATTTGGAAAGAACCTGCAAGGAGACAACTTATATGAGTTTATTAATCCAAGTATCCCTAAATTAGCATTAAACTCTATGAATGAGCAAAGCTCTGTGCTCTGTGACCTATACTTACATAAATCTCATAGGCTAGAACTAAGGAAAGAAGTGTTCTCTCTTCTGCCATGCATACCTCAACTAACAGCAAAACAGTTAACTTCAGATATAAACAGATATCAGAAATTTCTTGATGACTTTTACTGTCACCAACTTGAGTATACAAATTTTGATCTGTATTTTCTAAAATACATGTTCATTGCTATTACCCCAAAATAAGTGACACAAAAAATCTAGTATTTGCTGTGTAATTTTCAGCTACGCACTATGATAGAGATATGGCTTACGGTACCAAAAAATGTCATAACTGCTGGTAATTAAAAATGTTATAGCTGACTTGTTACACATAAACATTAAATCTACTTGAAATAATCATAGCAAATAAGTTACAAAAAGTGATAATCACTTTTTTTTTTTCTACATTGGCAAAACATTATTTAATAATAAGCTAATTCTAACATATTTGCTTGCGAGAGTACATCCATTATCTAAACTGTGCATGAGTGCTTTTTATAGTCAAGTTTACATGATTCATTGATAAGTCACATGCTAGTCTCCCTTGCTGCTGAATGTATGGTACAAAGAACAGCAAGCTCCAACATTTATATGAGTAGTATCAGTTTACACAAGCATACAGAAACAGAATGAAAAAGAATATGAGGCAACTGGAATAAAGGGCATTTGATCTTAATCCATGGTTTATTGGTCTTCCAATAAGTTCCAGTAATAGACACACATTCATAGTTCCACTACTTGGACATTAGCCCAATGAGATATGGAGTTTTCCCACTGTAATTCATGATTTTAAAGCTGCATATTTTTAATGTCACTACCTAGTCTTTTGTATCATTCTCTAATGACCGAGGCCAACCTCTCTTGAAAATGCCTGTTAGCCATTTGAGTTCTAGCTGTAATACTGCTGTTTCTTTCCCCCTTGAGATCAACACTGCTGATGCCAAAAAGTTTAGCTGCAATTCTCAAAGCATCATTAATGCAGTAAGAGCTGTGGATAATTACATTTAATGTCACAGGGAAACGCCACGACTGTCTTGTCTTTTCTGCCATGTTAAAATCATGCAGTGCAACAAACATATCATAGTTTCTTATTAAAATCTAAAAGGACTACAGAAAACAGAGTTTGGGAACCTGTTTTCCACCTATCCTAAATAAACTGCATCATTACTTCAATTTCGCATTAGATCTCAGTATAGAATCTTCAATAAGGCTCAATATTTCCATACTGTTTTCAAAGAGGAGCTTAACAAAAGGCCATATAAGATTTGGATAGGTGAATTGGAAGCAAAAAGTGACATCTAAGGAAGTCAATTCAGGGTATGAAAGGCAGCTGTTTGTGAAATCTCTACTTCCTCCCTTTGTTTTTATTTACCACTTATTTGTGACTAATCAGTATTATCCACACAAATCTAAAAATCCAGACTTGTCCATAAGACATCTTAGCTGCATTTTGTACTTTGGACATAATGGAAACTGACATAGTAAATAATATTTCTACCATTCCACAGTCCAATCCCACGCATCTAAATTGGCTGTCAATTGATTTGTTTGTCAGTTTGTTTTTTGTTGTTGTTTTTGTTGTTTTGTTGTGGGTTGTTTTTGGTTTTGTTTTTTTTTTTGCTAGTATTGCTCTGATGAAATTTCATGCAAAAATTTGCTTTAAAGTGTTAAAAAAAATGCAAAACTTTTACTGCAAGTAAACATAGTGAATATTAAAAACATTCCAGACTCATACACTTCCACTCCAAAAATGAATTATTTTTAAGTCAGAACATGTGAGATGTTATTTGTAAGCAACAGATATGATTCATTCAGAAAACAACAACAACGTTTTGTTATTATCATCTGGATGTTAAATTATTTGTTCTTGAGAAGCAAAAGGAACGACAAAGATTTCAGCTGTTATATACTTTCACTCTGGAAATACTCTAAGAGAAATACAGAAACTTTAAATCTCTTGTTTAAAAGTTCCATAAGACATTTAAGCAGCCTTTCAAAAATTACAGGACTTAAATGCTGCTGTTTCTGAAATGTCTTATACTAGAACCTCAATACAGAAATAGATGATGTCAGTGAGAAATATCAAGCTGAAAAAAGTGTAATTATTACTATAAATATCATAGTTGTACCCTGGAAAAAGCTCAGAATAAGGAAACCTAAAGGTAAACTTAGAAATGGCTCAGACATGGAGAATGTGTAGCAGGTCAGAAAGGTGAAAACAAGGCTTAACTATAAGCAACTTCTGGATAATAAAAGAATTCACTCAAAAGTCATACAATTCATTATTTAGTTACTTGGAGCTAGTTAATCTAGTGTGACCTAATCAAAGAAGAACAGCGGTGACTTAAATATTTCATCTGTATTGCAGCATTTCTATGTCTTCATGTATAATTCTTGTTGACTTCCTTCACTAGACTTTATATTTTCCTGTCTGACTGTCAAGAGATATTAAAAAAAGCTGACTATAATATATATAAGAATCAATTTTAAATATTTATGCCTTGCTATAATTTAAATTTTATTCTCCTGCAATATTTACTAATTGTATAAATATTAGTTAAGAATTACAGTTAAAAAAATGCTGGTGTAAATATCTGGTAATTTGTAGTTTAATTACCATACTTTAATACAGATATTTAAGATATTTTATCTGATCTTTGATCTTGCAATTCAGTTTTTTTTTAAAAATTGACTTTTTTTTAAGCTGAAACGTATTTTTTAGATATCAAGTGCATAGATCACAATGAAAGTAATTTCTCCTATTTATTTCTATGGAAACTACAACAGAAACAATAAGCACAATAATACTGTTTGATAGAACAAGTTTTCAGTGACAAAACACTACGTTCCAACACAGTCACCACAAATACCTCTGCATTTTCACCAGTGATAAATAAGCACCTACATTCTGCACTTACAAAAATCTGCATGGCTGTCTGGAACTGAACTTGTATTTCGTGTCACTGTTGTTACTGCTAAAACACACAACCCATTGCCGTGAGGCTCACATCCACTGTTTGGTCTCCAGAAACATTCAGCAAGAATTGATGAATGCCAATCAGTGCGATGTTTTCCACATCAAGGAATTCAATAATACACCTTTGCTTCACATGTACTTCCATGTCAGACACCATTTTGTCAGACTGACTCTCCGCTCTTAGCAGTTATACGGCAACAAAATGTAATGGAATATTGTTGGAAATGTTCAGCCTTTACTGCCATATCCATCCACCTCTGATATCATGGGACAACATACTAAAACAGCAGACAGCCTTCATAAAAACATATAAACATCATCTAAATATCATGCATCCTATTAGTGACTCACTCAATTTTTCTTTTTCCCAGTGATGTGGTTCAACTACTCTATGTATTACAACAATTCTAAAACAACAAAATTTCTGTTGCCTACTATTGCCTAACAGTACATATTTCATTCGGCTGTATATCTTTGGTTTCCTCCTTACAAAATATTAAATGGAAGTCTTAAGAAGAGGAAGTGGAAGAGGTCTGTAACCATTTACATACAATGTTCAGGAATCAAAATTAATCATACTAATTTCTTGAAATACATAGGTTGCATTATAAAATTTATGTTTCTGGGGAGAAACTAATGTTATATAAAGCATAGGTACTAAAAAACGGGAAAAAAATGGGAAAGTCATCCTTATATGAAATAAGCAACTAACATTCATCACAAGTAAAACAATTTTCACATCATAATACTCTAAATCTTTTCCTAAAAAAAAAAAAAAAAAAAAAGAGTTGCAAAAAGAAAAAAGCAACAAATCAACAAATAATCTTTTGTTCACATGAATCTTTCAAAAATTCTTTACGTATTTGTCTCATTTCCAAGGATGCTTCACAAAATATTTTGTAAAATATTTCAAAAGTCAGACACTGACTTCGAAGAAACGTAAGCAAGGTCAAGCTGTGTGGAAGGACTACATAGATACTGTTCTCTATTGTAGAGAAATTTGTTCAGTCAAAACTCAGTTAGAGTTGAAGCTGACCAGTACTGTGGGAGACAAAAAAAAATGGGCTTTTCAAAATTAGCAGCAATAAAAGGTGCAGAGATAACACTATTCTGTTACTTGTTTGGGGTGATCATTTCCAGTATATGAGCATTTCAAAAACAGATATTTAATTTTTTCACATTAGTGATGGTATCTGGGACCCCTAAAGCCTTCCTGAGCTGGAAGGTTGTGATATGATAATTACAAACTCCCAGTCAAACCCAACTTCTGTGGAATTTACTTCTCCAGGTAGATGCATACAAGTCCATGAGACCTGTTGAGATTCATTTCAAGGTACTCAAAGAGCAGGCCAGTGTAATCATAAGATATCTCTCAACCATTTTTCAGTGCCTTGGGGATTTGGAGAAATTCTTGTTAACTGGAGGCTGGCAAACATTATTTCACTTTTCAAAAAGGGCAGCAAAGAAGATCTTGGTAATACAAGTCTGTCAATCTCACTTAAGTGCCTCAAAATATGAAGAAAGTATTCTGTGAATTACTGAAAATGCCTGAAATTCAACGCAGTCATTGGTCACATCCAACACATTTACAAGGAAAGACATGTTTAACACTTTTATAACAATGTTACACATCTAGGAGACCATGGAATAACAGTTTTTGTAATCTGGTTTTGATTTCAGAAAAGCTTTTGATATTATTCCTCATAGTATACTTCTAGACAAAATGTCCAACATACAATTAGACAAACACAATGTATTGGATGATAGATCAGGCTCAAAGAGTCTTAGTGAATGGGGTTATATCATGCTGCCAATCACTAATGAAACTCCACAGGTCTCCATTTTATATCCAGTTCTCTTCAACATTTTCATAAATTACTTTGATGCAGGACTCAAATTTCTACTGAGTAAGTTTACATGTGAAACTAAACTGGGAGTAGCCATTGACTCTCTTGAGGGTAGAGAAGTCTTGCAGATTGATCTTGAAAAAGTAGAGGGCTGGGCAATCACAAACCATATAATGTTCAACAAGACCAAGTTCTGGATTCTGTACTTAGCACAGACTAGCTTTGGATAAATGTACAGACAGGGAAATGAGATGCTATAGCACTGCAGAAAGGGAAATAGGGCTTCTGGTTTACAGAATGTTTAATGTGATTGAAGAGTGTGCTCTGGCAGCCAAAAGGGCCAGTTGTACTCCGAGGTGGGTCAGACCCAGTGGTGTCAGTGGGTAAGGGAAGGAACTGTTCAGCTCTGCTCTTTTCTGTGCAGCTCCACCTCAACCACTGTTTTAATTTTGGACACCATAATATATAAAGGATACAAAAATTTGGAGACCATCCAAGAGAGGTAACAAAAATGATGAAGGGTCTGGAGGCCCAAACATATGAGGGTAGTGGATGTCTCTTGGTTTGTTCAATCCAGAGCAGAGGAGGCTGAAGGAGGCTGCATGGCATCCTACAGCTTCTCTCAAGGGGAGCAGTGGTACAGCACTTATCTCCTTTCTCTAGTGACAGTGACAGGACCTAAGGAAATGACATTTAGGTGCATCAGGGGAAGGTCATGTTGGGTGTTAGGAAGAGGTTCCTTATGAGAGAGAAATCAGGGTTTGGAACAGTCCCCCAAGGATAGTGGTCATGGCACAGGCACACTGGAGTTCAGGAAGCTTTGAGTCAACATTCTGAGATATAGTTTAACTGAGGGTGCTGTTGTGTGGAGCCAAGAGTTAGAGTTGATGATGCCTGTGGGTCTTTTCCAAGGATATTCTTTGATTTTATGATTCTAAGCACAATAAATAAATAAATAAATAAATAAATAAATAAATAAATAAATAAATAAATAAATAAATAAAAGCATGTTGTCTGTTTTGCATGTGAAACTTCTGAGCCCTTTGAAAGCTCATTAGTTTACTCAGACAAAAACAGGCAAGGATGAAAGTTTTGCCATTTTCCGTAGTCCTAACACCTAAATTTTGCAAGCAAATGCATTGCTTTGTGCAGCAATACTCAGAGATCATATCAGTATGATCAAATAAGAGATTAGTATCTGCTTAAAAGATTTCAGTGTTATCACCACAAATATGCATAATGAAGACAGTTTTTTGGTTTTATATTATGGTTCTACCTAGAAAGTGTAGTTTAACAATGTAACTATTCTCACAGAAGTACAATGGAAAAATCTACTTGTGAAAGCAAAGTTTATATTGCACTTCACCTTTCCACATTGCTGGAGAAATATTCCAAAGTTCACACACTGTGTTTTCTACTTCACATACACTAGTTTTCATTAGATATTTTTCAGACGTACAGGTTTTCACTAGATATTTCTCTATCATCTTACATTATTATTTTGTGGAAATTCAGACACTCTGGATATAGTTGTGATTCACATATACAGGTAGAGACTGTGAAAAATAAATAATTTAATGATTTTACTCCCAGTGTGCTTTGATCAGAGAAAGTTAGGCACATTATGCAATATATAAAATTTTAGGATGTATCTTCCTGAAAATGTTTTAGTAAATATTATGAAAAAATGCACCTTTAAACGTTACTAGTTTTGAACTAAGAGCAATGAGAATGAAACAATGAGAGAAAAGTAGCAACAGTAATGTGCTAAAATGTGCAGTAATATGTCATTCTGATGCATTAACATAAAAACATAAAATGTGACAAATAGCTGTGCAGAGACTCAGGGAAAATAATAAGCAGAAAACCAAGATGAAGAAAAGAGAGAGAAAATGAAAGAATAATGAAATTAAGGAAGCGTGCAGTGAATTCACTGCTTTAAATCAGGAAAGTAATTTTGAATTAGGTTCTGGAATGAGTAGAAATCTAGTCAGGCGGATAATGGAGGAAGGCGAGAGTCTCACTTTCCATGAGAGGGACCTTTCAGTGACTATATGCACTGGTCAAGTGCTCTCATCCTGTCTGATCCTCAAGGCATAACAATGGGCAATCACCTGAGACTGCCACTTCAGCTGGAGAGTCTATACTATCTACCTCACTGCTGTCCGGTACCTCACCCAGACGGTGCTCCAGGAGGGAAAGGCAGAAATGCAGATGGCAGAACATGCATAGAGCTTTCTTCTGATGTAGGATCAAGCGGCAGAGTCTCAAATTACAGATGCCACTGAAAGACTACCAAGGCTAGTACAAATCACTTATCATCTGTTTCTGTTTTTTTCATGTGGGAATCAATGATAAAACCAGGAGCAGCCTGAGGTATATCAATAAGGACCACAGAACCCTGCAAGCAGCCGGAGGATGATCTTGGGCACTGGCAGTGTTCTTTTTGAGCCTTCTGATCAAAGGAAAGTATATTGAAAGGACCTCTTAAATATGACAAATTAATGAATGGTTGTGGTCCTGGAGACCTGGACAAGAATTTGTCTACATAGATGTCATTTTTTATGATTTTTTTGTTTTGATGTTTTTCACATCATAACATTACGTAGAGCACTAGGGGTAAAAGAGTTAATGCTCTATGTCCATGGATTGTCGATACTTCCACATACCTGGAGAAGAACTACATACTACATACCCCAAAGGACTTTGTGTTGTTCTGCTTCCATTTTCCACTCAGAGGGAAAGATAAAACTTAGCAGATCACAAGACGGCCCTCTCTTTTCCCTTTCTGTTCAGCAGCATGTCTGCTCCTTAGATCATCTCACCCTCAGTGTTAGAGTAAGGCCTTTGGTTTTCTGACACTCTCTCTCAATTTATTTGACTTATTAGCTTCAATTCCAATTATATTGTATTATATAGTAATAAATTTTGTTGTCTTGTATTCTGATATCTTATTTAGTAAATCAAATTTCCTCAGACTGTTGACACTATTTTGTTTCAGGCCCATCTCCCTGCCCTTTCCACCTTTTTTCCCTTTCCCTCTCCCAGGGGGTGGGTTCACCCCGTTAACCACAGAACTAACCGTTCTGGCCTATAAACTGTTAACAATAGACATAAAACTGTGTTTGAAAAATCCAATCTAGTGGGTTCATATGGAGTCCTACTATCAGAAGAGGAAAAGAGCATCTTTAGTTACAGATTTGTCAAGATTGCAGTGAAAGCTTTAAATGAAAGCTGCCAGTTGAAACTAGTATCAGAAGTGGCTGCCTGAGATATGATAAACAGCAAAGTTCAGTGAGAGAACACCTGAAGAGCATCACAAATTAATGCCAGTCAGTAAATCTGTTTCTTTAGGAGGCAACTTAAGTGCCTCTACACAAATGGATATAGCATGGAACATAAGCAAGGGGTAACAGAATTCTTAACTCCTTCTAAAGGCTATGATATTGTAGTCCTCACTGAGATCTGATGGGGTATGTTGCACAACTGGAGTACTGAAATCAATGTCTACAGGCTCTTCAAGAGTGATATCCAGGGAAATGCTCACCCCACTGCATCTTACGATGGTGAAGGCAATGGGGAGACTAAAGTTAAATACTTCAAAGGAATTAAGGAGTTATCCTCCAAGAAGGTGACAAGACCAGCTGCAGAGATGAAGTGCCTTTACATCAGCACATGCAGCTTGGGAAACAAACAGAAGGAATTGGAAGCCACTGTGTTTCTGGGAAACCACAATGTAGCTGCCATCAACAAAACCTGGTGGGATGACTCCCATGACTGGAATGTGGCTATTGACACATAAAAGATGTTCAGAACAGATAGATGAGAAAGGAGGGAAGGAGATTTGGCCTACTATATCAATGAAGGAATGGAGTGTAAAGAACTGTCCCTTAAAAATGGCCACAAGCAAGTCATAAGCCCGTTGATGAGAGTTAGAGACTGAGGCAATGAAGGGAGATTTGTGGGCGGGGTCTACTGAAAACTGCTTGATCAAGCGGAGCCTGTTGATGACGTTTTCCTTCAGCTACAGCAGGTGTCATGATCAGGCTGTCATCCTGCTGGGGGACTTCACCACCTTGACATCTGTTGGAAAACTAGAACTAGGCAATCCAGGACACACTTGGGTTTTATCAAGGATAACTTCCTAAGCTCTGTAATAGACAACCCCAGAAAGCTGTCTGAGCAATACTGGATCTGTTTCTCAACAACACTAGTGAACACTAGTGAAATGGTGACAGGATTGGATGCTACTTGGGCTGAAGTGGCCCAGTGTTCAAACTCAAGTGTCAGAGTTCAAACTCTTTAGGCATATTAGAGATATAGTAAAATCAGGAAGCTTAATTTTAGGGAAGCCAAATTCCAGCTCTTCAGCAATTTAGTCTACAAAACTCCCTGGGAATCTGTCCTCAAGAACAAGGTTGTGGAACAAAGCTGGCACATCTTTAAAGAAGCTTTCCTGAGGTCACAAGAGCTTGCCATCCCCAGGTGTAGGAATTTGAGGAAGGAAGGCAAGAGCAGCATGGCTGAAATGAGACCTACGGGTCAAACTGAAGAGCATGAAAAAAACACACAGGCAATGAAAGCAGGACATGTAACCTGGGAGGAGTACAAGGATGCATTTCATTGTGTAGAGATGGGGTCAGGAAGGACAAGGCCCAATAGGAACTGGAATTGGCAAGAGGCACAAAGAAGGCTAAGAAAGCCTCCTATAGGTACATCGGCAGGAAAAGGAAAGTCCAGGAGGACACACCCCATCTAGTCAGCCACACAGGCAGTCTTGTAACAAGAGACAAGGAGGACGCTGAGATTTCAGTAACTTTTTGTCTCAACCTCCACTAGTGTCTGCTCTCCACACAGATCTTGAGTAGATGGTTTGGGATGTGAGAACTGAGGGAGCATTGCACTGAGAAAAGCTCAGATCCATGACGAATTTATGACTCTAAACATCCATGAGCCATGTGTCTATGGGTCCTGATGCGATACATTCCACAGTCCCTCAGTTTCAGGAAAAAAAAAAAAAAAAGAAAGAAAGAAAAAAAAAAAAAAAAGAGTTACAAGTAGTAACTCAAACAAATGAAAAAAAAAAAAAAATTGCTGTCTGTGCTGTTAACTACAGTGCCCAGAAAGAGACTTCTCCCTCATCACTAAGAATCAGAAATCATAATGAAAATACTGGAGACTTCTGGGAACTTTAATGTGTGTCTTCTCTGAGTATCTTCCCTTCCCCTCACATCTGAGAGCAGCTGAGACTGCCAAGAGTTAGGACCTAGCAAGTGCAGCTTCCTGGTACTGTGTTCCGGAACTAAACAGCTTGTCATACGATGACATGATGTGGAATACTGATAAAACCAGGACACATCAATAAGTATGCAGGTAACATCAAGCTCTATGGTGTGGTTGACATGCCTGAGGAGCAGGACACCATCTAGAGAGACAGACAGGTTTGAGCCCAGGTGAACCTCATGAAGTTCAGCAAAATCTAGGTCTTGTGCTCAGACTGAAGCAACATCTCCCCTTGCCCTCACAAGCTGGGGTACATGGGTGTACCGGTAGATGGGAAGCTGGACGTGAGTCACTAATGTGCTCTTGCATTCCTGAAAGCCAATTATACCCTGGGCCACAGCAAAAGATGCATGGCCAGCAGGGTGAGGAAGGTGATCCTGTCCCTCTGCTCTGGAGTACTGCATCCAGATATGGAGTCCTCTAACATACATGGGCCACAAAAATTATCCAAGACATGAAATGCCTCTCTGAGAAGGACAGGATGGGCTGTTCTGCCTGGAGAAGGGCAGGCTCTGGTGAGATCTCATAGAAGCCTTTAAGTATTTAAAAGAGGGCCTATAAGAAAGAAGAGGACAGACTCTTTAGCAGAGTCTGTTATGATAGAACAAGAAAAAATGTTTTCAAACCAAAGGAGGGGTGACTTAGATTGGATATAATGAATATTTTTTTTACAATAAACTTGATGAAACACTGAAACAAGTTGCCAGGAGAGCTGGTGGATGCCCAGTTCATGGAGACATTCAAGGTCAGGCTGCATGAAGCTCTGAGAAGCCTGATGGAGCTGTAGGCATCCCTGTTCATTGCATGGGAGTTAGACTAAATGACCTTTAAAGGCTTTTTCTAACTCAAGTGTATCTATAATTCTACAATTCTATGATAAGCACAGGAGGAATAATCCTCTGGAACAGTCTTGACTGTGTTGAGCTTAATTATAGAGATGGAAAAGCCAAGAGTTTCTGGGTAAGAGTCCGGGAAAATGTCAACATATTATATATTATGTCTAGGCTATCTTAGAGCACCCAATCATAACGAAGAAGAAAATGAATTACTCTGTTGGCATCTACAAGAGTGATTGAAGAAACAGTCTAATAGATTTCTACAATGTGTGGAGATAATTGCCTGACAGACATGGCATAGGAATTGACTAGGTAGGGTGCTCTACTTCATTTGTTGTTAATTGGGAAGATTTCATGGATGATGTGGTAGCTGGAGGCTGTCTTGGTCACAGTGACCACAAAAAAAATAGAATTCTTGATCCTTGTGGAAGCTAAGAGATCAATAAACAGAACTGCTGGTTTGAATTTTGAGAGTACAGACTCCCTTGGGAAACACTTCTGAAGAGTAAATAGATAAGTAAGATTGGACATTTCATGCTTCAAGAATGAAATCTTGCCCAAAAGATGAACATCTGTATATCAGAAGGTGAACAGGGAAATTGGGCAGAGACAGGGAGGGGGCTCCTGAACAGCAACTGGCTGAATAGAGAGCTCCTTCTGGAACTCAGGAAGAAAAGGAGAGTTAAGGACCTTTGGAAGATGTACACCAAAGAAGAGTACAAAGATGCTGTGAGGTTGTAAAGGGAGAAAACTGGGAGGGCCAAAGTCTAGTTATGACTTCAGTAAAAGACAATTAAAAACACTTGTGTTTATATATATATAAACAAGAGAAGAAGGACTAAGAAGAATCTTGATCGTTTATTGGATGCAAGGGGAAACAGTGAAAAGAGATAAAGAGAAAGCTGATATACTTAGTTCTCTATTTCATTAATCAAAGTTGAGGATTATTTAGAAAGCAATATTATCTCTGAGTATAAATCACTAGTCAGATGAGCTCCTCAAATAATTGCTCCAAATTAGGAAATACTCCAGAATAAAGTGTATATACATAAAAATGTTACAAAGGCTCAGAATTTATATCTTGTACAGGAGAAAGTATTTAAATTTATTTAAACTGATCATAACAGAAACATGTTCAGAAAGAGAATTTGTATGGAAGAATCTCACAGTGAAGCCTAAGAAGGACTGGTAGGTAAAGTTATACAAATGGGTAGAAAACATACAATGAGGTGCAAATTCATCATGGTTAGCATAATTAAGTGTAGTGATAATTTAAGCAGGAATCGGATAGACTCTTCTAAGTAGCAAAACTTAACTCAGAGCTACCTGTCTTTCTAAATTATATGTTTTATATCCAGATGAAGTTATAGGCTTGATGTGGAGCACACACTGGGTGAAGTTCCCTGGCCCATGTTATGCAGGAGGTCAAACAGGATGACCATGATCGTCTGTTTAAGCTTTGCATTGTACAACTATATGAAAATTCAATCATTAATTTGTCTGTCATGCCAGATTTATACCCTCAAACTCTTCTCTATACCTGTCACTTGCTCCTCGTTTATTTATTTATTTAGAATTTTTTTTCCCTGGCTTTTTTTTTTTTTTTTTTTTTTTTGGTAACTTGATTGTACAGAATGGTCATTAACTGTGATGCAAACGCCAATGTTTCCATGGAAACCCCTGTCCACTACAGAATATACTACAGCAATTTTTGAACCATTTGTCCATTTGATTAATTATGTCTTTGTGCTGAAGGCGGCTTGGCTTGATTGTCTCATCATGTATTAGAGAAGCTACTGCTCTAACAAATGGAGCTATTGTTTTGGGTCTATTCATCTTGGTACATCCCTGAGAGCTGATAGACATTTCAACAAAATGACTGTCCCTTAATGAGCTGCAGCTTGTCAGAATTGTTTAGGGCTTCATGCTAGGCACAGACCACTGTCATGACAGCTTCAGTTATTATGGCGATGAGTAGAATGCCTATAAAAGAGTCTATAGAAGCAAATGACCCTGGTTTTGATATTACATAGATTGTAATTATCAGCTATATATATACTATATGATAGATTCATAATAGATTCCAAAGCTTTGAGACAATTTTCTGATGAACTAGCTACTTGTTCAGGCACAAAGTAAGAAATAAAATACTTCCCCTAACCTTTCTAGTTGTTGTTAAGTAAAAACAGAAAACAAAACCCACAAAACAAACCAAAAAGATTCTCGCAGAAAATATTAGCTGGTAATTCTTTGCAGTTTTGCTTTCTTTTTAAACCACAGACATTTCAGCATTCTATGGTGAGGTAGTTTCGATATCTAGTATAATTTTTTAAAAACATTTATTTCCCCTATTATGAGATAGAAAATTTAAAAGAAATATGAAAAAAAAAAAAAAAAAAAGGAAAGGAGAAAATATGCATGACATAGAAGGGAAATATATAGTTCTTTTTCTATCAAATTATTACGTAAATCAATATTCCGGCCCTTGCTCAGTCAGCTCCCATCAACATTTTTGTAATTTTAATGGACATGTCTGTCAATGTGTTGTTTACATTAGTGAATATCCAGCTTGAAACGTAAGCAGCTTTGCCGGCATGAGTTTGTTTCAGACACATACTGACTTATTTCTGGCAACAGGTTTCACATATTTTAAATAATAATAGTGGAAATACCAGAGAACTGTATTATTTTCCACAGTAGCCTATCATTTCACCTAAAGGTGTATGTACTTCTCAAAGGAGAAAATGGAAAGCCAGCCTGAATCAACAGAACAAAAAGTATATTCCTAACTAGAATTTAATTACGAAAATCAAGATAGACTTTCTACATATTTTTAAAATGTAGATTTATGGTTTCCATTCTTAGATGTTCCATTTAGTGAACAAGCATGAAGAGTCAGTGTATGTGACATTTGCTTTAAATATTTCTTAGTGCAGAATAAGTGATTAAGTTGTGCCCCTAATAATCACAGATGGAAGTCAGCACCCTGTAGCTACCAACAGCCACATTTAATCAGTTAATAACTGTGGATTAAACTTAATTCAGATTAATTTGTATTAGTATAGAATTTGTAACTCAATTGCTTTCATATTAATTTACATGTAGTCTAGACATGACATCATATTGACTCTTTGTTTGGCCCAAACACTAATTATGAACCTTGTAGCTAACGGATGCAAAACTTCCAGTTTAAAAACAAAATAGGATTTCTGTCTACACTGTACTTACGACAGCTCAATATTGCAATTTAGAGTTGCAGGCTTAGCATTGCCTGGGAATATCACTTCTTCATTCGCATTTCAGCCTCCTTAAACAAAGCGTGTTGTTCCTAAATGAAGAATGTGGCTGTTGGAAAAGGAAGTTACTATCATCCATCAAAAATTGTTAGCTTCAAATTCTTCTGGGAAAAACTCAATGAGGAAATCAAAAAGGTTAAAGTAAAGGAAAAAAAAAAAAAAATCCCACTAACAATAATAACTGCTGTGGTGCAAATTGGACTGAACCACTGTCAAGGTTATTTTATCATTTATAATTGCAGTAATTCTGAGGGTCCTTTCACATGAACTTGAGCTCAGTTTTTATTTCTTCTGACAGCATCTGATTTATTCATTTTCAAACCACACTTACAAATATAATAAAAATAGTTTAAAACACACTTGTATTCTATGTAGGTCACTCTGAAAGTAATGCATCCTATTTATTACTGTGGAAACTGTAACAGATGCAAAGAACTCAATAGCAATGTTTGATAGGGCAAATTCTCAGCAACAAGACACTACTTTTCAATGTAGTAACGACCACTAGCTATGCATTATCACCAGCAATGAACAAAAGTAGGCACGTTGCACTCAAGAATACTTGCATGGCTGTTTTAAACCTAGTTTGCATTTGTCTGTCCTGTTGCTGTAGCCACTGCAGAAACGCACCACCCACTGCCTCACTGTGTCTCACTGGAGTGTTTGGTCTCCAGAAATGTTCATCAAGTATCAACGAATGCCAGTGGGTTCCATTTTTCCATATGGAGGAATTCAGTTCCACACCTTTTCTTCATGTACACTTCCATGTCAGACATCAATTTGATAGACTGCCCCTCTGGTGCCATCTGTCATATGGCAACATAATATAATGGAATATTGGCAGGAAGCTTCAACCTCTACTGCCATACCAACAACATCTACCGCTGATGTCATGGGCCAACATAATAAAACAGGAGGCAGTACTTTCTAAGCATCTCTGTCCATATACTATTTACGTAAAATGTGCACATATCACATGGTTGCATATGCCCCAAGACTGCATATAAATGTGGAAATATATGTGTTTATAAATCTTAAGCATTTCTTTTTACATATATTTACATACTCACACACAACCTTGGAACATGAATGTGTGTGTATGTTACATAACTATGCGTATATATAATCATATATGTATATAATCATAATATATATGCACACATATATATTACACACACACACACATAAACACATATACACATATATATGTAATAATGAATTACCTAAGGTACGTTTCATAGAGAATATACTTTCATACTTATTTTTTATATTAGTAAAAGAATTTTATGGAAATAATTTTGAATAAATTGTAAGAATTACAAACTATCTTGAAATTTTTATCAAAAATATTGATAACAGTAAGAAAAACATAGATGATTTATATTACTCAAAAAAATATTTCTAAACTGATTTAAATTTTAGCCTTTCTGTCATGCATCTATACCCTGTCAATGCTTCAAGCAAATAACTGATAATCAGAGCTCATAATAACAATCTGTAAATTCACATTTTTCATCTGCTCGTTTATCTTAATGGTATTAGGTAAGCAATCAGGGGTAAAAACTTAAATACTAAAGTAGTTTTTAGCATATTTCTTCAACCTAATATTCCCTATATGGATTACATGTTTATAATTACAAAAAAAAAAAAAAAGAAGAAGAAGAAGAAAAAAAAAAAAAGAAAAAAAAAAGAAAAAAAAATGAATAGAGTAATAACTTTCATGTTTATAAATAACTACGGTAAATGTTACCAGCTCTAAGGATAGCTCCTCAGGTCCATTTTTTACCTGCTGGATAAATAATGTTCAACTCGTCCAAATGTGGTGTAGTAGCGTCACCTAGCGGCCAACCCCTTCCTGCGCCAAATTCAGCTCTTCCTAGGCTGCGTGTCATAGCAGAAAGCCTCCCATCCGTGCAAAAGTCACTTGCAGCATATGCTACCTCTGAAACTATAATAAATCATTTAGTAGCATGACAGTCCTGTTTGCATGCTGTACTATGGGAATAAAATATCAAAATAGCTTCCACAATTAACTGTCACAGCAGATAGGCAGAGTTCTCACTTCATATATGTACAAACTTAGTTTTGTATGTGCAGATTGGACACATATAAGTTGAGGAGTTCAACTTCTGGCAGCACAGCTTTAGAGCTGATGTATTTTACCCTGCAACAGAAAAAGACATTTTTAATTTATGACTTAATATTGCAGGCAGAGGTTCTGAAAATATAAAGGGGGTGAACATGATGTATAAATATACAGATGAGACACAAAATGCAAGACTCGTAGTTCTGGAAGCATATTTTTGTAATTAAGTATATAAATTAGTAACAGCTAATGAACCAGTTTTGAGATTAAGAGCTAAAATCTGGTACTAAAGAAGAGTAGACTTTTTTTTTCTGTCTCTTTTTTGTATGTAATTAAAAAGTTATTTTGAAAAATTATCATATATGAAATAATGATATTAAATCTAAAATGATACTATTAGACTGGATACTCGAGAGATAGAAGTTTTATAATACAGATGAATGAAAATGCTTAAGAATCTTTATAACACAGATTAGCTAAGCAAATGATAATTAAACTTCTAGAAACTCATAACTTAATGAAGTAATGGTCCACATGAAAGTTCTACAAAAAACTCACAGAGAATATAAGAACTAAGAATCATTTTAACAAATGTTTTTATACAAGGATGATGAGAAGCACATGAAAAACAAATGAACAAAGAACAAGGACAAATACAGTTTTCTCTGGGAAATTAAAAGCAACCAATTAAGATTGATTTTTTTTTTTTTTTTTTTTTGGCAGAGGGCTTTTTTTATTATTTCTTATCTAAAATATTTAAAATTCATTTAATAATTAAAAAAAACTTACAAATTTTATATAATAGTTCAATTTCATAGTCTTACAAACTAGATTTTAACTTTTAATTATTATTTTAAATCCTTATTTTTTTTTATTTACATAATAAAAATGAAAAACACCTTGTGAACAGAACAACCAAAAATACAATTAGAACTGTCTGAAAGATTTGAATTGCAAATCTATATGTTCTGCAAACTCAAATTAAAAGCAAAACAAAACAAAACAAAAAACACTTAGTTCCTCCAATTTGGAAAGTTCCTGAACTTTCCTGAACTGAAGATGTTGTTTACGGCCAACAGTACATACAGATATTGAACTTCACCTCCACAAGGCAAGCACTCTGGAAACATAATTCACTTGCTATCTTTACTTTTTACATAGGTTATATTAAATATGTCTCTTTGTCATTGTCCACTCTTTAACAGACAGTAATAGTTAAATAAAAATGTAATGGTTTAGACTAAAATAGATCAAATTTCTTGAACAACTTTATAAATTGAAGCTCTGTGGTTAACTTTCAGATGTGTACTGACATCATGACCTGAGGGTGTACTTTGTCATGTTCTCATGTCTTCACAGGACTCTGAAATGAATCTATTCAAAAGCTTCCAATTGCTCTGTAGTCTTCTTGGAGTGACTGGAGATCTTTGTCAAGACGTTTGCAGTTATAACCTGCGGTCAAGACCAGGCTGAAGTCAGAAAATGTTGTACTACCCAAAGGAAAAAAATGGGCAAAACTAAAAATGTAATTCCAAAGTAGAGATGACTGGGAATCCAAGAATCACAAGGAAGAAATGTGAAAGTAGGGACCACAAACAGAATGAGGATGAGACACATCAGATATGAGACTTCCCTGGTCCTTACAAACTGGACAGAATCATCATTAACTTTCTTTTAAAAAAAAAGATGTTGAACAGGGCAGAATTTTAAACATTTGTTCTGTTTAAGAGCAACTGGTAGATTGCCCACACAAATGGCAAAAACACCAAGTCAGACTTGGAAGAATAGGCTTGGAATCTTGGGAAGTTAACCACGAAGCTATCTTGACTCACACGCAAGAAACTGAAGGACATCTACCCATCTGTAACCTGATAAATTATGAAACTAAAAATGTTGCCTGGGAAATATAAATCTCTGTGTTTTTTGTTTGTTTGTTTGTTTGTTTTTTGTCATCTTTCCAGTCTACAAGACTTCCCATGTCACAAGCACAGAAGATTTTTGTAGAACTATTTATCATCTGTGGTTTACCGTTTTTTTCTGTACCTCTGAGGGAATCTTGGTAACTCTGCTATCACTCTGAGAAAAACTTTTATGAATGTAATTTTGAGAAAGTATACTTCGAGGACAAAAAAAAAACTGAGAGGATTAGTGTTTTAAATCAAAGGGTTTTCCCTGAGTTAAAGTTTGCAGAGTTTCTGCAACCATATTATATGTTACATACGATTTATCACAAAGACTCTGGTAGGTCAGAGTAAACCTAAATACAGCGAGCACGTTGTGTCCCCTTTCTCAGAATTCCAAACACTCAGCTTGCCAGGAAGTGAACACTTTTGGAAGGACTTTTTTTATGTTCCCCATGCAAGCACTTTGGGTGTCTGTTTTGCCCCGCCTTTGGACTCCCTTCCAGCCTCACAACTCCAACTATACAGTGAAATCCATAAGGAAACAGGAATTACACTGCAATAGGGGAACTTCTGCACTGAGACACAACTACTGCCCCAGTAAGCAAGGAGCAATGACATCAAGCTGTTTTTCTAGGTTCTCTATCTGTGCATCTGCAGGAAAATTATGCATGTATACAATACCTGAGATCTACGTGTGAACCAAGAGAAAAATTTATATGTAAACATGTAAATGTTGAGGAGTACTTGCTTAAGTGCCAATGGCAAGTATTCTTCTACATTCTTCTCAGGTATCTATAAATGCTAATTTTACTTATAATGTTCGCAGTTGTTTTACGTAGTTAAATCCTATTTAAGATGTTATTCTGTCCTGAAAATTTCACTGGACTATTTTTGTATCAGACAGAGATTCATCTGAAGGCCTCATGTTACAACCCTGATTCTCTTCACAGGCCTAAATAGAACTATGTGCAGATATGTGATCTTTGTTAGTTATATATATAGTTGTATTCAGTATGCTTGAAAATTAGAGTGTTATTTATTTGTTTGTTTGTTTTCCTCTAGAATAAGGAACCACCTCATTTTTACTTGTTTGTTTAATACCTGAAAACAAACAAACAAAAAATAAAATAGAAAAACCATCACCTTTGTTGGTTAGCTCTCAAAAAAATGTATTCTCAGTTTATTCGCTCTTTGGGCTTCAAAATTATTGAATTCACAGATGCATGAAACAGACACGGTATTGGTATTGGGCATGTTCTTATTCTTGATTTAATGTTTTCATTCCAAAGTATGTCCAGTCCAACACAATCTAAAATATTTTGAGGTGGGTACTTCTAGTATGCACTATCAGAGTAGCACTGGTCTGTGTAAAATACTATAATTTTGATCAATATCTATAGTGATTTCCACACCTACGTGACCTACAGTTAAGTTAAAGAATTGCTAGCACTCTTCCTCTTGTTCAGGGTCTTCAAAGGAGTATTTGATAGCAGAGGTTAAAGGATTCCTCTTTGAGGTTACACAGAAATTTAGGGAAGATGGAATTTGCCTGACTAAGCAGACTTGGCCTGAAACTCTGCTCCAAATCAGCATAAGAATGAGCTTTTTCTTCTCATTTTCTTCTTTCTCATTCCTGCTTCTTTACATTTTTCCTGAGTACAGCTTAGCCTTCATTTCTACCACATTTTAAAGGAACTTTTCCTGTAAAACTTTAGTTATGAGTTCTGACTCCTACATGTGTGTTATAAATAAAGCCCAAAATGTATTAATGTGAACGTGTACACTTTTGCAGATACATACAGACACATAGTGACATATATATTTTTGCTATCTATTTTTCATAGTTGTATCTTAAGTAAAGCTTGCGTACAAAACTGTCCTCAAATTAAAGTCTCGAATATGTGATTTATAGTGTTTTCTGTAGAAGAATAAACTGAACATTTCCCTCTACTTCACCTAAATAAATGCAATAAAAGCTTACTTCACTAGTTCAAATTTTGTTCTGTTTTAGACAGAACATAGTCCTGGTAACATCTGTAAAACTTCTGAAATAGAGATATATATGAAATATATATATTCAACGTGTATAATCTGTCATACAACTTTCTTCTGATGAAATTGAGTGACAGCCTAAGTTGTGATTGTTTGTCAAAATCCTTTTATCACTTTCTACTCTGATACTGCAAAAAGGTGTTGTAGGGAGGCTAATCTGTATTTATGTGCCTGATTTTTTTCCATTTCCCACCTTCCAATCTCCCACTTTCAAATTCAATATATGACCACTCTAATCAAATAAATCCTCAGAGATTTACATCTGATAGTAGATTCATGCTTTGGCGGATTTTCAAATAAATGTACAGTGAATGAGAAGACTAAATGAAGCATTCCTTTACTGTTCTGGGGAGGGAAAGAAAGACCACAGAGTCCGTGTCTGGAATTCATTTCCACCAGCAAGTGTAGCAACAGGGGAAAAGCCTTTAAATGCCCTTCAGCAGAAACTGGCAGGCAGGGGAAACAGTGGAGCCTTTTGCTCACATCTTTTGCTGTAAGATGTCTAACTATGTTATCTCTTTCCCATAGCTGTCAATGTCAACTTTGATCACCAGCATTATCTTGGCAGAAAGATAATCTAACCTCGATCCTTGAAAGTTTGTACTTATGCAGTGCACATCTTCCTAAAGCAGTCTCAGTATATTAACTCATCTGTTTTTCACTTCATTTAATATTGTACATTAATTGAATCAACTCTTTTTATGACAGAAATCTTGAGAACCGATCTAGAATAGTTTGCTTTACCTTGTGTTGGTTTACTGTTTTTCCATATAATTTCTTGCAGCAGCATTTCTATAGGGATATAATCTAATTCAAAATGATTTTTAAAATATTTTACTTTTGGGAGTATTATGCTATTGAACTATTGATGGCTCTTCAAGAAGATTCTGGCAGAGCAAATGTTTATATTGACAGTATAGGTATCAAAGAAAAGCCAACACTGACCAATGAATTAATTTTTGTTCACAGATGTCATAATGTGGCATCTTCGGGGATCAATTAATTTATGAATCAAACAAGCAGCCTTCTGCAGCCTTCTGCAGAACTGTATGTTTAACTACTTTTTTTTTTTTTTAATTTATTATTCTAACTATCATGTTTTCTCCAGCACCAGAGCAAATGATATTGACAGAACTGAGCCTATAAACAGGAGGGGAATCAGCTCTTTGAAAAGGTAGATAATAGCAGGACAAGGGGAAATGGTTTTAAGTAGAAGGAGGGAAGATTTAGGTTAAATGTCAGAGGGAAGTTCTTTACAGAGAGAGTGGTGAGGTGCTGGAACAGGCTGCCCAAAGAGGTTGTGGGTACTCCATCCCCAGAGGTGTTCAAGGCCAGGTTGGATGGGGCCCTGAGCAGCCTGGTCTAGCATTAAATGTAGAGGTGGCCAGCCCTGCCTGTGATGGCAGGTTTGGAGCTTGATGATCTTTGGGATCCCTTCCAACCCAAGCCATTCTGTGATTCTGTGATTCTGTGATTTTGTCTAGTGTTTTCTTTATCTCATTTCATCTATTCATGTTGAAATTGTCTACACTGACTATCTATCTTAGACTGAGTTTTTCTTAATATTAGTGAAACCAGACCAGCTATTTATCAAAATGGAGAAATTTGCTGAGAAATAGAAGCAGACCTTTGCTCTGGGAAAGGACTCAGTTTTCTCTCAGAAGGTCACAGGATCATACTAACATTTATATCTATTAAGCATATTCAACTACAATGAAATTTGGCATCTAAAACCAAGTGCCATTTTCAACAATAGAAAAATGGCTGCTAAATCACCTACATGATATCAACCTCCCTGCAGTTTGGTCTTTTAAAGGAAGACCAGTACTAAGTAACTGAAGCCGAAAATTAGGGAAAAACAATGCCAATCTGACCAAAGATTTGTCCATCAAAGCTGTCTATAAATACTCATCAATTCCATGCTGTCATTTTCCAAGGTAGAATTTTACTTTGACGCATAATATTTTGAATATCTTGAGTAAAGATAAATTCTTGTATTTTCTGTGTAGAAAACATGACCCATGAAATGAGGGAAATTACAGAGATTTCAGAAATATATTGCTTGTTGTCAATGTGCCAGTGTAGTACATTGAACAAAGACCAGTTGCAACATGAGGAAATAAAACTCTGCTACAAATAAAGAAATATGGAAAAAAAAGTTAAAATTGAAAAACAAAACAGCAAGAAAAAGAAATCAATCTTTCCATATGGAAGTTATGAAGATAGTAAAAATCTTAACTAAGTAAATCCTGCTACCCTGAGTTGATACAAGACAAACCTAACAACACATCAGAAGGAACAGACTTTACAAGTATGGAACCTTTGTTAGCAGTCTGTGGGACATTTAAAACTTGCAACCAAAGGAATACAGGCAATCTTAACTTGAAACTAAAGTGAAACATTAATTTCCTACACAGCATTAATACTACTCATATCAAAGTATTTTCCATTGAAGGCTAACAAATTAAAAAAGATGTTAGGAGGAAAAAAGGTTAGCATGGTACAATCTATGAAATGTAACTACAAAAGATTGCATAAGAAATAGGAAGAAATGATATCAAAGTTAAGCACTGAGGAAATATGATGGTCAGTTCAACAGCTGTTTGCCTAAAAAGATCTTGGCACAATGGATTTTAAGTCTGGAAAAGCCTGAGGGATTCTCAGACATCCAGGCTCTTTCTAGTCTACAGTCAAAAAAGAGCCTTTCCAACCAAAGTTCCTAAGGCTCTTCTGAGCACCAATTCTCCACGATGGAAGTAACTCTTAACTGTGAATTCCCATTTGCTAGACAAGACTGAATACTTTTATCTTATGCCAATTGTCTAAGAATTTGATGAAACTCAAATTTCTTGCCAGCTAACACTGTCTTCACAAATACTGCCAACATAAGTGAAAGACTACAAACCAGATTTCAAGAAGCTGCTGTCTCAAATGACTTAATAACCCCATTTATTACACAACTATCTGATAATAGTAAGTTGGACCTAAAACTTCTGATTCTGGAAGAGCAGTGATCATTTATTCATTTTTCTTCATCGTAAATGTGATTGATTTTTTTCTGTAGTTGATTTTTTAAGTAAAAAAAGATATTAAATAATATTAAGATTAATAGGGAATCTGATATTTAAATGTGGAATCATGCAAAAACTGTAAATCAGCAGAAGAAAGTAATTGTAAATCAGTGGATTAATGTAAAGCAAGTCTCTAAATCTACAGAGGAGGTTCCTTGGGAGATGGTAAATATTACACAAGGAAATGGAAAAGGCTGTCCAGTGCAGTTGCTGTACAGAGAAGTCCTGAAACATATGGCACAGAGAAGTTGTGGATGCACTTTCCTGGAAGTGTTCAAGGCTGTGTTGGTTGGGGTTTTGAGTAACCTGTACAAGTGGAAGGTGTCTATGTCTATGTCCATGTCAGAAGAATTTGAACTAGTTGATCTTTAAAATTACTTACTATCCAAAAAATTCTTTGACTCTATGACATAAATTTAGTCTTGAACCAAGTGTCTCAGAAGTTCCCTCCAACTTTAAGCTCTGTGAACTGTGACAACTGTAATAAGTGGTGGCACTTGTGGAATTCCTACTATGAAGAATAAATTATTCTATGAAGGCTGTCACACATAATACATACTTTACAATTTTTTTAGTTGTTACTACAACTTTCACTTCAAAAAACTATAAAAACTGCAAACAAAAGTATAGAACTGTTTGACATAACAGTATCTCAGTCTAAGGCTCTCTACCAATCTCACTTTTTTATGTTTGTCTTTGATGATGAGTGTGTTTCTTAAAAACCTTTGGAAATACCAAAATTCAGCAAAGAAAAGCTATTCTACAGTTAACTAGAAAAGCAAATATTTGTGGTTTCATATGATTCTTTCATAGTAAAAAGAACACTAAGCTAACACTATGATTTTGCTTCCTTTTTCATTACTGGCAAAAGTGAACAAAGTGGTGTCACGTTGAATCCAGGAGCATTTTTAAAATGCCAAGACATTTTTGCTATGCAGTTTCTAAAATAGTCCACTGGAATTGACTAAAATTCAGAGGCACCAACGTATCAGGTCACATATCCACAGTTTTCCTTTCCTGTGATCTGCTCTATCTCTCTCTCCTACGGAAAGTGTCTCAGAGCTTTAAAAAGTATTTCCTTTTATGTTTACATATTCTTACAGGATTATGTTCACACAGGAAGGATCAGGGCTTGCAAACAGGGACTATATGGGAGAGTCTTAGGAGTTATACTGAAGTGACAATTCCTGCCTAATCTTGACACTATTGTTACAACCACCGGCTATACATTCTTATTTCTTAATGGTAAATCTTTTCATTCTCTCTTTAATGTATTTTCCCTGATATGTCCAGAACTAGAAGCTGTGTAGTTTCTGACACCAGAAACAAACTCAGATTTAATAAATTGAAATAAGGTAGAGGAGAAGGACCTTGGGGTCCTGGTGGATGAAAAACTGAACATGAGCAAGCAGTGGGCTCTTGCAGATCAGAAGGCCAATGGAATCCTCGGCTCTGTCAGAAGAGGGGGAGGCCAACAGGGACAGGAAGGTGATTCTCCCTCTCTACTCTGCCTTCGTGAGGCCCATCTGGAGTACTGCATCCAGGTCTGGGACCCCAGTACAAGAAAAACAGGGAGCTGTTGGAGAGGGTCTAGGGGAGAGCCACAAAGAGGACCAAAGGGCTGGAGCACCTCCCTTATGAAGACAGGATGAGGGAGCTGGGGCTTGTTCATCCTGGAAAAGGCTGCAAGAAGACTTCATTGCAGCCTTCCAGGTCTTAAAAGAAGATAGGAGGGAATCAACTTTTTACTTGCATAAAATACTCATAGGACCTCAAGGGAGAGTGGTTTTAAGCTCAAGGAGGGAAGATTTAGATTAGTTGTCGGGGGAAAGTTCTTCACAGAGAATGGTGAGATGATGGAACGGGTTACTCAGAGAGGCTGTGGATGCCCCATCCTTGGACATGTTTAAGACCAGACTGAAGTCCTGGGCAACCTGGTCTAGTACCAGATCTGGAGGTTGATAGCCCTGCCTGTGTCAGGGGCATTGGAACTTGATGATCCTTGGGGTCCCTTCCAACCCAAGCCATTTCCTGACTCCGTGATTCTATGATTCTATGACTCCATGAGGTATCAATATTTCTAATGCTTTTTCAGCTGTTTGTAAAATATGATTTCTCTATTTCTCTTTTGTCATAAACATACACTGATAGAAAGTTAAAGTCATAGAATCATAGGATCATAAAATCATAGAATGGCTTAGATTGGAAAGAACCTCAAAGATATTTCATTTCCAGGGCTCCTCTCACAGACAGAGTTGCCAACCACTAGATCAGGCACTAGATCACATTGCCCAAGGCCTCATCCAACCTTGCCCTTTGCACCTCCAGGGACAGGGCATTCACAATTTCTCTGGCAACCTCTTCCAGCACCTCATCACTTTTCAGTGAAATATTTCATCTCACTGCCATCTAACCTGAATCTCTCCTCTTTTAGCTTAAAATCATACACGCTTTTCCTATCACCTGTGCAAAAATTTCATTTCCTTCCAGTATGTAAGATTTTCTTAAATATGGGAAGACTACAATGATGTTTCCCTGCTGCTTTCTCTTCTCCAAGATGAACAAGTTCAGCTCCCTCAGTCTGTCTTTATAGAATACAGGCTCCAAGCATCTGATCATCTTTACGGACCTTCTCTGGACCTACTCCAAGTCTTTCTTGCCCTGGGAAGCCCCAGACCTTGATGCAGTACTCCACGTGGGGCCTCATGGGGGCAGAGAAGAGAGGGAATCACCTCCCTTTTGATGCAGTCTAGGATACTTTTGGCCTCCTAGGCTGCAAGTGCATGTTGCTGGCTCATGTTAAATTTTTCATCTACAAGAATCCCCAAGACCTTCCCAGTAGAGCTGCTCTCAAGAAGTTCTTCTCCCAGTCTGTCCATACTTCTGGGATTGCCCGACGTAAGTGCAACCGATTGCACTTGGCCTTGTGAAACCTCTAATGAGGTTTAACAGCTCCCTGTTCATATGGGCCCATCTTTTGAGCTTGTTCAAAATCCTCTGGATGGCATATCTTCCTTCTCATGTGTCAGTGGTACTACTCAGCTTGCTGTCTTCTGCAGACTTGCTGCAAACTGGATCTCATCAACTATGTCTTATATGTTACAGATTTTTTTAAAGAGTACCCATCCCAAGATGGACCCCTGGGGAACAGCGTTCATCGCGGGCCTTCACTTGGACATGGAGCCATTGACATCAACTCTCTGCCTACAGCCTTCTAACCTTCTCCTTATCCATCAAATAATTCACCATTCCAATCCATATCTCTCCTATTTAGCGAGAAGGCTGTGTTGCAAGACTATCTCAAAGGTCTTGCAGAAGTGCCAGGCAGATGACATCAGCTGACCTTCCTTTGTCCACTGATGCTATCGCTCCATCATGGAAGGCCACCCCTGGATTGATGAGGCATGATCTGCCCTTGGTGAAGTAATTCTATATCCTTATCATCTTGCATTGCCTTCAAATTTCTCCCAGAAGGATCTGTTCCTTTATCTTCCCAGCACAGAGTTAGGGACCATGGGTCTATTGTATCCTGAGTTTTCCTTTTTCCCTTTTTTAAATATTGCAGTGATGTTTCCCTTTTTTTAGCCACTGAGGACACAAACTGAATATTTTCAAATATGCTGGACAGTGTCTTGGCAACCACATTAGCCATTTCATTCAGGACTCTAGGATGTATGTCACTGGGCCTTATACTCCTGTACACACTCAATGTCATGATGTGGTCTCAGACTTCCTCATCTATTCCAGTGGGAAGGATTTTGCTTGCCCAGCCCCCATGTAGAGTTTCAGGGATGTGAAAATCGAAAATATGAGAGTCATGAGAATCCAGGATGCCAGTGAAGACTGAGGCAAGGAACTTTCTTAGCATCCCAGCCTTCTCTGTATCTGCTGTAGTCAATTTTCCTTTCTCATTCATCAGAGGAGATACACACTTTTGTCTGTCTCTTCTGACAAATGTACTTCTGGAATCCCTTCTTGTTAGTTTTCAAATCCACTGCCAAGTGGAGTTCCATCTGCACCTTGGCTTTTCTGATCCCATTTCTACATGTCCTAATAACATACCTGTATTCTCCCCTGGCAACATATCCTTGCTTCCACTGCCTGTAAATCTCTTTTTTGTCCATTAGTTTGACCAGCAGCTCCTTGCTTAATCATGCTGCTTTCCTGTTGTCCTATAATGGGGGGTGGAAAGCTGTTGCACTCTCAGAATGGCATCCTTGATGAGATGCCAGCTGTGCTCTGGTTCTTTGCACCTAAGGAGAGCTTCCCAGGGGATTTCATTCAGTGATTCCTCAAACAGCTTGAAGTTTATTCTCCTGAATTTCAGGGTATTGACTTTGATCTTTGCCAGGCCATCTTCCTCAAGATCGCAAACTCTACAAAAAAAGGTGTTTTTAATAAAGCCTAGACTGGCTCCAGTCTCAATCTCTTTACTTATATCCTCTGCACTGGTGAGCACCAGGCTCAGAAACATTTCTCTGGTTGGTTTGTCTGATACCTGGACCAGCAAGTTATCAATTGGATTGCTTGCAGTCCACTGCATTGCTGTCCCAGCAGATATAAGAGTTCTTGAAATCCCCCATCAAGATGAGAGCCTGCAAGTGCAACATTTTCTGCAAACTGAAGCAAGAAGGCCTCATCCACAGGTTCCCCACCATCAGGCAGCCCCTAGTAGACCGCAACCACTAGACATCCTTTATTAGTCTGATCCCTAATTTTCACAGAATCACAGAATCACAGAATTGCCAGGGTTGAAAGGGACCTCAAGGATCATGAATCTCCAACCCCCCTGCCACACGCAGGGCCACCAACCATCCCACCTAATGCTAGACCAGACTGCCCAGGGCCCCATCCAATCTGGCCTTGAACACCTCCAGGGATGGGGCATCCACAACCTCCCTGGGCAGCCTGTTCCAGTACCTCACCACTCTCTCCGTAAAGAATTTCCCCCTGACGTCTAACCTAAATCTCCCTACCCTCAGCTTAAAACCATTCCCCTTGTCCTGCTGTCACTCACCCTTTCAAAGAGTTGATTTCCCTCCTGTTTGTAGGCTCCCTTTAGGTACTGAAAGGCTGCAATGAGGTCACCCCGCAGCCTTCTTTTCTCCAGGCTGAACAAGCCCAGCTCTTTCAGCCTCTCCTCATAGGGGAGGTGCTCCAGTCCCCTGATCATCTTCGTGGCCCTCCTCTGGACCCTCTCCAACAGCTCCCTGTCTTTCTTGTACTGGGGGCTCCAGACCTGGACGCAGTATTCCAGATGGGGCCTCACAAGAGCAGAGTAGAGGGAACAATCAGCTCCCTGTCCCTGCTGGCCACCCCTCTTCTGATGGAGCCCAGGATACCATTTGACTTCCGAGCCTCAAGGGCACACTGCTGGCTCATGTTAAGTTTTTCATCTATCAAGACCCCCAGGTCCTTCTCCACAGGGCTGCTCTCAAGGACTTCTCCTTCCAGTCTGTAGGCATGCCTGGGATTCCTCCGGCCCAGGTGCAAAACCTTGCACTTTGCCGTGTTGAACCTCATTGGGTTCACCTGGGCCCACCTTTCTAGCCTCTCGAGGTCCCTCTGAATGGCATCCCATCCTTCAACCGTGTCAACCGCTCCACTCAGCTTGGTGTCGTCAGCAAACTTGCAGAGGGTGCACTCGATTCCATCATCGATGTCATTGATAAAGATATTAAAGAGCACCGGTCCCAAGACAGACCCCTGGGGGACGCCGCTCGTTACCAGCCATTTCCTGGACATAGAGCCATTGATGACCACCCTCTGTCTGTGGCCTTTCAACCAGTTTCTTATCCATCGAGTGGTCCACCCATCAAATCCACATCCCTCCAGTTTGGAGATAAGGATGTGGTGGGGGACCATGTCAAAGGCCTTGCTCAAGTCCAGGTAAATGACATCGGTCGCCTTCCCTTGTCCACCGATGCCGTCACTCCATCATAAAAGGCCACCAGATTGGTCAAGCATGACCTTCCTCTGGTGAAGCCGTGCTGGCTGTCACGGATCACACACCCTTTCCTCATGTGATCAAGCATGTCATCCAGGATGATCTGTTCCATGATCTTCCCAGGCACAGAGGTGAGACTCACCGGCCTGTAGTTCCCGGGGTCCTCCTTGCTCCCTTTCTTGTAAATGGGAGTGACGTGACCCTTCCTCCAGTCATCCGGGACCACACCAGACAGCCACGACTTCTCAAATATGATGGAGAGCGGCTCGGCAACCACCTCAGCCAGCTCCTTCAGAACCCTGGGATGCACGCCATCCGGCCCCATAGACTTGTACACATTCAGTCTCATGAGGCGGTCTCGGACCTGCTCTGTCCTCACAGCTGGGGGGGGATTTACCACCCCAGTCCCCACCCAGAGGTGTAGGGATGCAGGGCTCAGGGACGGAAGGAGTACTGGAGCCCTGGCCACCAGTGAAGACCGAGGCAAAGAACTCATTCAGTACCTCGGCCTTCTCTCCGTCCGTTTCACCCACAAGCTCTCAGGCTGTTTCTCAGAGGCAGCTCTTCATAGTCTTTCCACCTCTTAACATAGATGGCACATCCCTTGTCCCTCCTCTACCTCTTATGAAAAGCTAGTAGCCTTAATCATCATGCTGCAGTCATGTGAACCATCCCATCACTTTTCTGTGATCACAATTAGATCATAGTGTAAATAAATATATATTTTTTAAATATGCTTTGCAGTCACAAGTTCTTTTAACAGTAGAATAATTTTTTAAAATGGTAATAATTTATTTAATCTGATCATGGGTATATATCTGAAATTTGTATACCTTCACTATTAGAAAAAGAATTAGAAAAAGAGAATATTCTGCTTCTCACTAACAAAAAATATTAAGTATGTTCATGGTTGTCTCTGTTACAATAGCAACCAGTAAATGCAGTACTACTAGAATGGAGAAAATCATAAGAAAGAAGCACATTTAAAATGTAAATTTAATTGTATAATCTACACTTTGAATGCATCAAACTGGCAAACTGTCCAAGAAGTGGATTTGCAAAGTGAGATCTCTAGTAGTGACAAAAAAATTGACAAAGTAAGCAATTAAGTTTCTATTACTTAGAGGAAAGTAAATAATGTTCTGGAAATAATGTTCAGAAGCATTTTAATTGCCATCCATAGTTTCCTTAAAAAAAAAAAAAAAAAAAAAACACTTTTTTTTTCTTTTTCAGTATGTGCTATTTATGGAAGAAATAAAAAAATAAGTTACTGGTATAGGTTGAATTTCCTGGGCTGTGGCTTATAAGTATGTATTTCAGATTTCAGAAATATTATATTTTTTAATTGCCAAAGTTCCAGAAATTAATAAGCACTTTTAGCTTTAGCTGACAGGTTTATAGCCTGCTTCACTTGCCAGTAATACAGAGGAGGGGAGAAATAAGGTCATCTTAGTTCATTAACAGAATACAATTGCCCATCCTTTTCTGATGGCAGACCCAGCACTTTTCAAAGTAAGATATGTTACATTTTGACCAGATCTCTTCTTTTAACATGCTATGTCCATGGGTGAGTATTTTCAAATCACAGTTTATAAGTAACTTTTCTATCTTACAGTATTAAAGAGGAAAATGAAGATGCCAATTAGAATCGAATCCATCTACTCCCTAAAATTCTGCATTAAGAAACATCCGTCTGGGAATCCTAAATATGTTTTGACCATCTTTTTTTATATTGTTTGGGGAAAAAAGTGCCATCTATATGGCCCTAACTTCTCTTTCTGCTGAATGTTACTTCCTAACATGTCTCTGTATTTAAATAGATTATTTTCTTCATCAGCCTTCTTATAATTACAGCTCTCCAATAGCATCTGTTTGAATTCCTGTTTTAAGCTCTGACCAGTCAGAAAGTTCCAAATTGAGTGGTCACATTATTTATTTATGGATAGAGAGAGCCTGAAAGAATAAATGAATGTTATTTGAAACTTAAAGTTGCCCAGGAATGGCAAGATCAAAATCATGCTCAAAGAAGGAAATGTTTTTTGGCCACCCACTGCATGGAGGTCGCATTACACAATTTTCCTATGAATAAAAAAGTACTATTTTTCCACTTGAAACAATCAAAGAAACAAAAAACAATAATCAAGCATAAAAAATTAATTAAAATTCATGTGTAGCATCAACTTTCTACAGCCACAAGTGGGCATCAAATTCACAGAGTAATTGTAAACATAGTTTCTGAAGCTCTATTTGTGCATGTAAGGCTATTTAAGTATTTACATTGCACCAAGAGAAAAACTCCATTTTTTTGTTGTTTGTTTCTAAGGTGTGTTTGTTTGTTTGTTTGTTTGTTTTGTACACTGTTTCTGATATAGCCATAAAGTCTAGAAAATAAGATACCCAAGGAAATTTGATTTGTCACATTTGATAGGTATGTAATATTAGTACATAATATTGACAATTCCTTGAAAGTATCAGAGAACTTTTATCTTTAATGAGTACTTGTAAAATGTTCCATCAAAGCATAAAAGACAATCAAACCAATGATTTCAAGGTCTGAAATGTGGTTGACAAGCCACAGTTAGCTTGTCTTTTATTTCTCTTCATTCCACGTATCCTTGCTTTGATCACTCTTCTATACTGCATGACCTCTAATCTCATATTTACAGACAAAGATTAAAAAGCTGAAGAAGTTGATTAAAAAGTGAAGTACAAGAGCTGATAACCTGTGGGGTTAAACTTTTCAGTTCCTTTTTTTGTACTTTGCTCATCAGTAGAAAGTATTTTGTCTTTTTCTTCTGTCTGTCTCTTCTGTTCTCTGGTTCTCTCACTGTTTGCATTTCTACTGCTACAATTCATGACTGTGCCATTCCCCCACCTGCTAACACCATGGGATTGATATAAAAAATTGTCAAGATATCCTTCATCATAACCAGGTAGCACATACTTTACTTTAAATAGAACTTCGTATTGAAAAGACATAATCCAAACATCCTTTGGCTATAATTATGAGACACCTGTGAGCAAGAAATCTTCAACTTTCACTCTATAGTAGCACTGTATGGTATCTCTCTTTACTTGTGTACCCAACTATGAAATGTCAAGCTTTTTTATCCCTCTCTCCTTATATCACTCACTAATCCTTATAGAAACCCATGTTTTAATTTATGAGATATCCTTTTTATTTTTTATCATCTTTACCATATGTCTCAATCTCCCTCTTGTTTCTCTTGTGGTATATATCAACAAGCACTCATGGTAGCAAAAGTGTATCCTGGATGTTTTACTTTCCACCATTTTGCTTAGAAACTGTTTGCCTGATCATTAAGATTTTTCCAAAAAAACCCCACATCTTTCACAATCAAAAGCACCAGCTGTAATCCCCAACTCTTCAAAACCCATTGTCAATGCATCTGTATGTATATATGTCTGTACTGCAGTAATGCCAAGTAGAAGATACTGGAAAAATAGGAAAACGTGATGTGGAATAAGAAAAAATGAGAGGGATAAAACAACCACAAACAATCAGATTAATTTGCTTTTGTTTATGGTATCGAACAAATATTTTAATGTCAAACATAATCAGCATTCAGCTTTTTTTCAAGGACTGTGTATCCACAGGCAAGAAGGTAGGATGCTATCTCACTCCAAATTATAGGAGTGAGAACAGGTTCTTTTTAATATATGTATACTCAGCGTGAGATTAAGAAACAAATGTTCAAATGTTCGTCTAACCAGCTTATTATAAATCCTAATCAGGGAGATGCAGGAGGGAAGGAGAGCAATAGAAAAGATAGGAAATAAGCAAGAAGTGTGAAGTGGGGATAGTCACCACCAGGATCCAGCAGTGGCCCCGTTGCACACCATTTCAAAGGTCTGAGGCAAAAGTCAGGGGGAGAGCAGCAGCAGCAGCGTGGCTGGCCTTGGGCAGCAAGCAGGTAGCAGGAAGAAGTTGCAGACCCAGTCCAGGAGGAAGCAGCAGGACTCAGGTGGCAGGCCCAGGACAGTCTGTCAGCATGCAGGAATTCTGTAGTGAGGAATCTGATGGCAGACACCTATCCTCATGGTTGTTGATCCCTCTTTTATCCTCCTTCTTCTGCCAGCGTTCCTGGGCACTTGGGTAAGAGTCAAGTGCAGCACCTCCTGAGATGGCCATCTTCCTCGAGATAAGCCACAAGACTGGTTGCCCTTGGCCTTGTCCATCTGTGTCCCTCAGACAAATGATTTTGCAACCCTTGCCCAGGACTTGCGCATCAGTGTTCTCCAAAGGATTTCTCAACCCTTGCCAAGGACTTGCTTGGACTTGTTCATGTGTGTAGCCCGCAACTTTGAGACAATTATGTAAAAGAATAATCTCTTACAGATGCATGTACACTGCATTATTTCTTTGGAACAAAATATGTGAGTATTTCATGTGGTTAAATTCAGACTTGTCATGTGAAAATGAACGTAGTTCCAAAGTAGAAAGTTCTGCATATAGTGGTGGAAATCCCTCAGTGGAATGAAAGCCCTTTTGATACTAAGATGTACTGAACTGAAATTCATCTTTTCAATATATTGCAGCTGTCTTCTATAGACTTTACTAAATCATCCTCATGAAATGAATGATAAAAGCTTTGCCAAGGTTAATTATTCCAGTTACACAAAACCAAGTTTTCCTTCTCCCTTATACAATCCTGGCGCCATGAAACAAATTTGTATGTGATGAAATTGTATGTTGCTTGTACTATGAGTAGAACACTAGAACATATATCAGATGTATTATGTGCTATGGCTCTCGAGATGTTTCATTATGGGGGACATGTTCAAGCCAGCCATATTGTTTAGAGAAAAAAGAATTCTTTTGGTTTTGAAGGAAAACAACAAAGAACATGTGCAAACACTGCTTAATAATCCTTCAAATTACTAGCTATATCTTCTCTGTCTGAGCAGTTGGGTTTTTGTGTGTGTGTGTCAGGAAATATATAAACAGAAAGACAATTTTTTACCTGAATTGTATATAATATTCCATACAATATATAATATGGTTGTGTGTTTTAATATGATTTTACAAGAACTTAGAAGTTACAATACTTATTAGATTCTGGACTTTCTGTAAGCCATCCATTTCCATGTATTATGTTAATAAATATTTTTAAACGACATATTTTCAGTGTCTATGTTTTTCTTAAAGTAAAAGTGAGGTGATGACACATATTCTTTACGATGAATTCCTTTTTTGCAAAAATAGACATTCGGTAGCAATTCACATAAATCTACTAAGTGAGCATATGAAAATTAAATTTTCAGACAAAATAGGAAGAATATTATCAATTACCGAAGATAATAAGATATTAACTATATTATGCATTCATCAGTACTAGGACTCAGTAACTTTGATCCTTCCTTAGTTTTTTTGAAACATTAAAATCTTTCAGGCAGATATTTGAATATTGTACTTTTCTGTTATTGCAGTTACTTGGAGGAATACATATTTACAAATATTTTAAAGTAAATGTTATCATATTTAACTCCATTTAACTTAATGTTAGAACCTCAACTGGATGTCAGCTTTTACATAAACACATATAGTTAACTTTAAATTTTCAGTATAATTTTTAGAAATTTGGTAGAGATACATGCTCCTAGGCAGAATACTTTTTCTGCCAGGCTTCAGCCTGCAGCAGATTCTCATGGCAGATTCCTGAAAACAGAATTTTCAAAAAGAAACGCTGACACAACCTTCGTTCCTGTATTGTAGCATGAACTCACCACTGTAATAATTAAGCAATTAGGCATGACAGAGAGTGTGCATTTCCTGAGATAATCACACCCCTGGGGTATTACAAGTCATGATCCAGAGATAAGTGTTTTTAATCCCCCCAGGGTCTGATTATCTTATGATAACCACACCCCCTGGAGGAGATTTATAAGTCACATAAAAATCTTCAGTGTGAAGTAAAAAGTGCTTGTGTTGCAGGAGTAGGAAAAAGTCAAAATACAGCCAATGCTATGTGCCTTTCACAAATTAATGAAGAACTGCATTGTACAGTACCAATTCATAGAGTTACCCATCAATCCAAAACATTTTACTAGGGAGAATGTCTATGTAAATTACTATTGTCTTTCTCCAACCTCTAATACAGCAAATACTGATTTGAAACTTTTGAGACACTCTTAAAACTAAAAATGCAATCTCCACTTGACTTCTTTACCTCCAGGTTATAACAAGAAAGGTCTTCCCAAATGCTGTTTCCAATTCTATCATTAAATCCTTGCTCTGCACAAGATAGCAAATTAACTACCAACTCTGACTTACTCTGAAACTCACATGGGATGCTCAGGAGCTCTACTGAACTGAAAAAAGAAATACATTCATTCTCATGAGTGTACTTAAAACAAAAATGAATAATATAGTTACTTGAAATCCTACAGTTGTTAGATCTTAAAATAGCTTCACCTATTAATCATCTAATCTTCCTTCTCTCACAGTAGGATTGTAAAACAAAAAACTGCTTATCCTTCTGTTGTGAAGAGACCAAAGGAAGAAAATTCTTGGTGTTGATGTCCTTCCAGTTTTCTGCCCTGAAATGCCATCCAACATTCTTATACATTCATATTTAGCAAAATAAATTAAGACTTTATGTAAATGGCAAATCTGCAAAGATTTGTAGGAGCAACCATTCTTATGCTGCCTGAATGCATCTTTGGCTTACAGTTGCTCTGCATATGATGCATAGATATACAGCATGCTTGGCATTGATGTTCCTGTCAGCAAGGCCACTACATTCATTACACTACAACTCAGGCAAAAGTTGTATATGACTGTTCCACCAACACATCAAGATAGTCAGAATGCTATACACTCAAAAAGAACTAACACAGTCATCCTTAAAAGAGGAATATTTTTCACTTCCATTATTTGGCATTAAAGTAATGATTCTCCAAATAATGAAAGCAAATAAATTAAGAAGGTGTGTCACATTCAGCTGCATTTTCTTGTTTTGTCACTGCAATTTAATAAACACCAGACTCTGTTGAGAAGATTATTATGGCTGTAATTATTTTCAGAGCTCATTTCCATAAAATCCATACTGACATGGAAACAAACTCAGAAAGATCATGTTAGACTTTCAAGATTAGAATTTGTAATCTATAAAACTATACAAAACGATAGTGTTCTAGATTACACTTTTAAACAATTAATAGGAAATCTTAAAACTAACAATGATTACATGTTTTTCTTCATGTACTTATTGTAAATATGAAAAAAAATACTATTAAAAAAAAAAAAAAACAAAGAAGGGAATTGAGAATTACTGTTCTCATTTTTTCATAGTAGAGAACTAAAAAGTGAAGAGAACTGGGCATCTTCTTTTCCCAAGTCATTTCATATTTCAATTCAGCATTCTGCAGACTTTTGCTACCACTCTACTGTGTTCTTTATTATCAAAGCTCTGTATTTTCACATTTTGAGCTAAGCTGTAAGATACAATAGAAGAGACAAGATAATGAATAGTTCCAAATGCAACTGGAAAATCTATAATAAAATCTGCAATAAAGTTTTTTATTTTGTTTTTAAATGACATTAAAAGCCTGGGAACTTTAACTACTAGGGAAATAAAAAATTATTTGTAGAACTTATGTACAGACATGGTGTAATACTTTGGGGATCTGGGAGCTTGTAGCTTTGCACTACTTCTGTGTAGTTACCTCATGTACTTTCTGACACCTCAGAGTTTGGACACTGGAATGGAGGACAACTACCTTTCCGAAAAACATAGGAGAATTTCTTGTTACCATACACCTCCACAAAGCATTCAGTTTGTACTTACTAAATGATGTTTTTCTTTGTTGACTGATTGATAACAGGATTTTAATGGTGATCATGGACAGTATTAATTTTATTAGTTATATGTTTAAACTACTTCATTAGACCATGTGTCACATCATAATTTCCCTTCCATTATCTTGTAAGCACTGAACTACTCTGAACTGTTTGCTGCTAAACAGAAAAGCAACAATTAACTCAGAATAATCACAAAATGAAACTCTTGATCAAATGTTACTGTAAGTATAGTACAGGTTTGAAAAGGCAATGTAAGGTGGTTGAGTTGGTGGTCATAGACACTACTTTCTACAGCAAAACAGCCAAGCTTCAGCAGAAAGGAAGAGTTTTGTTATTTCTCTCTGAGATGTAGTTAAATTAGTTAAATATAAAGACCCAGTAGTTTTGAAGTGATGAAAATAATGATAAGGGAAAGCTTTCAGGAAGCCATACAGGAAAGTTTCATTTTCTTTCTGCAGTTTACAGGGTATACAAATAAATAAATAAATAAATAAAAATCCTTTATCACGTTATCTATAAACAAAGCTGTGTAGCATCCATAGTTTTTTTTTACAGTGCCCTATGAAAGTGGCTTTCATTCTATGAAGATCCATGTTATTATTTTATTTGCTCGTTTTCTTAAAAATCTTTATCAGCCTTCAGATCTAAATTCAGATTATATAAATCTTAGTCCAACTCTGAAATAAATTATTATTAAAACTTATTCTATTTGTGCACTTAGCTGCAACTTCCAGGTAGACCTTCAACATTTCCTTACACTACTCATAATCATACCTTTTTCTTGTGCCTCCCCTATGCAATGTAGTTTTGATTCTGTCATATTTTAATAAGTAATATGTAGGAAAATTAAGGTTCCGGTTGATTCCATTGTCTTTTCAATCAAAATTTAATAAACAACTCTGCACATTAACTGACAAGATGTATTTATTATTTATTTGGATATTGTAGTGGGAAAATATAATTTATCTAAAGACAAAAAGGAAAGGGATGTGGCAGGAATGCCAGGAACACTGGAGAAATAAATAGATAGATAGATAGATAGATAGATAGATAGATAGATAGATAGACAGACAGACAGACAGACAGATAAAAGTTAACGTTATGTTTTATTTAAGCTTTGGAAGCAGAATCAGGAGACCAAGAGTTGAAAGATAAATTTTAGAATACAGAAAAATTATTTGTTTTAGAAGTGTTCTTGCTTAAACTTCATTATAATAAGCCAGTTATCTGAAACCAGAAGAAAATAACAACAGAGAAAGATGTGCCTAGAAATCTTTGTCATACATTTGAATCAAGAGCTTTTCTCACCATGCTCAAGAAATGTAACAAACTGTCATTATTGCAAAAGTTTCCCAAAATTACTTCTATATTTAGTGAATTCAGAATTTATTCAGTTCTACATCTCTTTTCAAACAGGAAAGTGTTATTAAAGTTCAAGATCAGATCAAAAAACTGTCCCGTTTTGGATTCACCATTCATATTTTAATGCACTAGTAATGGACTTCATAAGTAGACATCAGCCAAGATTCATGCAATTTGCAATTAATAAAAGTCAAAATATTGGAAAATCGTATGCTGTTTATTCACCCTTCTAAAGGGTGGATATAACTTTTAAAAGGGGAGATTTTTTCATTTTTTACATTTAAAACATGTTTAATGTTTTCATTATCCATTAAATATTAATTATACCATTATCAATCAGAACAGTTTTAGCAATTTCAATAAACAGTTGTTTTTAAAGCTCCACTAAGTTTTAAGTCTACAGTGAAAAAAAGTCAACATTTGTAGTGCTTTTCTGAAAAGGTTACCAAAATGTAACTGTTACACCATCAAGTATATCAATTTATGTTTTGAAATATTTTAAACACTGATATAAAGAACTGTCAAAACATTTATTACTTATTATTTGTTGGTACTTCACTAAAAGCAGTCATATTCTACAAACTAAATATCACAAACAAATATCACAAATAATGGGAGTGCTGATCAACTTTGGTGGCGTTCAACAGAAGGAACACCAGCTGATTATATCTCATAGAATATTCACATTCATGAAAGTGGGCAGTGCTGCAAAAACTGATGAAGAAAATCTTCTAGCACTGTATTAAACACCTTTTAGATGTCTAGAGAGATGACCACTATTTCAGCTTTCCACAAATTTCTAGCACTGCTGCCATCATTATTGTTTTCATTATTGGCAAAGTAATGGGACAAAAATCTGATTTAATACCATACTTAGAGAAACATAAGTCAAGCACAATGGCAGTACTACTTAATTCTTCTCTCTTTGATAATATTGCCATCCTGATTTTGGAACAACAATCACTGACAGAGATTTGAAGGATGAGTTTGGTTTGGTTTTTACATTCTCTTTCTAAACTGTCATGGCTGAATGGAGATGTAAACTTCAGGCTTACATGTCTATCCTCTGTGATACAGCATAATTTAACAATCCTCAAGTTATCTTCAAATGAGTCATTCTACTGCAAGAGGTGCTTGACTTTCTGGGCAATATAGCTCAGGGCTCTTAAGTCTGGTTTCTTCCAGTACTGGATATAGGTCATGCAACGCTGCACTGTGCTGCAGAAACATTGCTCTGTGGCCTTCCCTTCAGTGTGATGAGATTTGCCTGTTTGAGAAGATTTATTCTGGTGCTTACATTCACTGTCATTAATGTTAGTTATGGTATGTCTACGCTGAACAACTTTGACACCAGAGCAGACATAGCCTCTTATCAGAATAAGACATCTTGTTCATCTATCTGAAGAAAAGTGTCTCTAAGGTATGCTCTGTTTTGTGGCTTTATCTACCTAGCTCTACACTACAAAGTGTAAATAACCTCACTGAAGCTAATTAAATTACGGACATCATGTTAATTTGCCTAGTACTCATTAGAAGGAATGCCCATTCCCAAAGTATCCAAGTGTCTTCTAAAGAAAAGCACAAGATCTTCACCCCCTTATGTTGCTGACATCTCTCCTATCACAAAATCAGGAAGAAAATCCTGATCCTGATGAAATCTTCTGAACTTCCATAGAATGTTAATTCATCTGTATCTGAACATGAAATGCGTGTTTAACATACTGCTGGTTAATGCAAAAGTGGTGACAAATACAAAGAAGTCATATTTCACATAAAAATATGAGGTATTATATACTGTATAAAGTACATAATTATTTCAAGGACATTAATAGATTTCCAGGCAGACTTTGCTTTTACCTCTCCTTGGCAATTCTTTTGACCATTTTCTTATTTTTTATTTCCTTTCCCTTTATTTTGCTCTATCTCTCTTCACATCACATCTTATCCACATAAGTACTTGGATTCCAAGCCATCACTTAGCATTAAGCTTTGTCATATCACGTTGTTGCATTAAATCTTCTTGTCATGTACAGAAAAATCAATGTCTTTCCAGACTAGATTCTCATAAATCCACATCTACTGCCAAATCTGTCAAAGATCAATATTTCTTTCAGATTTCTTTCAGTAACTTCTTGTAAAATAGCGATCAGGAAAGGCATAGAAAGAATTAAAAAGAAAATATGCACCTGTCATATCACACAGGGGTCTTTTAAACTCTTTTCTTGGAGCTTTCCAATTTATCTGCATCAATTTACATCAAGCCCTTATTGGGTTGGCAAGATTATTGGATCTAAGACTGGGACAATGAAAGGGGAATTCAGAACCAGTAGAATCAATAATGACAGGCCTAATATACCAGGGGGAAACAAGAGAAAAAAAAGAAAAATTAAAAAAAAAATTAGCTTTCTGAGCCATGTCACTGCAATGCCACATGTAGGTTTGAACTGCAAACCTAAACATTAATTATAGTCTTCTAAACACAGTGCACAGTTAGGCTTTAAGAGTCAAAGAACTTCCTTTTTCAAGATTTATGTAAGGAAAAAGTGAGAGCAAGATAGAAAGAGAGCTGCATCCAAAAAGAAGTATCACAGTGAAGTGAACTAAATTATTCCTCCAATTCCCAATTCTCAGAGTGGTGGTTGAGGAAGAGATCTGAGCAACGATTATAGTCCAATGTTACGGTTTACTACCTGGAACTCAGAGGACAACCAGTGTCATCTGACAAGGATTGAAGACTCTTCTCCAGACTGAAATCCAGCTTCCACAGCCTGTTTTCATAGTATAGAGGCTCTGGACATCTTTGTGGATCTTCTCTGGACCTATGCCAAAATCTCTAACTATGTCTTGTCCTGGAAGCCCCAGACCTTGATGCAGCACTCCAAGTGGGGCCCTGCCTGCCAGGGGCATTGGAACTTGATGATCCTTGGGGTCCCTTCCAACCCAAGCCATTTCCTGACTCCGTGGTTCTATGATTCTATGACTCCATGAGGTATCAATATTTCTAATGCTTTTTCAGCTGTTTGTAAAATATGATTTCTCTATTTCTCTTTTGTCATAAACATACACTGATAGAAAGTTATAGTCGTAGAATCATAGGATCATAAAATCATAGAATGGCTTAGATTGGAAGGAACCTCAAAGATATTTCATTTCCAGGGCTCCTCTCACAGACAGAGTTGCCAACCACTAGATCAGACACTAGATCACATTGCCCAAGGCCCCGTCCAACCTTGCCCTTTGCACCTCCAGGGACAGGGCATTCACAATTTCTCTGGCAACCTCTTCCAGCACCTCATCACTTTTCAGTGAAATATTTCATCTCACTGCCATCTAACCTGAATCTCTCCTCTTTTAGCTTAAAATCATACACGCTTTTCCTATCACCTGTGCAAAAATGTCATTTCCTTCCAGTATGTAAGATTTCCTTAAATATGGGAAGACTACAATGATGTTTCCCTGCTGCTTTCTCTTCTCCAAGATGAACAAGTTCAGCTCCCTCAGTCTGTCTTTATAGAATACAGGCTCCGAGCATCTGATCATCTTTATGGACCTTCTCTGGACCTACTCCAAGTCTTTCTTGCCCTGGGAAGCCCCAGACCTTGATGCAGTACTCCACGTGGGGCCTCATGGGGGCAGAGAAGAGAGGGAAAATCACCTCCCTTTTGATGCAGTCCAGGATACTTTTGGCCTCCTAGGCTGCAAGTGCATGTTGCTGGCTCATGTTAAATTTTTCATCTACAAGAATCCCCAAGACCTTCCCAGTAGAGCTGCTCTCAAGAAGTTCTTCTCCCAGTCTGTCCATACTTCTGGGATTGCCCAACGTAAGTGCAACCAATTGCACTTGGCCTTGTGAAACATCTAATGAGGTTTAACAGCTCCCTGTTCATATGGGCCCATCTTTTGAGCTTGTTCAAAATCCTCTGGATGGCATATCTTCCTTCTCATGTGTCAGTGGTACTACTCAGCTTGCTGTCTTCTGCAGACTTGCTGCAAACTGGATCTCATCAACTATGTCTTATATGTTACAGATTTTTTTAAAGAGTACCCATCCCAAGATGGACCCCTGGGGAACAGCGTTCATCGCGGGCCTTCACTTGGACATGGAGCCATTGACATCAACTCTCTGCCTACAGCCTTCTAACCTTCTCCTTATCCATCAAATAATTCACCATTCCAATCCATATCTCTCCTATTTAGCGAGAAGGCTGAGTTGCAAGACTATGTCAAAGGTCTTACAGAAGTGCCAGGCAGATGACATCAGCTGACCTTCCTTTGTCCACTGATGCTATCGCTCCATCATGGAAGGCCACCCCTAGATTGATGAGGCATGATCTGCCCTTGGTGAAGTCATGCTGTCTGTCTCAGACTTCCTCCTTTCTCATACTCATGCTTTCACTTGTCTTCCACGAGGATCTCCATGATCTTCCTGGATGAAGAAGTTATCATCTTTTCATTCTAAATTTTTCCCCCTTTGTACATGACAATTTTGTAACCTGTTAGAGTGTATTTCATAACCCCTGCCAGTGAACTTTCAATTTACCACATTCTCCCCTGTTTAGTGATGAATTTCATTACTTTCCCTTGAATTAAATTTAGCATTACCTTTTGTCTTTTTTTTTCTATGTTGTAAATAAAATTTGGAAACAACTCATTTGAGCATAGAATTTCTGTGTTTATTCCCTTAACTGTATTCTGGTAGTATCTTTTCTTTGATTTTACACCATGGTCTTTGTTATTTTAAAGTAATTGAATCTCATTGTACTATGCCTTGTTTTTCTTTTTCAAGAACTTCTGCGTTCTGTGCTTTAGGAAGGACAGGTGAAAAGGAAATGTGGAGATTCAAAATATAATAGTAGTGGACCACTGATCCAGCAGTGTCTGATCTGCTTTGTCTCTTCAGATGTCTCTCCCTTTTTTTCCATGAGGAAAAAGAAAGAAGAGATAAAATGAAATAAATCAGCAAAGTATATTCAATCTGATGAAAGGCATAAGTAAATCTGAGAACTTCCCCACTTCAGCACTCCTCTTCCCATCTTCATTTTGAGTGTGCACTCAATAATGATGTCAATTCATAAAGACTGTGCAAATACAAACCCAAAATAGAGACTATTTCTGACTGAAATTGCATCACCATTACTGGACAGGACAACAATATGCAATCTAGAGTTCCAACTATAGTGGTATGAGCCAAGAATGAATCATTATCCTTTATTCTGATTTATATTGGTTTAATCTAGCCCTGTAATTGTTTTAATACAGTTTTTATTATGAAATAAGAAAGAAAAAGCAGGAAGTTGTGATAAACTAAGTCACTGAGTATGCTCATTCCTATAAGTAAAGACATGTGAGATGTTCAGCGATGACTTACATGAGCATAGAGGGAAAAGGCAACATAGAAATATCTAGCTGCATGTTTTGTGTTCCAACATGACCAAAAAGAACTCTTCCCTTCTCAGAAGCTCTTTGGCTTCTGTTTAAATGACTGGCTAACACTAAAAAATTCTCTGGATCTGATTATCTTATACCATATACAAGAGAGAAAAAGATCATGAAATGCAGTTCTAAAAATTTGTGTTGTTAAATTGCATGAATATTTGTCAGATTTTTACTCCCATTTAGTTTTCACTAGCACAAGAGTTGTGAAGCCATAGTCCTTGAAAGAATTAAATAGAAGCCCTCCTCCTATTCATTAATGGAATACTCTTTGCTGTATACTGTGATCTGTGCATTGTCACCTGATTCATGTTAAAACATCTCTTTCACCTAACTGTTTATTTTGGTTACATAGACAAATATTAGTATAATGCTTGTATTAATGCATATTAAGCTATAGCCTGAAGGAATTTATATCTCAAACTTTACTTATTTTCATGTCAATTCTACATACATCCTTCACATCTGTTTTCACTTACAATTCCCTGAGATTATTTTTTTTACCTTATCATCTGATGCAAAGTTTTTTCTTGTCACAAAATAATTCTGTCTAGAAAATTAAACATAGTGGAAAAACCTAAGTCTGTCCTTATACAGACAGCGCAGAAGGAAATAAAAACTCATTCTGTGAGAATGAGAAACCACCATATGTTTGTCTACTGAAATTTTCTCTGAGTCTGAAAATTCAGTCTTTACATGAATTACCCTGGTCCATTTTATACACAGATTTAAAAAATATTGGTATATCAATAACCTCCTGTTACACGCATATATGGACTCCAATTCTAACCTGACATTTCTTATATTTCCTTGGTTCTTCATTTCATACCTTCCTGAAAAAAGTAACAGCTCAGTCTTCCTTGGCATATTTACCTTCCATGACCCTTCCTCAAGTCCTTGCAAAGGGGAGCACATGGGATTTACAACAGTCCACAGTTCATATAATATCCAACCAGAGAATGGGAATGCCTCTGTAGGAAGTGTAGCTGGCTTGTGATGGTTTTGTACAAAACTGTCAGCGAAGAAAGGAATGATAGTAACCTAGTGCATGATCAATTCATGTAAACTGCAAATTCATAGATCTGCTAGGTAAAATAATTAAACTGAACAAATAGTGAGTCCTGATCAAGTAATTCTAGAAGAGTTTCTTGATCTTTTCTTAGAAACTGTAGTTTCTATCTGGATATGGTGAAATAATATCTAGCATAATTATTTTAAAAAAGAATCTTGAGATGAAAGGTGTGGAAGCAGATATCTACTGAGTTAAGATGATGAATGGAGATATGATATTTTTGAAAGCAGAGTAGACAGAAAGAATGACAAAATGAAATCACGTTCATGAAGAGGAAACAGTAGGATGAATAAAAAGAAAAGAGAGGAGAAAAAAATGAAGAAAAATGGAGGACAGAAATGTGTGAAAAGATCTTATCAATGAGCTTTATTTGATATGACTGCTTAAAAAAAAAAAAAAAAAAAAAAAAGATTCCAAAAAATGGAAAAAAATGGCCAAAAGGTGATAAAAAAGGAAGTATTTATTAATTGTGTTTCGGCAGGAGAGCTCGAAAAACAAAACATGGGAAAACTTGAAGATAAGTCATTAAAGTGAGAGGACAGCAAAGGAAGAGATATGTTAACAGAACAGCTTGTCATAACCAACAGATTGACATTCTGAACTTCTGAGTAGGGCAGTCAGGAAAATGACCCTGGTACTGTGCATCAAGGACATGAAAGAACCATTCAGGAATGCTTCCTTTTTGTTAAAATTCTTCAGCTACACACAGCTCTGACATTACTTCTGCTGATGAAATTAAAGAGATTGATTATTTAACAGTATTAGAAGAGGAAAATCTTCCAACAGAAAACTATAAAAAATATATTTGGAAGAAAGAGAATCTACATTCTGATTAAATTACAGCATGTCTTATTTGGATTTTCTGTTGTTCATTTAAAAACCTAGTCTTTTCTGTACCTGAAGTAGGTAAAAAAATATTCCCTTTCTATACATTTAATTACAGTGAGAAATATCAAGTGAGTGAAAAATTATGGGAAAAATATAGGAGCTTCTAACCCAGGAGAAATAATCCAAGATGAGTTTGGAGCTGCTCTATTTCTCAAACCTCTGTGCATTACAGCTATCTCAGCTGAATTATGCAGATGAATATTGCAATGTTTAGAAATTGATATATATTCTCACAGGTTTAGGAAAAAAAAATGGCTTCAAAGAAATGTAAATATGCTTTATGTAAGTTTCAAACTATAAATGTACTTAGAGATAGGATGCTGAATTTTATTTGGAAAAACTGCTTACTCAGCTGGCTTTGGAGTGAGCCTACTGACACAGATTACCTACAGAATAATTCAAAAGCCTCACCTGTTCTCCACAACCTCAGTGCAAAAGTGCTCTCCATCACGCTCTGGAAGGCAAGTGGTTCAAACATAGATTATATTGCAAGTGTTCAGTATTCAGACCTTCAAGGTTCCCAGCTTCAAGCTGCTGAAACTCATAAGACTTCTTTACTGCTCTTGTGTACTTTACCACTTTGGGGCAGGATGTCCTTTTCTTTAAGAGAGTACTCTGCATTCTTAAGGAGGCCTCAGAAAACGGTTATGAATCATAGTGAATATGATCTGTTTTCTGTCCTACTCAAATTCAATTGCAACATTTTTACATAATTTTAAAGTATTGTAAAAGAATTTTATTCTATTTTACTGTGGAATTTAAGTTTCCGAAATACTTACATTTATATCCAAAGATTAAAATACATTTGATTTTTTCCTCTCACCTCTCACTTCTGTCTTTATTTTTCTATTCAGTGGGAAAGAAGTAGCATTGTTTTATTGTAAGCTATTTTATCTTGCATGATGTTAATGTAAAATAATTAGAATAGTCCTTTTATGCCTGATTTTCTTAGGAGCAAGTTGTGAAGATTAGAGAGGTTACATTAACAAATGTAAACTGAATTTGTAAAATCTTCAAAATTAACAATTTTCTACCACAATTAAAAGATATATATATATATATATTTTTTTTCAATTGCATTACTTAATATGCTTTCAAGGATGTGTATTTTCCTTAGAAAAACATTCTTTAAAATAATGCATGTTTTAAAATGTTTTGAGTTTTGTGTCTTCTTAACAGAATAAAATGGGAAAGTGAAATGTGGACATACACTTACTGGGAAACAATTACTGGAAGAGACAGTAAAGTACAAGTACACATACTTTCCATACTCTGGAGGAGTGAAACTGGTGAGCTCAGCTTCTGAAATGGAAGCTGAGAATCCTAGTATAATTTTCATTAGGGAATTATTGTCAGTGAAACTTATTGTCTCTCCCCTTAAGCTCAAATTATAAAGACAGACAGTTTTTCACTTGCCAGAGATTTAGTATGAATCTAGATCTATAACCTACTAGTTATGTCTTCTTAAATCCTCTTAACAGATAAAATGTGCTAGAAAAAAAAATGTGTCCATGAAATAATCACATAGATTAACAGACGTGTTAGTTTGTGACTAAATAGTAATGTTTTTATTGTTTAAACACTGAACCACTGGATTTTGTTATCTTTAAGAAGGACAGAAGAAGAAGATGTATGTTTCCGTGTTTTCTGTGATTCTGTGAAGATGAATGGAGCAGTTGGATCAAAGTTATTAGGGAAAGATCTCAGCATCCATAAAGGCTGCACAATATGAAGTGAAACAATGTTGTACAGTGGGTGGTGTGTTTCTGACAATACTATTTTAAGAGTACTGTAAAGAGCTCTAAGGCAATATAGCTGTGTCATTTAGATAGATTAGTTGAGTCATTTAAGCCTTGTTTAGAGACTTAGAAAGATGTTGCTTTAAAACTGTTTTGGCCAATGTTCCCAATTAAAACCATATGATTTGTGCCAGGGGAGCAGTTAAGCTGGTTGTACTGTGTTATTATGGTGAAGCACTGCAAGTACTGCCCTATGAAGAATAATGGTGTCATACATCATACTCCGAAAAAATAAGGTGTAAATTTTAATAAGGTGTAAAAAAATCTGAGAATCAAAATTCTTCACAGAAACACAGAAAGGGACCCAAAAGGATCATCAAGTCCAAAACCAAACTGTGAATCTACTGAAACAAAACTAAACTTATTTAAAATTATTACTAAAAAAAAGAGCTATGCAAGTGGACACTTGTCAACACCCTGAACATGTCCCTCCTGGGGACTTAGCTGCTAAGTGGTGGGGTGGGCCATAGGGCACCTCCACAGCTGCAAGTGAGAGAACTAAGATGGAGATGTTATGACAGTCTCACAAAGGACAATGACTATCCTCTCCCACCCTGGAAACTGCAATGAACCTGAGATTCTTGCCTAAGATGTATTGCAGACCCAACACCCTGTGCTGTCTGGACAGCTGCTGTTCTACAGTCTTACAATGTACACAGACAGCTTACTCAGGGAAATTCTAGTACCAGTAACCAAACTGTGTGACCTTAAAATGTGCCTTCTTTATGTGAAATAAGTGTACATGTAACTACTGGGCTTTTCTCCATTTCAAAGTTAACCCAAGTTCTGGCTGGCAATGCCCAAGTTCAAATAGCTTAGATAGGAAAAAGAGGTTGGTAAAGATTACACACTACTGATCCTCCAAACTGTATCTCCAAATTAAACTTGATTGAAATTATCCCTGTTAATTAGACCACTAGGCTATTCTGATGCAGTAGAATTTCCTGGCTCCACGAGCAGTGTGAGATCATTCATCTTCTTTTCAGAATAAAGGAAAATAAAGCATATTGAATGCATGAGAGCTATGAGCATCATGAAGTCACGAATACACCTAGCAGAGGCACCAGGTCCTCGGGGAGTACGGCAACCATAAGTCTCTTTAAATATACATATATACACAAATATATATAACTTTTATACTGTAATATTGCCTATTGCAGCAAAGAAATAAATAGCATTTCCTTGCATTTTTCCTCTTCCTGAAAATTGTCAATTATTTTGTCATCAAATTACTAGACGAATTATAAATTCTTTCTGTGTTACAACAATTTACTCATATCTGAAAGGGATGTGTAAAGAAGTGAACCATTGTGAGTATAAATAGGAAAAGAAACATTAAAGTTAATAAATCAAGGAGAGATACTGAGGCTTTATATTTTCAGCTCAGTAACTGTTATAGCAGAGTCCAACTACTTCATGGTGATATGTGTTAGACAGCTCAGTTACCTGCTCAAACTGTTCCTCAGTTATGCTTAAAACCTTGTACTTGTAGCTGCCAGTGTGCTGTTCAGAAACCTAATGTTCATTCCGCTTCCCTACATATCTTTAGAATATAAATGGGAATTTACAGATTGTAAGTGAAATATTTTGTATCAGTGAAGGACGAAAAGTTAACTACTTCATCCCAGAAGATGTAAGCAGTAAAACCATCAGTAAGATATCAAGAATCAGAATTTTGATCTGGAAATAATTTATCTGAACAAATTGAGTACATACTTTCCAATTGAAAAACATAAATAAACAAAAATAAAAAAATAAAAAATAAAAAATAAAAAAGTATTATTACTCTCCTGTTACAGTTACATGTAATCTGTTATTGATATAAGGTTAACATGCTTTCACTTTTCTCCTAGTCATGCTAAAATAATGTCTGTCCCATTTAGTACTAAATTTGTACAAACATGAGTAAGAATTTGCAATGTTTTTTTTACCATTACACAAGATGACTGAGATCATGAAAAATTTCACCCACATTCCTCTCTCCATAATTTATTAATCATAATAAAGAGAGGTCCCAGAAAACTGGAGGCTTGCCAGTGTGACTCCCATCTACACAAAGGGTCATAAGGAGGATCTGGGACCTACAGGCCTGATAGCCTGACCTCAATGCCAGGTAAGGTTATGGTGCAGATCATCTTGAGGGAGATCACACAGCATGTGTGGGACAACCAGGGGGATCAGGGCTAGCCAGCATGGGTTCATGAAAGTCAGGTTCTGCTTGAGCAACATAATCTTCTTCTATGATCTAGTGACCCATCTGGTGGATGAGGGAAAGGCTGTTGATGTAGTCTACCTAGACTTCAGCAAAGCCTTCTACACTGTCTCCCACAGCATTCTCCTGGAGAAGGTGGCAGCCCATGGCTTGTACAGGTACACTCTTTGCTGGGTAAAGAATTGACTGGATGGTCAGTTCCAGAGAGTGTTGGTGAATGGAGTTAAATCTGGCTGGTGATTGGTCATGAGTGGTGTTCCCCAGGGATTGGTAGTGAGGCCTGTCCTGTTCAGTATCTGTATTGATGACTTGGATAAGGGCACTGAGAGCACCCTCTGTAAGTTTGCAGATGACACCAAGTTGTCTGGAAGTGTTGAGCTGTCTGGGGCTAGGAACGTCCTACAGAGGATCTGGACAGGCTGGGTATCTGGGCTGAGGCAATGGGATGAACTTCAACAAGACGTGAAAGATTACATACCTTTTGAACAGCTTGTATTCCATTCCTATTTTTCTCTATCTTTATAACAAAATTCAAGTTTATCCAGTTTTCAGAGATACTTCCAGACCTATCCATTTTTCATAACATTTGTCCAATATATTGCCTGAAGACAACAACAATTCAGCTGTATCATTTAGCACAATGCTATATTTTATGATTTGTTTTTTTTTTCTTTTTGTTTGGTTGGTTGGTTAGTTTTGTTTGCTTGGTTGGTTGGTTTTCGCAAAATAAAGTTAAATATTTGTCAACTCTTAGGAGATAGAAACTAAGGACACCAGTGTCTTACAAATTCTTTGTTTCTGTGAGTTAAGATACAGTCATTCACTACCATGGATCTCTCTCTACCCTTCTTCTGTTGTATATTCAACATTCATTCAAACTGGAAAAAAAATGGAAAATATACTAAGCCTTTTCTATAATTTCTACATCAGACATTTTAGTATGACAATAAAATCTCAATAATACTGGGAACATTTTATGAACAGAATATCAAAAAGAAGAAATGTCTTCAGGAAATATCACAGGAAAAAACTTCGGTCCATGTTTAAAATAACCTTTTATTAACAAATTTTACAAGCATGAGACATCGTCTGCAACTACATACATTTTTAAATAAAATGAATAGAGTCTTTCATAACTGCAAGGAGGATGCAGAAGTTAAAACAGTTCACAGAAACAAAATCATGTGAATGTCATCATTAGCAAATAAGAGCTTATCATATGATTCAATGATTCAGTGAATTTTTAAGAACAGAAAAAAATTATTTATGACCTGTGTGGGAACATCTGTATTTTTGACCATACTTCTAAACTGTAGGGACAAAAAAAAAAAAAAAAAAAAAAAATTAAGACTAAATTAATCAGAATGGTAGGAAAATTCTGTGATATCTACACTGGCAAAAATTCACAGGGATATATACATATACATGTGCATATATATACATACATATATATAAAATCATAGAATCACTCAGATTGGAAAAGACCTTAAAGATCATCAAGTCCAACCTAACCATACTACCCTAACTAACATACTATCCCTCTGCTAAATCATGTCCCTGAGCACCACATCCAGAGAGCTTTTAAACACATCCAGGGATGGTGACTCAACCACCTCCTGGGGGAGCGCATTCCAGTTCTTAACAACTCTTTCTGTAAAGAAGTGTTTCCTAATACCCAACCTAAACTTACCCTGGTGCAAGTTGAGGCCATTTGCCCTTGTCCTGTCACCTGTCACCAGAGAGAAGAGACCAACCCCGCTCTCGCTGTAAGCATCTTTCAGATACTGAAAGAGAGAAATAAGGTCTCCCCCTCAGCCTCCTTCTGCCCAGATTGAGCATCCCCAGTTCCTCTCCTTGTAGGACATATTCTCCAAGCCCTTCACAAGCCTTGTTGCCCTTCTTTAGACCTCCTCCAACACCTCAGTGTCCTTTCTGTACTGAGGCACCCAAAACTTAACACAGTACTCAAGTTGAGGCCTCACCAATGCAGGGGCAGAATTGCTTCCCCAGTCCTGCTCACCACTCCATTCCTGATACAAGCCACTGGACACAGTGTTGGCTCATATTCAGCTAACTGTCCATCAGTACACCAAGGTCCCTTTCCATCAGGCAGCTCCAGCCACTCCTCCCCAAGCCTGTAGGGTTGCCTAGGGTTATTGTGACCAAAATGCAGGATCTGACACTAGGCCCTATTGAAACTCATGCAGTTTGCCTTGGCCCATTGATCCAATCTATCCAAGTCCTTCTGTAGTGCCCTTCTTCCCTCAGGCAGATCAACACTCCCTTCCAACTTGGTGTCATCTGCAAACTTACTGAGGGTGTACACAATCCCCTCATCAAGACCATTAATAAAGATGTTAAATAGAAGTGTCCTCAGTACCGAGCCCTGGTCACCACTCGTGACCAGCTGCCAACTGGATTTAACTCCACTGACCACAACTCTTTGGGCCTGGCCATCCAGCCAGTGTTTCACCCAGCGGAGCGTATGCCCATCCAAACCATGAGCAGCCAGCTTCTCCAAAATAATGTTGTGGGGAACAGTGTCAAAGGCCTTACTGAAGTCCAGATAGACCACATCAGCAGCCTTACCCTCATCCACTAAGCGTGTCACCTTGTCATAGAATGAAATCAGGTTTGTCAGACAGGATCTACCATTCACAAACCCATGCTGACTGGGCCTGATTCCCTGGTTGACCTTTAATTGGTCCATGATGGCTGCTGAGATTATCTGTTCCATAACCTTCCCAGGTACCGAGGTGAGACTGACCTGTAGCTACCAGGATCATCTTTCCGGCTCTTTTTGAAGATGGGAGTCACATTTGCCAGTCTCCAGTCCACTGGGACATCCCAGTCAGGCAGGACTGTTGAAGAATGATGGAGAGTGGCTTGGCAACCACATCCGCCAACTCCCTCAGCACCCTAGGGTACAATCCATCCTGCCCCATGGACATGTGAGCATCCACCTTTTGGAGCAGGTCCAAAACCATCTCATCATGGATCATGCAGGCCTACTCTGTTCCCCATCCCTATCTACCAGCACAGGGGGTTGTGTTCCCAGGGAGATACAAGTCTTACTACTAAAGACTGAGACAAAGAAGGTATTAAGTACCTCAGCCTTATCCTGATCCTTGGTCACCAAGTTGCCCTTGGCATCCAATAAGGGATGGAGATTCTCCCTAGCTCTCCTCTTGCTGTTGATGTATTTTAAAAAAATATTGTTTTCCTTTACCTTAGTGGCCAAGTCCAGTTCTAGCTGGGCTTTGGCTTTTCTAATTTTCTCCTTGCACAGCTTCACTACATACCTGTAATCATCATAAGTAGCTCTCCCACTCTTCCAGAGACCATAAACTTTCCTTTTGTTCTTGAGATCCAGTCAAAGGTCTCTGTTCAGCCAGTCTGGCTTCCTTGCCTGTCAGCTCATCTTCTGTGACTTGGGGATGGTCAGCTCCCGCACCCTTAAAATAACTTCCTTAAAAAAATGCCAGCGTTCCTGGACTACCATGCTCTCCAAAACCAAGGGACCCTCTCAACCATGGTACTAAAGAGGTTAAAGTCTGCCCTCTGGAAGTCCAAGGTAGCAGTTCTACTGACTGCCCTCTGTGGTTCAACAAGGATCGAGAAATCTAGCATCTCATGATCACTATGCCCCAGATCACCTCCAACGTTTACATTCCCCACAAGACCTTCCCTGTTAACAAACACCAGGTCCAGGATTTTGCTTCCACTTGTTGGCTCCCTCGCCAGCTGTGTCAGGAAGTTATCTCCCTCTAGGAACCTCTGGGACTGTTCCACATCCGCTGTATTATAATTCCAGCAGATGTCTGGGAAGTTGAAGTCCTCCACAAGAACGAGGGGGACTGACCTTGAGACATCACCCAACTGTTTATAAAGTGTTTTATCCACTTCTTCATCATGATTGGGTTGCCTACAGCAGACTCCCACAATAATATCAGTCTTACTGGCCTTAGCTTTTAATCTGACTGATAAGTTCTCAACCCTGTCATCACCATCATTGATTTCCACACATTCACATTCTTTCTTAACATACATGGTTACACCACCGCCTTTCTGACTAGCCTGTCTCTTTTGAAAAGTCAGTATCGATTGATCACAGCACTCCAGCTGCTCGAGTCATTCCACCATGTTTCCATTATGGCTGCTATATCATAGTTTCAGATTGCACAGTGACCTCCAGCTTCTCCATGCTGCGTGCATTAGTGTAAAGGCACCTGAGCTGGGCCTCCTTTTGAGTGGCAGTAGCCCTAATACCTTCATGACCATATTCAGTTGTTTCCACAGCCACCAACCTCACACCAACCCTCATGTTCTTCCTACAAAAGGATGAGTCATCCTCCTCCTTCACCAAGACGCAAGACTGGGATCTTACTAGCACATCCCTCTCCTACAAGCATAGGGATGTTACATACAGGCTCCATTCTAGTGACCCCAGTTATACCCCACTACCCCCTTCATACCTGGTTTAAAGCTGTATGAACGAACCTTCTCAACTCCTGTCTTAAGACCCTTTTCCACTGATGGGAGAAGCTACTCCTCTCAGTTGCCAGCTGGCCTGGTCTGGTGCAAACAGAGCAGAGGTCAAAAAATCCAAACCCCTGCCAGGAACATCAGGCTCAGAGCCAGGTATTAATCCATTGGCCCATTATATTTAGTCTCTCATTATTCCCTATAGCTGGAGGGATAGAGGAGAACACAACTTGTGCTTCCGAACCCTTTACCTTTACTTTTGTCCCAAGGCTCTGAAATCCTTTTTCATAGTCCTTAGGGAAGTTCTTCCTATATCATTGGTGCCAACTTGAAAAAACAACAGGGGATAGTAATCTGAGGTCCGAACTAGGGAAGGAAATTTTTTCCTCACATTTTTAACCCAGGCTCCTGGGAGGCAGCAGACCTCATGTAGAGGTTCTGGTCTACATATTGGCCCTTCTTCTTCCTTCAGCAGAGAGTCACCAATTGCAACCACCCAACATTTTTTCTTTGTCAATGAGGTTTTAAGGCTGGCTTGCAAGGTGGCAGGGGGTAATGCACTCCGTGTGGAGCCTCAGCTGTGTGCCAAGATTTTGGGGCTGATAGGGTTTGGCACCACCAATCAATCTCCCTCTCACGTTCCCTTATGCTTTTCAGCCTCTCCACCTCCTCCTTCAGGTCCACCAGAAGGCTGAGTAAGTCATTTACCTGGTCACATCTTACACAAGTGCAGTCAGTGTGCTCTCAATTTTTGACCTGTGAAGGATTCAGAAAGGCAATGGGCCAGTCTTCTTGGAATGTTTCTTTTCCTGAGGATGTGGAGCCACTGAGCAGAGGACAAAGCTGCTGGCTTCTTTCTCCTTTGTTCATAAAACATTGTCAGTTTTTCCAACCAAATTGGTCTTGGATGTTTCCTTATTTCACACTACTTCAGGGGGAAAATGAGAAATTTTCACTTGGGTCTTGAAATAACTTGTTATAAGCAGATTCCAAGTGAAGTTATAACCTGAATAAGTCAAGTTAAAATTAAATATTTGTTTTATCTGGAGTTCTGTAGTTTGGAGCATAACATTTTTTTTTCTTTTACAAGAAGTTTATAAATCTGAATGGTATTGATGTTTGATGATGATGAATAAGGGTTTTTCTTATGAGAAAATAAAATAAAAACCCTCCCTGAGTAAAATGATTGCATTTGTATCCAATATTTTGACATTGTTACAAAAAGTGATAGTTCTTTCTCATCTGTAAATCTTTATTTTCTGGATTACAACAACACCGGAACACACTGATTCAATATATTTTTTTTTTAATGGTAATATTATGTAAGACTCTTCACTTTTCTAAAGCCCTTGTGATAGTAAGACCTTCATGGAAAGATTTGGGAGCAAAACTAGGAGACCTTCATGGAAAGATTTGGGAGCAAAACTAGGAGAATTATATTCTCCATTATTTCTATATATAAAATAAAAATACTGAATGTAATAGATAGAAATTTAAAAATGCAAACTTCAGATAATGTAGGAAATAAAGAAATTGGACATTAAATTATTGGATAGTGAATGAACAACACTGACTCTTTCACTGGAAACATAAACATGTAGGACTGACTTCATCAGACGGAAGGCTAATCTAGCCCTCAGATCTTTCCTTTCTAAGAGCAGAAAATCATGGAAAATGTATATTAAAAGCATTACACAAATAACCGATTCAGCTCATTGCATTTTAGAATTCTTTTTAGTTCTATCCCACATGATTTTATCCAATGCCTTTTTGACTTTTCATACCTTCACACTCTGAAACACCCCATGCTGTGTATTGTAGACTTTCATTATGTACAATATTTTAGAAGTAACTCATTTTATTCTTTTATTCTTTTTTAACAATTTATTTAAAAATATATAAAATATTTATAAATATGTATTAGTATATTTATAAATATTTATATTTAATAATATATTTTAAAAAGTCCAATGACTTCTAATTATTTCCTGATCACCTTGGTAATGTTGCAGAACTTCATTCTGTGCATTATGTCACCCTTCAGTTATCTGAAGCTGAAAAGTTCTCATACAAAAACTGCTGCATAGTTCTACAATAAGATTGTTGCAGATTCCAATAAAAGGTTCATAAAAACTGAGGCATGCTTCTTCAGCAGTAGTCCAGACTTAAACTGATGTGTATTTTCTTTCTCTAACTATGTGTTAAGCCTTTTCCGTTTATAAAACTATGGATATATTTTCTTACATGTTGGCTAACTGCAAATGAAATAAATATATTTAATAGATATAAAATCAAATTTGAGGGCAAGTTTTTCAGGAAATGTTCAATTCTTCTACTACTGTCCCTTGTGTTGCAAGATTTTCCATTTCTGTTATTTTTGATATTTTTATATTCTATTGTCCATCTTGATTGTTTCAGAACCAGAAACACTAAATATATCTGAGTTTTCACATAGATTCAGAAAGCATTTCTCCAGACTTCATCCTAACTTCTTGCAGATTTGTACTTTTAAAAGCTTCCATGTTCACAAAGTGACTTCTTTTTAGGAATCCATTATTTTTTTTTTCTATAGATCTTTTGTTTAATATGCATAATGAGGATCTAAAACTATTTGTACAGCTGTCTGGAGCAAAGATACTAGGAGTGAACAGAAGTATCCTCATTTGTATTAGCTTAGGAAGTGTTTAAGTGTGTATGAAGTATAATGAGGCAATCTAGTTCTGAGAGTCTCTGGAGCTCAGTTGCCAGAAGTCATTCAAGCAGTTAGAAAAGATTTAAACTAGATTCGATTTGGGAAGAAGAAATATTTCTGAGTGACAGACAGACAAGGAACACTGCCAGTTCATGAAGTAGCAGGGAAAAAAAAATCAGATTTGTCCCAGAGAAATTTGGGAAGGTAATGTGGCCAAGAGCCGAACATAAGTGTGTCTGCACAAAGCATGGGAAATAAACAGAAAGAGTTGGAAGCCGTAGAGCAATTAGAAAATTATGGCCTAATTGCTATCAAGGAAATATGGTGGAATGAATCACACAACTAGAACACAATAATCAAGGGCTACAAGCATTTTAGAAGAAACACAGAGGACAGGGGAGGCAAGGCATTTTCTCTCTATGTTAATAGGTGAATAGATCATGAAGAGCTGCCTCTCAGAAACAGCCATAATAAGGTTGAGAGCTTGTGGGTTAAAATTAAGGACCAGACCAAGAGCTGGTGGTCAGGGTGTACCCTGACCAGCAAGTTTGGTGATGACACTAAGCTTTGGGATGCAGCCGACATACCAGAGGGATGGGAAGCTACACAGGCTTGAACAGAGGGCTCAGAAAAAACACTGTGAGGTTCAACAAATCCAAGTGCAAGGCCTGAGTTGAGGCAACATCCACTACCAATGCAAGCAGAAGGATGAAAACTTTGGGCATAGCACTGCTGAAAAGGATTTGGGAATACTGGTAGGAGGTAAAGTCTGCTTCTTTGAAGTTCATTTCAGCAATAACACATTTATTCTCTTTTTCAGAACTGGGAAATGAGTTCCAAGACAGACCCTGGGGGATGTCTCTCATTACTGGCCTCCACCTGGGCATAGAGTCATTGATGACCAATTACTTCCTAATCGATAAATACAAATGAGAAGGATCAAAAATGAAAGTTCTGCTTAAATCTTACTAGCCATATTATTCAGGGAAGATCCATCTTGCCCAGAGTTGGCCCTTCTTGGCCCTTGATCACCGAGGTTGGCCTCTTCAGAGCTGTCCCAGACAGAACCGCAGTGACTGATCACAGAATGGCCACAGAATGGCTGGAGTTGGAAGGGACCTCAAGGATCATAAATCTCCAACCCCCCACCACAGGCAGGGCCACCAACCTCCACATTTAATACTAGACCAGGCTGCCCAGGGCCCCATCCAATCTGGCCTTGAACACCTCTGGGGATGGGGCATCCACAACCTCTCTGGGCAGCCTGTTCCAGCACCTCACCACTCTCTCTGTAAAGAACTTCCCCCTGACATCCAACCTAAATCTTCCCTCCCTCAACTTAAAACCATTCCCCCTTGTCCTGCAGTTATCTACCCTTTCAAAGAGTTGATTCCCCTCCTGTTTGTAGGCTCCCTTTAGGTACTGAAAGGCTGCAGTGAGGACACCCGCAGCCTTCTTTTCTCCAGGCTGAACAAGCCCAGCTCCCTCAGCCTGTCTTCATAGGGGAGGTGCTCCAGTCCCCTGATCATCTTTGTGGCTTTCCTCTGGACACTTTCTAACAGCTTCCTGTCTTTCTTGTACTGGGGGCTCCAGACCTGGACACAGTATTTCAGATGGGGCCTCACAAGAGCAGAGTGAGGGGGACAATCACCTCCCTGTCCCTGCTGGACACCCCTCTTCTGATGGAGCCAGGATACCATTTACTTTCCAAGCTGCAAGGGCACACTGCTGGCTCATGTTAAGTTTTTCATCTATCAAGACCCCCAGGTCCTTCTCCACAGGGCTGCTCTCAAGGACCACTCTTTCCAGTCTGTATGGATGCCTGGGATTCCTCCGGCCCAAGTGTAAAACCTTGCATTTTGTTGTGATGAACCTCATTAGGTTGACCCAGGCCCACCTTTCTAGCCTCTCGAGGTCCCTCTGAATGTCATCCCTTCCTTCTACCGTGTCAACCCCACCACTCAGCTTGGTGTCGTCAGCAAACTTGCTGAGGGTGCACTCAATTTCATCACTGATGTCATTGATAAAGATGTTAAAGAGCACCAGTCCCAAGACAGACCCTGGGGACGCCATGTGTTACCAGCCATTTCCTGGACATAGAGCCATTGATGACCACCTTCTGACTGCAGCCTTTTTCTTATCCATTGAGTGGTCCACCCATCAAATCCACATCCCTCAAATTTGGAGGTAAGGATGTGATGAGGAACCATGTCAAAGGCCTTGCTCAAGTCCAGGTAAATGACATTGGTCGCCTTTCCTCTGTCCACCGATGCCATCACTCCATCATAGAAGGCTACCAGATTAGTTAAGCATGACCTTTCCCTGGTGAAGTCATGCTGGCAGACTTGGATCACACACTCATTCCTCACATGATCAAGCATGTCATCCAGGATGATCTGTTCCATGATCTTCCCAGGCACAGAGGTGAGACTCACCGGCCTGTAGTTCCCTGGGTCCTCCTTGCTCCCTTTCTTGTAAATAGGAGTGACGTGACCCTTCCTCCAGTCATCCGGGGCCTCACCTGACATCCACAACTTTTTCAAATATGATGGAGAGCAGCTCGGCAACCACCTCAGAACCCTGGGATGCACGCCGTCCAGCCCCATAGCCTAGTACACATTCAGTCTCATGAGGCGGACTGATCCCGAAGTACAGGGAGGTTTCAGTCGGCTCCTTTATCTAGGGAGCAGCAAGATAAGAGAGCAGCCCGGCAGCTCCCACAAGAATGGCTGATGTGAAGTGGGCGTTGCCAGGGCAACGGCTCGGCATCCACACCCACTACCTTGAAAGAGTCTTGGGGGGCAGCGACACATCGTATGGAGAGGATGGTGTGTGAAGTCAACTATTCGCGTGACTACACAGAGAGGTGGTTTGTTATCTCGCTGTGAAGAGGGTGATTTTCAGGGCAAACCTCGAGCTAATCAGTGAGCAAGCAGGGCGGGGCATCTTGCCATATAGGAGGGGGCTCAGCACTTAGCACTTAACAGGTCGCTTAACAGGTCGTTGCTCTCTGGACACACCGAGGTGCAACCATGGTCACCGCACGGTGGCGAGCTGCTGCTAAAAGGAACGTGGAGACTCAGAAAACATGAACGGCCATGCCGCAGTTCAGGTCTCAGGCTGCGGAGAACGTCCCTGTCACTGCTACAGGAGGGCAGCCAGGATACCCGCTGTGTGTGGTGTGAACAGGTGGATGATCTGCTCAGCCTGGTGGTAAAGCCAAAGGAGGAAACAGAAAGGCTGAGGAGCATCCGGGCTTGTGGGAAGGGGGTTGGTTGGTGGAGTCGTTCTCTGCCATCCCTACAGGAAGGGTGTGGGGGAGATGTTCCTAAGCAGTGGGGGATCATCTGCTATCTCACAGTCAGGTGGTGAGGGTGACTCAAAGACAGCGAGGGATGAAAAAAAGTCCCTGTTCGGGCAACAAGCGGACTGTCCCTCAGCCTGTCCCACCTTCCCAGGTGCCCTTATGTAACAGGTATGAGGCTCTGGAGCTGGATGGACCGGGGGATGCGGATGTTGGTGAAAGTCTATCCATGCAAGAGAGGTTGCCCAAGGCTAGTCAGTCTGCTCCCTGTTTTGCTATGATGTCAAATAGGAAAAAAAGAAGGGCTGTTGTCATAGGAGACTCCCTTTTGAGGGGAACTGTGGGCCAGACATGCCATTCAGATCCATCCCATGGGGAGTTATGCTGCCCGCCTGGTGCCCAGGTGAGAGATGTTGCCAGGAACATCGCTTGCCTTGTTGATGCCTCTGATTATTATCCATTATTAGTTTTCCACACTGGAAATGAAAAGATAGGCAAAAGAAGTTTTTTAGCGATCAAAAGGGACTTTGGGGCTCTGGGAAGACTTCTGAATGGATCAGGAGTGCAAGTTGTGTTCAGCTTTGTCCTCTCAGTGACCGGGATCCACAAAAAAAGAGGAGGGTGGACAAGCTGAATGAATGGCTTTGTGTACAATGGCTTGGGACGCAGCCTTGAGAAAAGGGGAATGCTGATGCCAGATGGGAGCCGACTGACTAGAAGGGCCACAAATATTCTTGGGAACAAGCTGGCAGGGCTGGTTAGCAAGGCTTTAAACTAGATATGATGGGGGAATGGGGTGTACTAGGTGACAGAGAAGTACACGGGAATGTTGTCACCTTGGGAGGTGATAAGGGAAAACCTCAGACTTGTCTTGGAGGTACTAGAGAGGGCTCCTCTGAGAAGGCAACAAGGCCAATAGTTAAGCTGAAGTGCCTCTATATCAATGCATGCAGCATGGGAAATAAACAGGAGAAGTTAAAAACCGTAGTGCAATTGGGAAAGTATGACCAAATTGCTATCACAGAAACATGGTGGGATGAATCCCATTATTGGAATACCTTGATTGAGGACTTTTCAGAACAGATAGACAGGATAGGAGGGGTGGCGGAGTTGCCCTCTATGTTAGGAAGTGGATAGATTACTAAGAGCTGTGTCTGAGGAGCAGCCACAATCAGGTTGAGAGCTTATGGGTAAAAATCAAGGATCGGTCCAACAAAGGACATTTAGTGATTGGGGTCTGCTACGGGCTACCTGATCAAGAGCAGGCTGTTGACAAGGCCTTCTTGCTTCAGCTGCAGGAGGTGTCGCACTTGCAGGCTCTTGTCCTGATGGGGGATTTCACCACCTGGATATCTGCTGGGATAGTGGCATGGCAGGTGGCAGATAATCCAGGAGATTCCTGGAATCTGTTGTGGACAACTTCCTGGTCCAGGTAGTAGATGGACCAACCCGAGTTGAAGTCTTACTGTACCTGGTGCTCACTAATGCAGAGGAGAACAATAGAGAGGTTAAGCTTGGAGGCAGCCTAGGTTGTAGCAACCATGCCCTGGTGGAGTTTGTGATCTTGAAGAATGCAAACCTGGCAAAAAGCAGAGCGAGGACCTATGCTTTAGGAGAGCAAACTTCTGGCTGCTCAAGGAACTGCTGAGTGGGATCCCATGGGAAACCATCCCTAAGGGAATGGATACAGAACAAAGCTGGCAGCTCTTTAAGGACACCCTTCTGAGAGCGCAATGTTTCTCCATCCCCCAGCAGAAGTAGAGCAGGGGAGGCAAGTGACCGTCATGGCTGTGCAAGGATCTGCAGCGTAAGCTGAGAGAAAAGACGGAAATGTACAGACAGTGAAAGCAGGTTTGTGTATCTTGGAAGGAATAGAGGGCTGTTGTCTGTGTGTGTAGAGATACTATTAGGAAAGCCAAGGCACAGATGGAGTTGAACTTACAAGGGATGTGAAAGATAACAAGAAGGGGTTCTGCAGGTACATAGGCAGGAAGGGACAGGCCAAGGAGGGTGTTTGTCCTCTGATGAAAGGTAACGGGGAGCTGGCTTCCTCAGACATAGAAAAAGCTGAGATACTCAATGAGTGCTTTGCCTCAGTCTTCATGGGTGGTCAGGCTTCCTGTGTCTGCCAGTTCCATGAGCCTCTATGTGAGGCTGTAGGGAGTGGTTTCTGTCCCACTGTAATGGTGGAACAAGTCTGAGTCTTCCTCATGAAACTGAATGTGTATAAGTCCAGATGATATCCATTTCAGGGTTCTGAGAGAGATGGCTGATGTGGCTGCTGAGCCACTCTCCATTGTATTTGAAAAATCATGGCTGTCTGGTGAAGTCCCCAATGACTGGAAAAAGGGAGACATTACTCCCATTTTTAAGAAAGAGAGAAAGGAAGACCTTGGGGAACCACAGGCTGGTAAGCCTCACCTCTGTGCCTGGGAAAATCATGGCACAGATCCTCCTAGAATTGTGTTAAGGGACATATGAAATAAAGAGGTGTTTCGGGACAGCCAGCATGGTCTTTGACATGGCCCTCACCACATCCTTCTCTATAAATTGGAGAGGTGTGGATTTGAAGGATGGATTGTTTGATGAACTAGGAATTGGCTGGCTGGATGCAGCCAAAGGTTTGTAATCTATGGTTCTGTGTCAGAGTGGAGGCTGGTCACAAGCAGTGTCCCTCAGGGGTCAGTCTTGGAACCAGTCCTCTTCAACATCTTCATCAATGGCATAGACGATGGCATCGAGTGCACCCTCAGCAAGCTTGCAGATGGCACTAAGTTGAGCAGTGCTGTTGGTACACTGGAAGGAAGGGAGGCCATCTAGAGGGACCAGGACAGCCTGGAGAAATGAGCCTGTGAAAACGTAAGGAGGTTCATTAAGGCCAAGTGCAGGGTGTTGCAGTCCCAGGCATTTATAGAAATGGGAAGATCTCCTTGAGAGCAGCCTGAGGAGAAGGACTTGGGGGTTCTGGTAGATGAGAAGCTGGACATGAGCCAGCAGCATGTACTTGAAGACCAGAAGGTCAACTGTGTTCTGGGTTGCATTAAAAAGGAGTGGCCGGCAGGGAGAGGGAAGTGATTGTCCCTCTCTACTCAGCTCTTATGAGGCCCCATCTGGAGTACTGCATCCAGGCCTGGGACCCCCAGCACAAGAAGGACGTGGAGCTCTTGAACTGGGTCCAGAGGAGGGCCACTAAGATGATCAGAGGACTGGAGCACCTCTCCTGTGAAGAAAGGTTGAGGGAACTAGGCTTTTTTAGCTTGGAGAAGAGAAAGCTTCAGGTAGACCTCATTGTGACCTTCCAGTACTTGAAGGGAGTGTATAAACAGGAGGGGCAACAGCTGTTTATAAGGGTGGACAGTGATAGGACAAGGGGGAATGGTCTTAAACTGAGATAGGGGAGGTTTAGGTCAGATATTAGAAGGAAGTTTTTCACACAGAGATGGTGACACACTGGAACAGGTTGCCCAAGGAGGTTGTGGACACCCCATCCCTGGAGGCATTCAAGGCCAGGCTGGATGTGGCTCTGGGCAGCCTGGCCTAGTACTTAGCAACCCTGCACATAGCAGGGTGCTTTGAAACTTGATGATCATTGTGGTCCTTATCAACCCAGGCCACTCTATGATTGTTCTTCTGGAAGAGAGAGAAAACTTGGCACTTCTGGTGCTATGAGCTCCCTCATTCCTCTCAAGATCTTTGATTGATCTGTAATATTTCTGATTCTGGAATTGATTTCTTAATGATATGGGAAAAAAAAATATTTACCTGGTCTTGTAAGGAATGAGAATTTTTATTTACAATGGTGTTCATGTCAGAGTATAGCTCATTTGTTTTCTGGAAATGAATTCATTCTTTCATTAGCTCATTCCTGTTTGTTTCTCATTACAGCATATTTTGTACTCAATGTCTAGTCATAATAAAATAATAAAAAGTAGAGAAATGGGAGAAAGTTGCCTTTTTGCTACTGGATAAGAACATTTTTGCAAACACGCTTGCCACATACCTCTGTTTCTAGTCTGTTTCTATTTTTTCACTAGCTCATCAGCAGATTTTCTGTCTCCATTGAATTTATTTCTTAAGTGATTTAGCACATTTTACTAGATCTATGTATCGTTTGTAGTGGAGTTTCTCTTGAACCAGATTTTGTTTCTTAATCAGATGCAAACATGCAGTTCTAAAAGCTGAGAATTTTTTATATCAGTAATAAAGTGGATTCAGATTTTAGATTTGTAAGTTATTCTATCATTGTGATTTAAATTATTACTTTCTTTATTATGATTGTATGGTTGGCTACTCTTGGCTGTGCTTACTGGAAACCAGCACAGCAAATATTTCTGTTAGTTACGGTGAAAAAATGTGAGTAGTCTCAATGTCATTTCTGTTTCAGAATCTAAAAGCTTTCAGAGGTGATATGAAATGTTGTTTCAACATGCTGTAATCATTGAATCATGGAATCATATGTTAGTTTGGGTTGGAAGGGACGATTAAGATCATCTAATTCCAAACCCCTTTTCCCCCCCACTATAGAAAAGGACACCTCCCTCTAGACCCGGTTGCTCAAAGCCTCTGGTCTTAAATGCCTCCAGGAAGGGGACATGCAAAACTTCTCTGGGCAATCTGTTCCAGTGTCTCACCGCCATTACATTACAGTAAAGAATTTCTTCCTATTATCAAGTCTAAATCTTCCTTCTTCCAGTTTAAATTGATTTCCCCTTGTTCTGCTGCTACATGTTCTTCTAAAAGGTCTTCCACATTTCCATGGTTTTGAGTCTATTTCATCTCTGAAGCACATATTCTTCTGGCTGACTTTGATGTGATCTTGAGTAATCATTCTAAGATTAAGTTTTTTTCAATTGCCCACTTTATATAGCTTCTGTGTTTGAAAGACTCAGTCTAGTTCCTTTTTACTTTGCCATCTGCAAGGAGAGCGTGATTTTCAGAGCTGCAATTCCTTTTACTCCCAGCTTCAGTGGCTATAAGGCAAAAATGATGATCGATCCGTCTACTTTTGGGTTTTATCAGCAGAGTGACTAGAAAGCATCTTCTTCTGTTCAAGCCCGAACAGAAAGATCTGTTTTACTACCTAGTAAGATTCAAATCCAAAAGAAATGGCAATTAGTTAACTTCGCTCTGAAATACAATCCAGAAATTCATTTAGACTTCTGAGAGAAAACTTTGAAGAGCATGTCAGTATTAGATGCCTTCATGCTGTGTGCTTGACTGATAGGCAGCATTTCATTTTCTAATAATTTTACCAATCCTATTCTGCTTTTCATTCAATGATTAAAACCAAATCTGTGTTTTTGGTTTTATTTTAACCACATTGTAAATGGGATAGTTACCATATTAAAGGCCATATTCAAGGTCACCCAACAAGTAAAGATATTGGTCTTGTTTTTACTATTTCTATGATTGTCTTAAGCTGCATTTCTTGCAATTAAATTTCAGTTTGGCTGGTGTTACTCTCTTTTATGGTATGAACTTCCTGTAAAAGGCTAATGTTCTGATTCATATTCAAGGAATAACAAAAATATCCTTATATTGTACTGATTTTTTCATATTTCCTTAGTAGAAATTTCAGAGATTTCTACTGCAATTCCATGTAATAAGCATTCTCAACACACTGCAACCAATGGGTCTTGTCTATGTAAATCACAGACATGACAAAAACAGTCTGGAGATGCACAGGTTTTGAAAGCTGCTCCACAGACGATATCTGAAAAGCAAGAAAGTTTCTGGTCTCTGACAGATAACATGATCAGTTAATTATGCTAAAATTATGGATTGGTGTCCAGTATCAGTGTTAATTATCTAATGAAATCTGCAATGTCAATTTTGTCAACAAAAATGAGAGTTTTACTGGTCATGAAGTGTGCTGGATTGACATTGGAAGTAACTGCATTTGACTAATTATTCACAGCACAGATACAGCATGGATAACAAAGGTGTAAGAGTTTCACTATAGTGCTTACAAAGGTTAATTATAATGCCCAAAGATGGACATTTCCAGAGAAATAGGGTGATTTTTTTTTAGTTCTTATTCAGCTCTTGATCACCTAAAGTGAGTAAAACATGTAACAATTTTATGTAACACTCTGTGAAGGAGACTGCTTACTACAGAATCAGACAACCAGTAGGCAGAAACTTTCCAGGCAGCAGCACTGAGTTGTTCCAAATAATCTTTCTCACATAATGGTTAGAGTGCAATTTCAAAACTTTGTAGCATGTACTTTGCAAAACTAATTTTGAATAATGGGAGCAGAAGATTTATTCACTGTCTTTTCACTTTGAGTACTCCAGAGCACCAAGGACGCACACATAGGTCAAGATACTACAGAACAACTGACACAATACAATGGATTGAGGTCATCCATTCACCAACAGTAATAAGTGAAAATGTCTTAATAAAGTGGGAAAAAGATAAACACTGAATTTAGGAAGAGTTATTCAAAAGCAATAGAAAGAAAACTGTAACAAGGTTTGATAGACACTGATGTTTTTAAATGACCAGCATCCTTTCATTCCTTCTATCAAGAGCACAGCTCAGAAAATAATCTTAACAAAAATTGGTTGTTACATGAACCATTGTTTCTGACACCATGAGAGAAGAAGAACTAAGAGATTATCTGAGCTGAAAAATGGAACACCAAAAGTGAAGAGAAAAATAGTAATATATGCAATATCAGTGAGTAATTTGAGGATTTAAGTGTTTTGAAATTGAAAAAAAAAAATGATTTTTTTAAAAGACAAACATATGGTGGAGATATCTCTGTCAGCACAGATGACAAAGATCATTTAAAATAAAATCATTTAAAGTGGCATGAAATAAGTCTTCATGTGGATGATTCAGAAAAAAATCATTTAAAAGCCATCAAAAGCTTTAAAAAGGTATCCATGTCTAGTTAATTACAAAGATAAGATGGGAGGAAATAGACTATATATTTTACTAGAAGTGAGAAAATGGAAGTAATGGCAAAAGGAAAGAGTCACAAACTAAGACAACTTACTAATGGGAGAAACAAGACAGCATAATTTATTGGTGTATGAAAAACATGGACTGTGCTGATATTTAATCACTAAAGGCAAGCTCTATGTATAGCAGGGGAAAAAAAAAAAAAAAAAAGAAAAAACAGAATAGGTGACAGAAGTTATATGATGGAAAGAAATATTGAGAAGCTCATTTTTTTCCTGTCAGCAAGTAACTTCTGATTTGGATTTGTTGTTCCAAGAATACCTGAATATTGGTATAAACACATTCCAGTTTTTGTGAGAGTCAAAATCTCTTCCTCTTGACACTATGCAACAGGTATTTTTAGCATTTCAAATTAGACAAAAGGGAACCATACACCGAAGAAGGGTATGCTATTTTTACATTATTTTGCTCACAATTTTTGAGGAAAAGGTACAAGCATAGTGTAAAATAAACACGAGAAAATCATTTGAAAATCTAATAGTAAGATTTTGCTTCTTTAATGTGGACGGAAACTTTCAGGTATATGAAGTCCGTACAGATTGAAGAAAAGAATGTTTGTATGCTACAGTCTTTTCAGGGCAAGGCTTTATAAGACATTCTCTCAGACTCTTTATCAAAAATCTGTTTGTCCATAGCTCTATGAAGTAAATAAAATAGAAATCTGTGAAGAAATTGTATTTCACCAGTTCTGTATGGAAGATCCATCTCATATCCTTTATAGAAAATTATTATCACTTTCATAATTTCAGTGCTTCACTGGTATTTGATAGAGACAAAGAAGAAGTTGTAAAAAAACAAATATGGAAAAATAAACTTCTAATCCATCTCCAGAAGTATTTCACAATCCCTGACAGGTATTTTTTCTGTCTTGCAGATTTCCATTAAAGTGCCCAGTTAGCTGCAATCTTTTTTTTTTTTTTTCAGAAGTAACCTTTCTGAAAAACTTACAGACTTAAACACAGATTTCAGAAAAAGCACTTCTAGGTTAGAGAAGAAATTGCCAGTGACAGCCCTCTGGATAGTGCCATAGCAAGTAATTCTGAAGGTATTTTGCAAAATGTATTCCCAATATTAGTTTCATGATCACAGCGTTGAAACAGAAAATGGGAAACTGTAGCAAGAGAGTTACAGCAACTCATGCAGTGCTTATCTGTTTGTCATAATAAATCTGAAATAGGTGGTAAGAACAGTAAAACCTGAGACTCGGAGAAAACAAACAAACAAACAAGATCTGCACACACACACATGCATGCACAAAAGAAAAAAGAAAAAAAATAGATAAAGTACAAGAATCGAAACCTGAGTTTTCCAGCCATATTTTTTTCCATGAATATTTTTTCCCAAAGGGGGAGTCAAAGGTTGGTTAATCACAAGTCAAGTTGTCATCAGAAATTTGCTTTTTTATGCTAGCAGATTAACATGAACTAAGGTTTTCTATTCTGTTAGTACCAGTGTTATTAGAAACCAGGTATGAACATGTAACTGTTCTCTGCATTTCTGCTGCTAGTGCAGCTGGAGATCAATCATTCTTGTGGTGTTCCAAAATCTCCAAAAAAAAATCAGCAAGAAAGTCTGAGATAAAAATCAACAGAAAGAACACGATTTATTTATTTATTAATTTTGCCTTTTACTTACCTTTAACAATGTTATTGACATTTCAAAAAAAAAAAAAAATCATTTATAACCTCTTTCTTCCTCTAACTGAATCACAGTTCTTAATATAAATGCTACTGAACTAAGAGAATATATCTTATGTTTTAACTACCCTCGTAGAGTTTTTAAAGCAACCCTCAAACATGATGTTTTGATCTAAAATTCTCAGCATGCTTGGAAGTATGTTCACAACGCAACTATCTGTTTTTAGAATAAGTGTTTCTCTCTATCCCAGTTAATTGAAAACAATTCTCAATCACCCTCCTGTGCTTAAAGTATCTGGATTAAGATATAGTGGTGGTAAAGTATCAGGGTTTTAAAGACATATAAACAACATAGTTGTTTGAACAGTTGACAAATAAATTCAAGCTCCCCAGGATACTCTTTTTAGGATTTTCCCAATTAGGCATTTTATTTGATCTCTGGGTCTGGGTGAGCCACAATTCTCGAGAATTGAAGAAGAGATTAATGGACCAGATACAATGGCTAATTCATCTCCAGGGTTTTGTTCATTGCTTGTCTTTGCTAATTTAATACCATTATATCCAAAGTCAAATAAATCAAAATGAGAATTAGGCTTAGTACAACTAATCTTGGAAGGGAATTGATGGTTTATCAGGTTGCAATATATATTTTTTACAGTTCCAAATAATAAAAAACTTTTCAGTAGTGTTGTTTATTTTTTCTCCTTCAGGAACATTGCCAAGAAAGGTGTGCAAGAAAGTTGTTTGTAAGAAAGCTATACATAACTTATTCTTTTACATGTTAGAAACACATGTTCTATATTGAAAAAATGTAGGATCTGAAGTCTTAAAGATCATATATGGCAAAAATGTTTGGGGATCTGTGACACAAGGAAAATTGTATGAGAATATGCCACCGCAATGTAGGGCACAAATAAGGGTGAAAACAGTTTTGTGGGGTGTTTTTCCTGTTTTTGTTTTTGTTTATTTTTCCTTTAATGACAGTGCTTGAATCTGAAATTAAGCACAGCAGGTAGGAAGACACTGCAGGGATTTTAAAAGGTATCACACATCTGTATGCTAACAGGCTTTGGTTTTCATCCATAGAGAAGTGGACCCCACAGTGTTTATGGTCACAAATGGGAATTGTATATTTCCTACAAATACACTATGTCCTGTTGACCTACTATTTAGAACAGATAACTTCTGTCTATTAATAGCATTTGTATCTGTTTAAAAAGATAAAGGAAAAAGAAACAAAAAAGAAAAGAAAAAAAATCTTGTTTCATCAGGCTGCATTTTAAATATGTTATTTTCCAAGATATGGTATTTTTCATTTCTCATTCTGCATCTGTCTGGACAAATATGATAGATAAACTGTGAACAGCTCTTCAGCTGTATAAATCAGCATAAATATACTAGGATCAGATATGTTCATTAAAAAGCTACTGTAAAAAGCAATGTTTCTTCTACATTTCTCTTCTAACAAGGTACACAACTGAACCTTGTTTGGGTTTTTGGTGTCCACTCTCTCTCTCTCTCTCTCTACCCTTTCATAAAAGGGAAGGGGAGAAAAAAAGATGAAAAAAATCTGGATCAAGATAAGGACAATCAATTAATCAATTACTGTTATGGGCAAAACTCTTTACTAAGGGAAGAATAGTTTATTACCAGTTAATAACATAACAGGAAAATTGAAATCAAAATTATCCCATTCCCTTTCTTCTCAAATCTCCTTTACTTCTTTACCTTTCTACCTCTTCCTGTCTCAAACCATCTAGCAGAGATGAGGAATGAAGATTTCCCTGATCCAGTGTGAAAAAAGAAAAGGAAATGGGAAAAGGAGGGGAGGGGAGGGGAGCATAACTGTGATTAAGAAAAACAGCAACATTCTCTTTGACAAAAGCCACAACTTCCTAGGTAATTTCTCTTTCAAATAACCTGAAAGTGTATTTTTATCTCCTGTTTTTTAGAAGAACCACGTTTTACTGTCCCATGTCAATTCCAAAATGTCCTGGCTATGTTTTGGAAAACTTCCAAATTTTTTCGTGTACCTGTACCTTACAAGGCTTTTAAACATTTTGATCAGTCCATCTTCCACAATTTTCATCTTCCCAGGCGTCTAGTGATGTTACTGGAATAATAGATCGACACCCAGCATCTTAAATAAACTACTCAGATTCACCTCAGAAGGTTTTATGGGAGAAGCAATTAAGCAGAACATTCCAGAGTGCAGAGTAAGAAACTTATTCTTGAATTCTATGTGGATATCAATGTGATCCTAGAAATAGAATGAGTCAAAAGTTATTCACAAAAATACTTTAAAAAACATAAAATTCTCACTACAATCAAATCAATTATTTTGCAACTGTTAATGACATTTTCCTGTTGCTTTCTTTCACAAAGTTAACAAGAAATAAAATAAAGCTGCAGTTAAACAAACAAACAGAAAGGACAATAGGTTCATCACAACATAACAGCTTAGGTTTGTGTTCTTAAAGAGTTTATAACTCCTTCTGAAGTCTTCAGATTCTATATTTAAACTGCACTGCTCCCTACCTGCCTCTGTCCACACTGCTTAAATCTTTATTAACCATTTTAACTCTTACTACTGCAGTGCTATTGCTCACATATTTCTCTTTATGTTTAAGCAGACAGACAGACTTAATCCAGAAGAGGAAGTGTTAGAAATATTGGAAGGATATCTGGCATTTATATCACATTTTTGTGTTTTTAAATTTCAAGAATTGGGGATGTCACACTACTTCTCATATGCATTTTTTGAAAGGGACCAACATACTTGGAATGAAAACATGGCCTTGATGATGTCAGCAGTGTATCTCCAGATTTCACTCTGGCCTGATTCCTTGTCTCTGAAAACTCAGCTGTGAATCGTAGAGCAAGAACATGAGCAGAGCATTTTTCGAAAAGCTGGTCCTTTACTGTTTCACATTCTCTTTTCAAAGTCTAGAGAGAAACAGTAAAATCTTCAACATTGCAAATTATATGAGTATCCTATTTATCTCAAGCACCAGTTTTAAATAATCTACTTTTTATCTTGTTTGTCAACACCGTGTTTGATGCCCAGAAAGATTTACACGAAGTGCAAACATTATCAGATACCTACTGTTCCTCTGTAGTACCTCGGGGGAGATTCAAAACCGGCCAGCTTAGATCTCTGTACTTCAAAGAATTTCCCCTGAAACCTTGTTTATAGCTTAAGCAGAAAAACAAGGTCCCTTTCTCCTTTTGTACTACCATTAACCACATTAAAGCACAACACTTCACTAAATAATTCCTCCACAGCATACACAGAGACTTCCCTACCATCTGAAATGGGTCAATTGCTTTCATTTTAGCATGCTAATTTATCACCACAGAAACTTGATACTGAGAGAGATGAGAATGTTTTACAGTAATTTCTGCCCCATCTCCTGCTGCTCGTATACGTTGTTTCACTTCTTTCTCGGGGCTTTATCCTAAGATAAACTGACACCAATATTACCTTTAAAAATTACATAATAATAGAAATTTGAAGAACTTCTTCTGTTCTTATGCTTTGAATGTGTCATAGAGATATAGAGCTGCTAATTCAATACTTTATTGATCATACATTCCTCTTGAGTTGAGCCTTCTCTGGTTTATTTAGTGAAGATTCTGGCTGAATTAAAAATAGGCTGTAGAAAATGAGAAAACAACAAAAAGCTTTCCAGCTGGAAAAAAAAAAATCTTTTAATATACCTATGTTCTTATCAAAATCGCCCCCCAAATATTTTCATGGATACACTGGTGTAGAAAGAATAACTGAAGAGGTATTCTACTGTAAGTTTCCTTTTCTGTGCTAGGACTTCTTGCGATAAATGAGCCTTTATCATTTAGTCTGAATCAGTCACATTATAGTACATCATCCAAAACTGATTACAGGACAATCACATATGAGCTCAAGTCACCTGAATGTGCTCCAAGAGCTTTGAAGAGAAAACAAAATGTCCATGAATGAACAAATAAGTGCATTCATATATGGTATGCAAACTCTCCAGAGGTAATTAAAACTGTTGCAGTTTTTGGTAGATGGAATTTGGCTGTCTGCAGATCCCCATACCCCCTAATCTCTTTATCCTCCTTAACAAGACAGAAGGAGAAAAGGATGGACAGGATTGTGGATTGAGATTTAACAAGCAGAGATTTTAATAAGGAAACTAAAAGCTGCTCGTAGAAGCAAAGCAAAAAAGATACATTTATTCACTGCTTCCCATTGGCAGGCAGATGTCCAGCCACATCTTGGGAAGCAGAGACTCAGTATGCATCAGCAACAGCTAAAACAGCAGTGTATGAAGAACATTCTTGTCAGAAATGAAGAGCATATGAGCTGCTGTGAGTGAAGTTAACTCTATTATATTTTCCAGATCCAAGACTCCTTTGAACAGTATTAGGAATTAAGTCTTCTATTAGTAATGATATGGAGCCTGGTTTACCTCATCTCTTTAAAACAATCTCCAGTTATTCAGAAATGAGCTTATACATAACTCTAAGTTAACTTACAAGAGTATAAAGTAACTTACATACAGCTGGCTTTATGGACACATAAAGACTACTCTGCAAAGGCCTATAAACACATGAAATGAGCTTAAAATTCTGGATTTTTCTGAGTTCAATTCACAAGATTGTGAAATGGAAACATGAGTTTAAAAGGAGATCTCAAGAGCATTTAGAGATTTCCCTTGCTGTTTCGAGTCTTACTCAGCTACTTCTCCAAATGCAAATGTAAGAACAATTTTAATAAATGGTTTGTTTTTATTGTGTGCTAATTCTTCATAAAATGTACTTATCTTTTTAGCAACGGTACTTCTTGAAGAAGGCAATAAATTAATTTTTTTTACTATATTTCCATTTGTCACTTGTTTCAGCCTACAGAGTACTTTCTGGTTTGGTACCAAGACAAATATCTATGGAATTCATTTGATATCCTCATTTTGGTCTATGCTTAAATTCTAATGATAGGGTATATACAAAAAATTCACCTTGTCAAAAAGAGATCTTGGCAAATCTCTTATAATTTCAGTGTTGCCATTATTATTTCTGAAAAGTTAATTTCTACTTCTGTGGATTAAAAATTTAAACTATAAATTACTGTGTTTGGTTATGTTGTTCTGTATTTAGTTTTGTTTTAAGCAACTTAAAGATTAGTGTTGTTAAATCACAACCTATGTTTACAGCAGATAACAAAGTCTGAATCCCTTCCTCAATGTTTTGAGTGTATTTGGAAGACAGAAGTCATTGTGCAGGTCACTGATCAAAAAAAAAAAAAAAAAAAAAAAAAAAAAAAAAAAATCTCATAAGACAATCTCATGACTATTCTACAGGAAAAAAACATGTCAGTTTCTTGGTTCATGCATTTTTATAGATTTGTTTTAGTCTAATTTAATAGTTGCATTGAGTAAATTGTTCTATTATTCAATTTTCATAGAAGATTCTAATTTTAAAATGGTTTCTTAACCCAACCCTGATACAAAATACCCCATCTTTCTGACCTGTTTCTTTCTGACCTATTTCATCACAGTTGAATTATATTTTAAAGTTTTTCATATTAAATAAAAGTAATTTTCTAGACATCTACTGGTTGCAATACCCAAATCTGTAGAGATATTAATTTAAATTTTAGTATAGAAATTCCTTAAACAAACTTAATTCTCCACCTTAATCTTCCTTCGTTTTATTGTTCTTTTTTGTGCTGTTTTGTTTTGTGCATACTTCTGAGTTGTTTTTGTTGTTTGTTTGTTTACATGTTTGTTTTTGATAGAACTTTAATTTCCAGCCAACAGAAATATTTTATACATTTCATTAAATACTAGGGGAATTATTAATATAAAAAATGATGTATTACATCTGCCATTCAAATCACAAGAAAGGAAACATTTAGATGTTGTACTGAACTTGATGATTCTGGAGGTCTTTTCCAACCTTGGTGAGTTTATGATTCTATGATTCTAAATTGTGTCCCCCCCCCCCCCCCCCAGAAAAAAAACGAAAGAAAACAAAACAAAAAAATCTTCCTCAGAGTCATTCACAGGAAGACAGCATGCTATTCTTATCAGTTGGGAAAATGATCCTCTTTGAAGAATTGAGAAGTATTTAGTTTTGGAGAGTTAGGTCATTCTTCTTGTTTCACTAGGGTCATATTATTTGAATATCACATTTCATAGCCTTGGAGATGTTCCAGTTGCAGTTTGGGTTCTGTTGTTCAACAGCCCCCAGTTTAATGATGGTGAAGGGTGTTTTGAAGCTGAGAGAGCCGATGCCAATTTGTAAATGCATTTCACACAAGTGAGGTGAGCAAACAAGAGTTTATATACTGACTTCATCCATTCATCTGTGCTCTCAAATCAGAGATGGTCTCTTCAGCAACTTCAGATCTACAGGCTGCCACTACTCTTTAATAAAACTGTGACATTTTACCAATCTCAGTAACACCTGGTAACTACCTCCTGTTGACAGCAGTACTGTGCTTTAATGAACAAATAAATGACTTATCTACCATTCATGGCAAGAAACCCCAGCTGCTGAGGCAGAGCACTAGCTCTCCCAGTGTTACTTGGGCTAATTGACTCCTTGGATGAAGTTAAATCACACTATCCCTGGTGGGATGTACGTTTGCCAGTAATCAATAGCTCAACAAGATCCACAAGGCAGGTAATTAAGTGGAAAGTAATTAACACCCATCAAATGTTTTATTAACTCTTTGCCATTCCTTCACTCAAAAGTCCCAGTGTACTATAAATAAGGCCATGAAGAAATAATAAATGCAATTTTTGTTTTCAAAAAATTTGTGTATTATTTCTACCTTCCTTACCAGTCTGTGCATCATTTCAGTATAGCAACTCATACTTACAGACACTTTGGTCATTCTTCATGGCCAGTTTCTTCATGGCCAGTTTCCCAGCTGGCGTTCTCTTAGAGACTTGGCTGTGTCCTGAAAACAGAGGTGAAAACCAGAGGAATTAGATTGGTCATCATGAGCATCTGTAGAATACCTATCAATAATGTTTTTATTAGTCTTACAAGTGAGTCGAAAACCTGTAAAATAGCATAATTTTTTCACATCCATAAATAAATGCTTTTGAAATTTTTTTAAGAAAATCTTACAATCAATTATTCCCAACCATACCATGTGAACTAGAGTAATTATTCCTTGCCCCAGTAAATTTTATCACTACAACATTTCTTTTGTGTACCTTGAATACACTGCAATCCTTCAGACTACCTTTAAATGAATAGGTAGTGTGAAGCTCCATCTGGACTAAAGCGTGGAAGAAATTCTGCTTTAGAAAAATTTCTAAGAACATTCCTACTTTGTCCTACAGTCTGCAAAAATGGAAGAAAGCTACAGAATGGGAAGCCTTCATAGAGAGTCTCTTTTTACTTCTTTATCAGCTTTTCTGGGTTCTACAAACAGCTACAGAAGCTAGCCATGGGCCTTTCTGTACAGTGTTCATCTGGATTTTTTTCAGACTGTTTACCTGAGTGCTATTTCTGGAACAGAATATGGCCTGCAACAAGACGTCTGTCTCTGTGTGAAAACAGTCCAATTAACACTAGGGGAACTGATAAAACAAAACCCAGAAAGGCCTTCCCCCAATATGAAGGCTAAATATTCAAACAAGAGAGAGGTATTAATTGTAGACAATTTGTCCCTGAAGAGAACTGCATGCCCAATGTGATGGGCGGATCCGGTGGGCAGATCTTTTTAAAGAGTTCTGCCACTTTCCTGAGGCTTGGGTGAAGGATGTCAACAGGAAAATTCCTAGCCTGATACAGCCAATAGCCCACTAGTCATTACTACTTTTCCATGTGGGGGAGGGACAAGGCAGACACTCATGGCTCAAGGCCAATCAAGCCACATTTGCTTAAGGAATCAAGGACACAGATCGCCTTCTCTCTGCTTCCTGTACTGGGTAAGGACAATGAAAGAAATGAAAGGATCCTATTTATAAACACTTGGTTTCATGGCTGCTGTCACTACAAAATCTTTGGCTTTTTTGACAACAGAGTGGTCTACATGGCACCAGCCTTGCAGCACCAGGTGGGTTTCAATTCTCTCAAAGAGGAAAGTGGATTACTGGGGAAAAGCTAGAAGGGTTCATTGGCAGAGCTTTAAACTAGATGTGAAGGGAGAGAAGAGTAATAATGAGGGAACAGACTCTTTAACAGTGTCTGCTGTGACAGGACAAGAAAAAAAATAGTTCAACTTAAAACAAGGGAGGTTTAGAAAGAACTTAAGGAAAAAGGTTTGTACTATAATGGTACTGAAGAATTGGAACAAGTTACCAAGGAAGATGGTGGATGTCCTGTCCTTGGAAACATTCAAGATCAGGCTGGACGGGGATCTGAGCAACATGATCTACCTGTGGGTGTTCCTGTTCATTGGAAGGGAGTAGTTGGACTATACAGCCTTTAATGATCTCTTCCAACTCAAAAGACTCTCTGCTTCTAAATCGGTAATTAAACTCCTCCAACTGTGTACTTGATTTTTTTGCATTTCTGGAGGTTTTAAAAGACCAATTTTTGTGTTTTGATTTTTAATGGGGTATTCCCTGCTAAATGCATCTTCTAAAATTCACTACTGAAATAATACTATCTATTTGATTCAGAATCTAGCCCTGACTGAAAATGTATGCTGGAAGCATTTTTCCTCCCTCAACATATCATCAAAATCTTACATGTACAGAAGGGAAGGGAAAAGTACAAGAAAACAAGTAGCTGGGAACAGTTGTGGCACTAAAATTGCCTTTTATCAAAGCATGAAGAAGGAAAAATTACTTAACTTCAGTGTTTCCTATATCTCTTAAAAGACTATAGGGTCAGGAAGTTGTATCTTCCCTGACCATGGTTAGGTGTGATGCTGTACTGTAGTCTTCTGCATAGAAAAGTTTTTCCATTTTTCCCCTGCCTTACAAAACTGTTTTCATGTTTCCTATCACATTCAGATACTTGGAGATGCCTATGTTCCTTCTTCTCCTTTGTCAAGATAGATTCTTTTTATCAATTAAGCTGGGACATGGCAAAACTCTCTAAATGAATTTCTTTCTACAGTGGGAGAGAGCATTCAGAGTAGATGGATTTTTGTGTCTGGAAAGAAAGTCTCCTCTGTGTAATAGTGTTTTACTGCTGGCACCTCAATAATAGGATAAAACTAATAGGGTAAAAATATCAAACAAAAGCAAAGAATAGTTTGTGGCTTTAGTGGAAAATATCTAGGAATATACTAAGAGACAGCATTCATAATTGCAAACAGAGGCCACTCAGGCATATTATTTTAGCAAAGGAGTCTTACACGACCTCTTTCTGTGTTCCAGCAATTGATGAGAAGATAATTAGCTGGTGTGATACCACCTAGGATTATTTTCCTGATGTTCTAACATCTAAAATAAGGCTGGATCTTGCACTACTGAGCAAACAAAAATTCCTATCAAAATCTGTGAATACTGGCCAAGTGAGAGGAATAATGTTTTCTAATGTAAGATCAAGATTTCAAATCCATGAAAACAATGACAGTAAAAATAGAAAAAAATAGAAACTCACCTAATTTTTTACCCTTTAAATTATAACATAGTATAAATGAAATGTGCTATGTATAGTTATAGATATGCCTAGTTTTAATCTGTTCTGATGTATATATTACATACGTGTGTCATGAATGTCCTAGTACAGTCAAATATACACAGGATTATGTGGATTTATAGATTATTTCACTATTCCGAACAATTTAGTTTTCTTATAATCTCTGGATCTTGCTATTCAAGTACAATACATTCAGTTGAACAAAAACTCTGCTCTGATACATACACACACAGTTCCCATTTATTTCTGTGCTGCTGACATCAATGGAAGTTGAATATGTGTATTGGAGGGCAAAGGACAGCTATATTTAGTCTAACCTTCCCAGATAAAATGAGCAGGTTGGGTGTCCTTTATCCTCTTATCTACAGTATTCCTAACGCTTTCTGAATCTTTTATCATTTAATCTAATTTATTACAAATGAGTTACACCAGCAGATACACTTAATGAGAATAAGAATCAACAAAATAATAATGAAAAATAATCTGCCAGCTGGCTAGCTTTGAAACACACTGAAAACAATCTGTTTTTACTTTCTTGTTTTTAAATAATGTATCTGCAAACAGTGTTAATTTCAAAAATATAATATAGCTCTTGGATACTTATTTTTTATTAGTGCAGTTGAATTATGATGATGGTTCAACCAAAAACTTTGATTTTCTCAGATTTATAAAATAACAAAATGGCAAAAAATCAGACCTGATAACTTTTTCATCTATGTTCTTTTATTTTCAGAAGGATATGCAGACATACTTATAGGTGGTCTGCTGACTCATAATTTTCTTTCATTTTGCTTGGATACTTTAAAAATTACAGAAAATCTATAATATTTTGTCATTTTTAAAAATCAAAAAGAGAAAGGAAAGAAGATTGTTTTTGAGAAGAAAAAGAGGAATGAAAAACATTTTTAAAGCTTTAAGAGATTTGTGCAGTAAATTTCTGTGTTTCAACATGGAAAACAAAAACATTTCTTTAATTGTATATGAAATTTTATCCTACTTTGGATATGTACTGTGTTGTGGGTTTTTAAGTTGGTGGGGTTTTTTTTATGGTTTGGGGTGGGTTTTTTGTTGTTGTTGTTGTTTGTTTCTTTGTTTGTTTGTTTGTTTTCCTGTCTTGGCTTTTCAAACAGACCATGAGTTTGAAGTAGGCTCAGGACATGTTACAGATGTCAAATTTTGCATTTGAGAGAATGGGAACAAGCAAGTTCATTTTGAGTACGGGAGTAGAAAGAAGCAGAGGGACTTTGAAGAGGGTAGATATAAAGAGCCTCAAAACAAGGCAAAAATGCGCTCAGAATTTGTCATCTTGACATGGCTTTTTCTCTCAGCCAAATAATACCTTCTCCATCCTCCCCAGAATTATTCTTCTGATGATGTTTTAGTCTGTGATTCTATCTCCTTAATCAAATAGAAATGATTCCAGTTGAAGATTTAGATATAGCTTTTGAAAAATACTTATTCAATAACGTTAAGTGTATCTGAGGAGTGGGACTATTAGAAACCACATAAAACCTTTTGCCTGGCTTCAAGGCTATAGAATTTTCTGATTGGGGTAACTTGAGAAATGAAGCTCTGGGCTCTGGAAGTGCTGGGAATCTACTTACACAAACAAAAGAGTCCTGGAGAGACTGCAGATTTGGATGTGTTTTCTGTATGTGAAGGGTTTTTGCTATTTGAATTTGCCAAGAAAACCAGAACCACAAATTTAATGTGACAGACAGTGGGTAGCAGTAAAAAAGATACATGGGAAATATAGAGGATGTAAAACTCTCTATAAACAAAGCAGAACAAAACACAAAAAACACAAAAGACAAGTTCAGCAGTAGCGCTAGTCAGAAACAGAAATGAACTGTGTGGAAGAGAATTCTCTCTAAAACTTTGCAGTTGTGGTGAATGTGTTCATTTCAAATACATTTGACTCCCACCTAAACCCTAGTGCAGCTAAAATACATCAAATATGTAAGGATTGACCATTCTGGAAAATTCTTACAAAAGTCAAGATCACTTCATTGCAGACAGTTCAGTGCTTTATGTTCCCAGCTAAGTAGTCAATATCAACTATTCTAACTTCTAAAATATCTGTGCTGCACTGTTACAGCACAAAGTCTTCAAAATAATTTTAAAATCATTTGTATTGCAGCAAAAGCATCTTCATTTAATCTGCTTTAGGATCCCAAATGAATATGCTTACAGGATAGGTATATACTTTCCAATATCTCATTAAAAAGAAATTTCTGTAAAAAGAATTTTAAATACAGAAATATTTTCCTGCATGTAATAGATATATAACAAAACCAGGACAGATGACCCACACTGGCCAAAAGTCTATCCCACATGTCCATACAGCATCACAAAGAGCATAAAAATGGAGTTGACCAGGAAGAATGCTGTTTCTCATTGACTGTGCATTAGTCAGCAAGTGTTGAGAAAACTGCATTGTGCATCACTTGTTTTGTGTATTCTTTCATTATTACTGCTGTTACTTTCCCTTCTTTTCTGTCTTAATATACTGTTTTCCTACAATCCTCACAATTTTATGTTACCTACAATTTTCTCCTTAATCCCACGCAGTGGGGAGTGACTGAACAACTGTGTGGTGCCTGGCTGCCATACAGGTTATGCCACAACACATTTTTACCTCACATCTTCATCTTGTAAAAAGTAAGACACAAAAACATTTCTGGCCAGTGAAAAGGCTAACATATTTTTCCCACTAATGCTTCACATGCTTGAGTCTTTGGTAGCAGCCTGACATACTTCAAATAATTGAAATTAAAAATTATTACCTGAAAAATGTGTGCTTGAGTCTTTATCCTTTTCTGCTTTAAACATGAGAGAAAGTGTTCTGTATAAATAGTCTATACCTTCCCAGTAAACATATTTTTATTGCTTGTATTTCCACAGCTGCATTTTCAAATGAGAAAAATCCAACTTGAAGCAACCCATTCAGAGGAAAGCTATTCAAGTTTTAAATTATATCATTTGATAGAAATGCTCCATGAGGGGGTCATCTGTTGAAAATAAATATATCAAATTGAGCTGAATCTGCATCCAAATTTGCTTTCAACAGCATGAAACTTAAGCAACTTGAAGAATGAATAGGAAATTCAATTTCAGGGAGGAAGTAAAACTGAACGAACTGGGTGTCAGTATTTCATGTATTATCACGTATGTAAAACAAGACAGTAGGAATACCATCTTAAACAAGTAGTTCTCTTTATGTCATACTGTCTCAGCCTTGAAGAAGAAACATGTTTCCTCAGAGCTTTGAAAAAGAAAAAAGAATTAACATAGAGATATAAAAACAAATAAGGCATATCAGTATGTAGCCTTTTTATTGGTACGAAAAACAAGGCCAGTGCTTATGTAGATAATAGTAAATATCAGGCGAAAGTACCCAGGCTTAGTTTCAAATACATTGCTCATAAAAGAAAGGAGCTTGGCTAGAAGAGCAGTATCACCTTCTGTCTTTAAAACAGAACGTGTCTCTGAGTGCAGTCATAGCACATTACCAAGATCTCCTTGTGTTAAACTACTATTATGTGTCTGCATTTGTCATTCCAGTCAACAACCACAAAATCAATGTCCCCAACTGATAGATATTGTATACAATTGAATTTTTCCAAAATCTTAGCAAAAAATGATCACTGTAAGCCAAAAAGAGATATTTTAAATATGACAAACTATTAAATTTAAAATCTTCGAGATAAATGAGAACGTAATTTCATAGGAGCATACAAGTCAAGGAAAGCTGTTCTTCCTAACTGTCAATTGGCAGACAAGGGAAAATGTAGGAAATCACCAGGCTTGCTGTGTTGAAACACAGAATAATCATAAAATGGCAGAGGATCACCAATTACCCAAAAATATGATTTAATCAATGTGTTTGTCTTGCTCGTGGCTTGATCAGAGATGAGACTCCAGCAACTTTTTTATGTGGCCAAGGCTCTGGACAGACAGGAGATGTGTTGTTTCACACCTTGTCTGGATAGACAGGAAATGTGTTTTTTCACACCTTGCCATTGCCTGTAGGCTCCCCTCCCCTTAATTAACAACACAACAAACTTTATTAAGATGCCTATCTCACAACACAATCTCATCTCATTAGGAGTTTAAGTCCAGCCTTCTGACAACACTTTGTTGAAAAGAGAGGCTCCAGTGACTTAGGCAGATCTGCTGGTCTGACCCATGTCCATGTTCCCATCACTGGGGACACCTCTTACATTGAGACATGGCACCTGCACTACACTGAGAATCACAGAAACACAGAATCACTAAGGTTGGAAAAGACCTATAAGATCATCCAGTCCAACCATCCACCTATCACCAATGGTTCTTGCTAAACCATATCCCTCAACACAACATCCAAACATTCCTTGAACACCTCCAGGGTTGGTGACTCTACCACCTCCTTGGGCAGCCCATTCCAGTGCCTGACCACCCTTTCAGAGAAATAGTATTTCCTAATATCCAGCCTGAATCATCCCTGGCGCAGCTTGAAACCATTCCCTCTAGTCCTATGATATCTGGGTGAATGGTTGGTTAATTAGTATCTAGCCATTAATTACTAGCTAGTCTTGAGATATTAATTCTAATGCAGCTAGTGTGAATTTGTCACTCACTAATCTGTTATCCAAATCTGTTGTCCATTACCTCAGTGAACTATTTATTTTTGAAGGCACAAGTTTGTTTCATTGAAGGTACCTGGAGGTAGTTCTGTCAGGCAGACATTTGTGAATCTGTTTCACTGAAAGTCTTCAAGAGTGCTATAATAGACTAACATTGATTCTGGTTAGTCTCTATACATATACACTATACAAATTATATAAATAATCCATCAGACACAAACCCTTGACCAAAGCTGGGACTAGATGGACAAAGTGGACTGCAAGATGAATTGAAATTTGTCCAAACTGGACTCAAAGTGTTGTGATTAGCAGCATAAAGTCTATCTGGAGCCCCCATTCCCATACTGCTCAGGAGGAAGAGGTCAGAGAGAGTGGATGGAAGGAAGGTGGCTTTTAGCTTGTTTTTAGCTTCTCATTGCTCTAGTTTGCTAGTAGTAAGAAATAAATTGTATTTATCTCCCTATATTGAATCTGTTTTGCCCATAATGGTAACTGACAAGTGAACTCTGTTCTTGTCTCAGTGCCTGAGCCCTTTTAATAGTATTTTGTTACCCTTTCCTTTGAGAAGACGGAATGAAAGTGTTGTGGCGTTTAGCTTCATGCTGGTGGGAAATCATAAGTTCAGACAAAGGAAATGGAGGTGTTGAAAGGAATGAAGCATCTGTCACATGAGAAGAAGCTGAGAGAGTTGGGATTGTTAAGTCTGAAGATGAGAATGCTCAGCATCTTCTTGTTAATATATATGTAGATATTTGATGGAAGGGGGTGTTGGGTGAAAAAGGCGGCTATAGACTCTTCCTAGTAGTGCCCAGTGACAAGGAATGAACCAGCTGGATACACTTGGACATGCAGGAGATTCCACTTCAGTGTAAGAATAAGCTATTGAAAACCTTTAGGAGGTTTAGGCAGATACTGCTAAAAAAAACAACTTTCTTGAGTAAGGTGACCTCTGAAGAATTGCCATTAGAGTTACATACCTACAGGTTTGTCCCAATGGAATGCTGCTATATAGAAACTGACAAAAGATTTGTGGATCCTGGTGGGAAACTATATACAGAAATCCTTGTACAGTCAAACTTATAAAAGCCATAATCAAACACTTTTGTAATTTATTTTTTCTTGTTTGAGTTATTTTAGGTGGTTGTGGTGGGAAATCAGATTCAGAAAATTTCTAAATCAGGAAGCTCTAGCATTTGATTTAATGGTGAGGAAGGCATTGCATTTTTGATTTTCTCAGTACTTCTGAGTTCAACAGTCAGAGCAGCAGGAGGACATGCAACCAATTCTATTCAATTCTATTTCAGATTTTTTTGATGTTTTAGAAATCTGTGTGGGGTTTTACATGTTGGTTGTGACCAATTTTCTCTTTTTGTGATTTCCTCTTAGGCTCCTGAGTTGTCTTCCAGCTTAGTCACTAAACTTTGGTGTAGACCCAAAATCAAAAGTTCTTTTTCCTTCTGTTCTTGCCCTTGAATATGTTCAAATCAGATCAAAATATGTACTGTGGGGGAAAAAAAAGAAAAAAAGAAAAAAAAAAGGAAAAAAAAGGAAAGAAAAGGTAAGGAAAAGAAAAAGAACTTCCTCTTTTTTTTAGATACTTTTGAAAAAACTAGGTGTTGAAAAAGATTGTAATATTATCTGAGTCTCTTCCCTTTTCTGAGAGCCTTTTTTTTTTTTTTTTTTTTTTTTTTTTTAATTGGGAAAGCATAACATGGTCTTTCTTTGCTCTCTGTGCTAGCTATGGTTTTGTTTTGTTTTTTTCCCATTGTTTTTTTGTTTTTTTTTTTTTTTTTCCCATTGTTTTCCCAATTTCTTCTAGGCTTTAACAGAAAGTATTTTGTTTGGGTTTTAGCTGTCAATTTTGATTATGTGTTCTTGCTGTGCAAATAAAACCATAGCATGCGAAGTAATGGTGGTCATCAGTCATCGTGGAAGGTGAAGAGAAAGGAGTGCCAGGAGAGTGTGTGGGTGTACTCATTTCAGCAGGGACAGAGTTGATTTTCTTCATTGTGTGTGGTAAGTTGTTACATTTTGGCTTTAGGAGAAAAACAAGGTTGATAACACACTGTTGTTGATAAGCAGTGCTGCACAGAGTCAAGAGCACTTCAGTTTTTCAGCTTCTTGTAATGTTGTGCCAGCAAGGGAGCAACAGTGATGGAGCAGAGAGTAAGGAGGGTGGGAGAGAAAAGAGGAAGAAAAAGGAAGCCATTTTGGGTGCTGTAGGATTCTTAAAATTATATCAGCATTGTTTGACAGAAAAACAAATGGAAGTAGTGACAAATAACATGTCTAGAACAGTCTGTCTCTTTATCACAAAATTAATTCTTAAAAAAATATAAATATTAGAAAAAAAATATGACAAAACATCCAGGATCTCCGTGGATTGGCTGCCTACAATCAGGCATCCTGTCTGCTGTTAGTAAGTGGAACAAGAATAGGGAAGTTGGTAGGAGAGAGTGAGTAGATAAAATTAATTGATGCAGTTCATTATTTCAAAAAAAATAAATTAATTAAAAATAGACAGAACAAGCTACAGTTAAAATTTTATTTCAGAACAATTAACTCCCTATTTTAAAAAAAAAAACAACAACAACAACCTTTTTTCTGGATTCACATCTGCTTTCTTTTCAATGGATGGCAGTTCAAGGTTATCACTACAACTTTGCAATATCAAAGTAATTTGAATATATTCATACTGGTTTGATATTCTTGGTCTTCAAGTTACGTAATATTTCAGTGGCTCTGTTAGTAGGTTTTATTGACATCCCACATCTGAAATTATTATTATGGTTGTTGTTCTCTTCTGAATAGAATAGTTCATCCGGAAAGGATATTCAGATGTCATAGTGTTAGAGAATCACTTGATATCCTGAATTGGAAGGAATCCTCAAGGATTATCAAATCCAACTCCTAGCTCCACACAGAACTACCAAATATCAAATGCTACATCTGAGAGCACTGTCCAAGCACTTCTTGAACTCCAGTTCAAGCTTGGGGTACTCATGCCCTGGGAAGCCCGTTCCATGGCCATTGGTCCCTGGTGAAGAAATTTTATATAATCTCCAACCTGACCTTCCCCTAATGCAACTTCACACTGTTCCTTCAGATGATCAAGTCCAACTTCCTGACCACTATAGGACTAACCAAAAGTTAAAAGAATGTTAATGAGGGCACTGTCTAAATGCCTTTTGAACACTGATAGTCATGGGGCATCAACAATACCTCTAAAAGCCTGTTTCAATATTAAGCACCCTCCATAATAAGAAATGTTTCTTACAGTCCATTCTGAACATTCCCTGGTGCGGTTTTGTATCATTAAGCTTTATGAATATACACCTTTTGGAATAATCATTATGAAAAAAGTCAATTAGGAAAATACTAATAATCACTCTTTAAGATGGAATATGAACATTTTCTTGCCTGATACTTTGTGATAAGGAATATGCCTGCTGTTGAAAATCTTTGAAAATAACAGTAGCTAGAAATGTTTATCTTAGAAAACTTCCATATTAAGGGTTTTCCAACACTATTTTTTTTTTTTCAATTTTGTTAAAAATTGCTAAATTTTGTTTCTGTATTTTTGACATTTTTTCTTCCATTTCTCAAATTTTCCAGCTGACAGTGACACAGAAAATCATGATTGATAGTTTTCCTCCACCAATCCTAACTTCAGAGAGAAAAAACAAAACAAAACAAAAACCTGATACTTCTGTTGTGTGTGTGTGTAGTTTTGTGTTGGTTCACTCCTTACCCAGCCACTCAACCTATTAGTTCTGCAAAGTAAAATATATGGAGAAGATCTTGGAAATTTTTTATTGAGCAATTGTGAAGAAAATTTGAAACTAGGAAAGCTTGCTCCATGTCAACCCCTCTTTAACAAGGCTAAGGTCATACTCACAAAATTATGCTGAAATCAAGCCCATTTTTCATTATTATTTAAAAACAAAACAAAACAAAAACAAACAAACAAAAAAAAACCCTGCATATTTTCTATTGTCTACAGTCATGTTGTGCCCAACAGCACACCAACTCTCCAGAACTGTAGACTGACATAGTGAAAGCAGAAGCAATTAGAATGGACATAACCAGCACATTTTCCACATTTTCTTATTATAAGTTCTATAGTAAGGGTTCTATAAGGCTCCATTAATATATAGGACTACCTATATGAGAGAGAGCCTTCCTATATGACATCTGGCATATATTTTAACAAATTCCAAGGAAAAATGTATGAGTCTTCCAACTACTGATCAAAAGCTGAAAACACACTTGAAAATTACATCAGTAGATATTGAAAGGCCTGAAAAGCTTAATTCAGGGCCAGCTGAGAACTCATATGGGCTTCAATTTAGACTTCTTTTAAAATCAATTTATTGAAAAATGTTAAGTCTTATAAAGTAATTTGTGTTACAGCACAGTACAAACTTTCAGGTTGGTTTAACCATCGTGTTCAATAAGCACAAACTTCAAAGAAATGCTGGTGGAATCAGAACTGTGCATCATATTCTAGAGTCAAATGAAGGTAAAGGATAAATTTCTCAGTTATAACAGGAAGAGAAGCAACAGAAAATGTCAGGGAGATACCATACCGTAATTGAGGAGGGAAAAGAAAAAAAAGATCAATTTTTAAACTGTTTTGTCATATTTTGTTTCAGCTATAAAATCAGTAGGATTTCAGCTGAAAAACAGCGGTCTGGAAGCAGTTTGAAAAACAGCAATTTTTTTCAAATGCTTCTTTTGTAACTATGTATCATCTGGAGGTTGAGAGAGTGATTCTTGCATAAGATTTTTTTGATATGATTTACATAACATCAGGAGACTCTGCTCTTGGCTTCTTACAGGCATTACTCCTCCTAGGGGCAATCCCATATCCAGCACAGTGATTCTCTAGATGAAATGACACCAAGAAAATAATTACTGTAATAAAAGGGAAAGAGGAGAGGTACAAATGAGGGGAAAAATTGTGGTAAGCAATTGCCTCTATCTAGTGTTTAGGAAGGCTATAGATTGCATTAGGTGCAATTCCTAACAAGTATTTTTGTAAATCTCTATGAACCCTTGGACAATACAGATTTTGACAATTCCCGTAATATAAAATGGCACAAACTACCATTACAATCAGTAATCATTACAATCAACTGCTTGAAATGGAAGGAAGATGCTGAAATGTCTGTTCCGCCAAGGTGTCGTTCGAGCAGGCTGACTTCGGACCATTCTTGTTCCTTGCTGATTAGACAGTCCCTTACTGCAGCCCGGACTCTGATGAGGCACAAAAGAATAACACAGTAATTTTTTGTTGCAGAGAGTTTTTGTTGTCTGCTGTTAAGCAGACTTCTAACATTTTGCCAATTTGCCAATGTCAAGAATACAGATCAAAGACATTGCAGCTATTTTAATAGTTTTGTGGCTACTGACTGCCATTGCCTTTGCTTGTTTTATGTCACTGTAATTATAAGTTAAGGGGGATGGAGGGGAGAGAAAAAAAGAGTTAAAGAAAACCATTGCTTCTAAAAAGAGTCTCTTAAGGACTGTCAATATAGGTAAATTAAAAAATACAATAAAATAAAATAACTCCCACCACTACTTTTCACACTGCTGCCTGCTGCCTTTCTCATTTGCAAGCATTTCTCCTGTTGAATCTGAATGCAGTAGTGACAGACCGACTGCTGTATTACACTATCAACAACTTTTTCAAACTGTGGGTTTTCTTTTGGTTGTCTATTCTCACTTTTACCACATTGAAGGTAGCAGTCCACATGTAACTCAATCCAGTACAGCACAGTGTTCCCCAACAAAAACAGGGGAGGTTTAGGTCAGATATTAGAAGGAAGTTTTTCACACAAGAGATGGTGACACATTGGAACAGGTTGCCCAAGGAGGTTGTGGACGCCCCATCCCTGGAGGCTTGCAAGGTCAGGCTAGATGTGGCTCTGGGCAGCCTGGTCTAACAGTTAGCAACTCTGCACATAGCAGGGGGCTTTGACACTTGATGATCATTGTGGTCCTCTTCAACCCAGGCCATTCTATGATTGTATGATTCTGATGAAGACTGCAGGTGGGTAATAACTAAATGTACTAGAGTGTGGAGTAAGTAAATTTTTTGTAGGAGCAGACACATAATGCAACTCTCTTGACAAGCTCAGAGGAATTGGGAAAGGTACTGGGAAATTTATCTCTAAAACAAAGTTCTATGCTCTGCCTCGGGAGACACCATATTCAAGATTTCTTTGGAAATTATCAGTTGCATTATTTTGTAATCACCACCGTAAATCATTATTTGAATAGGTAAAAGAAAGCTGGCTTGAAAAAGCGAGCAGAATTTGGGATGACTGGAAAAGCCTGAGTTCTGCCTTTTCCTCGTGTGTTTGTTTTTCCCTTTCCAATAGATGGTCAAATATTATATGTTGCTTTAAGTTTGATCACCAGTATGTTGCACACAACAATGGAAGGCATGTTATGAAAAACTATGTTGGAAAACATATTATGAAAAGTTATGCTGACTTTTTCATACCGATGGAAAGCAAGGAAAAAAAAAGAAAGAAAGGTAAAAGGTATGACTGACCTCAAGAAGATTTGCTTATAGTTTAACAATACCATGTCATCTGTTTTTGTTGTTGTTGCTGTTGTTTTCCCTATGGAGCATTTTTGAATATACAGAAGAGCAAACAGATCATATTTTGCAAATTTTATTGAGGGTAATAATGTTAACTAGATGTTTCCTACGGGCTTTATTGGCAATCATTTATTTATCTTAAATTTGCCCTCAAAACATGCAGCAAAGTGGGAAGAAGACAGATCCTTTCTGGCAGTCCTTGATTTCATTAAGTCGTTTTTTACTTTTTTGTTTTCCTGAAAATAGAAATCAAATCTTATCAGATGCATATCATAAATAATGATATTCTCTATTCTGGTTTTGTTCATTTGTTTCTTCTGTTGTTAAAAGACCACAGAATTAAGGTTCTTAGCCAGAGGGGTAGAATTAAATGAAAATGAATTTGAAGCATCTTCTCTATTCATTAACACCTGTTGATTGAATTATGGGAATAGTCATGTTTCTTCAGCAGCCAAATATACAGCTACATTTGAAAAATAAGACAGCTGTTGTCTCTGGAGTGTATGTGTGCAAGGGAAATTAGGTCTTTAACTCTTACTTGATTTCTAGAAGATGCTTTCCTGAAAGAAGCATATATTTCAAAGTAACGGCTCAGCACTGTAAGTGTGCAAGGAGGACTCAAGGAGAATTTCTCATGAGAATAGAAGAAAAAAAAAAAAGGAGTGAAAACACCTCTTGCTTAGTACATGCTATTAACTTGTAGTCAGAACTACTAATTTGTTGGAAAAGGAATTAAGTGAAAGACATACGAACAGCCATTCCAGTCTCTTCTCAGCAACTAATCTTTCTGACTCATTGACCTTGGCAGGAACAGATCTAAGCAGGGCTAAAAAGCATTCAGTATTCCTCTTTAGATTTTCTGGATTTGAGTTTGTTCTCGTGCTTCTGTTAACTTTTCCATTAAAATGAAAGGATTATCTACGTCACAGGCCCAATAACATGCTAAACTGCCTCATTAAAATATTGAGATTCTTTAAAGATTTCTAATTTGAAGTTTAAAGCCCTGATGAGGACTAGTGAGATGGCAAGAGATGTCCATTGGGGAACAAAACCTGACCAAACGCACTCATTCAAATATGTCTTCATGAATGCTTTTGTCAGGACCCGGGGAAATAGCCACAAGTTGTACCAGAGGAGGTTTAGTTTGGACATGAGGAAAAACTTCTTCTGTCAGAGAGTGGTCAGGCACTGGAATGTCCTGCCCAGGAAGGTGGTGGAGTCGCCGTCCCTGGCAGTGTTCAAGAGGCGTCTGGATGAGGAGCTACGAGATATGGGTTAGTAGCTTGTGGTAGTAATGGTAATGAGAAGACTGGTTGGACTGGATGATCTTACAGGTCATTTCCAACCTTGTGATTTCTATTCATTGAAATAAGCACAGCATATGGATACATCTTCAAGTGTATTATCAAAACAACTTGAGAGAGTGCAACTGTGTTTGTGTTTCAGCTAGTTTGATGGAGTTGCCATCTTTTAGCATTTTTGCTACTGTTCTCTATGTACAGTGCATTTGTACAGGCAAATGGTCCTAAGCATAATAGCCTTGTGTGACTTTTTCTTGTTGGAGCATGTAAAAATTTCCATTTAAAAAATTTCACCTACCTGAAGCTTGTTAGGGATAGCCGAAAGAGATGCATGTGGCAATAGTGCAATTGAGAGTAAAAGAAGGATAGCTCCAGTCCATTAAATTGAAATTTTTAGGCTGAACTTAATCATTTAGCACAGCTTTTTGAAACCTGTACTGATCTCCTACTTCTATCAGGTGTTTATGATTGGAAGAATTTATACTGACCTTTAATGAACAAGTCTCTCACCAGGGATCAGGTACATGTAACTTTTAGATCAAATCATTTTGATACTCTCTCAAATATCATCAGAAGACCAAAGAAAGCTCTGATGCTGGAAGTAACTGCCCTTCTAGTAAGCTGTGATAGCCGTAAAGAGAGTACCATACTACCTGCATCCTTCTTGTTTCCAGCAACAATTCCATGCAGTCTACAGCTGCATTGACTGTGAATGCTACATATAAATACAGTTAGGAATCCTAATGTACCTAGCAAATTTCATCTAGGAAAGATTTTATCTACTCCAGATAAAGGACCAGAGTCCTCTATAGAAAGAGACATAAAAGACCTTCAGTTGTGTTCCCCAATGCTTGCAATATTTGCACAGAACATATGTTCTCTGTTTTAAGGTGTGTGTGAAAAACACTTGGCATCAGGATGGTGGTGGAAGGAGAGCAGGAAAGGAAATTTATATTTTAAGTTAATTAATTAAATACAATTAATTGTAACTATAGACAGAGTGTAAAAAATGGTGTTGGCATGTTTAGTCAGGGTGAGAGCAGGAAGCTTAAATGGTAATGCACAATATTTCCCAGATGTTCACATTCCTACAGAAGGAAATATTTCAGTTTCAGAATCACTTATGTAATACTTGACAACTCATTCCATAATGCAGATATTTCTGGAAATAACTAAATAAATTGAAGAGAATGTCAGAATGGTTTTGGCTAAATTAAAGCTCATTTTTCATGAAAAAGAATGATGGCTTTTTTCTTCTCTCCTCTCCTCTCCTCTCCTCTCCTCTCCTCTCCTCTCCTCTCCTCTCCTCTCCTCTCCTCTCCTCTCCTCTCCTCTCCTCTCCTCTCCTCTCCTCTCCTCTCCTCTCCTCTCCTCTCCTCTCCTCTCCTCTCCTCTCCTCTCCTCTCCTCTCCATACCTTTATCACCTACTTCAGTCTTTAACTATTCCTACTGATTATAGAAAAATGGTACACAGAGTGCTTCTTTCCATGTACCACAAATGCATATAGAATAACTATTTTGTGTATGCTGGTGGAAAGCATTAAAAAATACATGACAGAGGGAAAGCAGATATCTGATAAGAAGTTATGGGAAACAGCAGCAAAATGTTACAGTTTGTATCCTGATTCACAACTGTTGCCTTACAGACATTTCTAAAATAGTTTTTGTCCACTCTTTAGCCTTTGTATGAAAATCATAGTATAGTTCTTGTAGTAAGAAACCAAGATATTCCAGTGATAGCAACTGTCCCATGTATAATTTATTTGTGAAAGTCATATAAGTATTTAACATTGTCATGTAGTCATCCAGTGGATCTCCAGGCAGGTTATTTTAAAAATAAAACTAGGCAAATAAAATAAATAAATAAATAAATAAATAAAAGCTAATATATCCCTAAAACATGTAGAATTACTGGGAATTCAGGAGTGTATTTCTACATATGTGCAATTTTAATTTCATTAAAATAATAATAATAACAACAACCATAAAACTAGGATTCAATAATGTAGCTTTTCTTACTATTCTAATGCATTTTCACTGAATATGATAGAGGAATATATATGTGTGCATATATATATATATATATATATAATACAGAAAAATGTGAATACATTTAGTGAAATACGCCTGACCTGAGTAAGCCTTACTGAATTTCAGAAAGTTACTAGTACATACATGTTTTTCATATGTAGCAGTATCAGTTGTACATTTCATACACTTACCAATTAGACATAAGAAGCCAGGTTTTCACCTCCAGGATAGCAGCTTTGTTAGTTTAACTATTTCCTTAAAGAATGTACACAAAGCAAACGCTAGGCTGCCAAAAATCTACAGAAAATCTAATTTCACTGCCTGTGAATAAACAAAAAGAAAACAGCAATAGCAACAATAAAACACCATTTCAACAGTACCCCCACGAAAAAGGAAAATTTTGAAAATAAATTTGCAGAACTACTAGTCATAATAAAGTTCATCTTCTTATACCAGCTCTTGTGATTTTTTAAGTGGCTGCACCTGTCTGGATAGAATTATTATGGAGGTAGACAAAAGCAGAATAATAATAGAAATTTATCATTTTTGTTGTTACTATTATTTTTATCATTATTATGCAATTTGTGGTGAGTTAAGAATTAATACCCAAGTACAATCTTTCGCTGAGGAATTAATGACCACGTAGTGTATTCTGGTCATTTAAGACAGATAATTCTTTTTTGTCAATCTTGCATTTGTCTGCTTCTTTTTTGCAAGTGCACTGTACCCTTATGTACATAGCTGATTATGAAATATGAAATCAGGCAGAAGCACTGAAGAAACTGACATGAGAAAAAGACATGAGAAGAAGAGTATGACTTAGTGGTGGGAGGAGATGTGTAGTGATATATCACTGTAGTCTTCAGTTTGAAACTAAAAAAAAAAAAACTGTAAAATCATACTGAGAAGGGGGAACAAAGCTTGGCTCTACAACTGCGGGTCTTGAAGTAGAATAGGAGGAAAAAAAATCAAGTAGGAAAAAGGTGAGTAGGAATCGTATCAGGAAAGAGAGAGGGAAAGAAAGAAAATTCATCATCACTAATAAAAGTCATAGAGAGAACATAGGAGAGAGAGGGGAAAAATGTAAAGATGAACAGTTACTGCTGAAGAAGTAACAAGATCTGCAAGAAAACTGCAGCATGAAACAAAATAAATGACTGGTCTGTCAGCTGGCAGAAAAGGTGAAGCCAGAGCTGTAAGTCAGCTGAAGAGTAAGACCTTAAGAGAGTCATCAGCATGGAAACTGAAATCCTCAGAGAATAACATAGAAGACTACAATGATAACGAGAGATCCAGAAGTCAATGTCTGGAAGTAAAGCTAACACAAAGACAGCAAAAAGACAGCATATAGTAGTAAGATGTCAATGAACTACAGCCAAATGCAGAAATGTTTTCCATAAAATTAAAGGAATATAAGTGAAAGGGGAAGGGATAATAAGCTAAAAGCCCTTAATTTTGATGCAGAGTAGGAAAGGCGAACAGATAGATGGATTCTGGGGGAAGGATAAGGGCATCTACCTACTTTGGACAAAGGCTAAGGCACTGAACACATACAGCAAAATGGTTTTCAAGAGAGGTTCTAGAGATATCAACAAATGGAGGAAAATGGGGACATGTGCAACATAAGAAAACGAAGTATGGTGGATACTGCTGCCGTAGTGAAAACAAAGATTTTGATATGAGATCTGGATTTGAACTGAATTTCTGCTCCAAGATCTTCAGCCCTTGACTTCTTCCTATCTAGGATACAGATGTAGGAAAAATCCAATAGTTCAGGTGAGGGAAAGAAAGGTGTAAGGCAAAGCAAGGTGCTAATAAGAGATTAGGTTGAAGAACAGATGTTTTGATGAAAGAGAGAATGTTGAAAACCGGAGGGGAGCTGTAAATGAACATTTCCACAAGCAGTTAATCAGTGGATGAAAAAAAAAAAAAAAGCCGAATTAAGTGAAATCATTACTATTTTCCCAAAGAAATGGAGAAAAGTAGAGACAAGTGCAACAAGTGCCAGCTGTGAGGCTAACAGGGTAAGAAGGAAAGGAAACAGCCTATGTCATGAAGGTGAAATGTGTCAAACTGTGCAGCAGCATGGGACTATGCATATGGAAATAGGAATCAAGGAGTGAAACTTAGCTGCAAAAAGAAAAGGTGAGAATATCCCTCTTCTCTCCTGGAGATCAAATAAAGCAGGATAAAATGAGAAAATATTTACATATTAGGCTGCTTTATACTGATGATGTACTGCATTGCTTCCTGAAAAAGACATTTATTGTAATACCTGGATAGGATACCACTGCTTCTGTGCAAATCAGGTGATCAGCATGTAAGCTGAGTCCACACGTGGATCAGCTAACGTTCATGTAAGTGTGTTTATTCCATAGCTGTTCCTGTAAGAGCTGTACAAAAACAAGGACACAACTGAGAATGTGAGATAGGCTCAAAGGACAAGTGCACAAGGGAGTGGTTGACACCATTATGTGAGAGTATATGTGTATTTTCTGTGTTATTTATTTTCTTTCAGATTGGAGGAGAGATGCCATTCTCCTACCAGCAGTTTTTATAATTCTTCTCATATTAGTAAAAAATTAAAAATTTACACCAACAGCAGTAAATTAAATCAAAATATTCATGCATTCCTGCCAGTAACAACACTCAAAGATGGACTGATACATATGCTTGTCAACCATCAGTCACTAACACTGTCATTTAACTACTATTTTATTGTATTATCCATTTGTTTTCTGTAATGAAAAGCAGCAACAGACCCCTGGCTTTAGTTCTTTTGCTTTGCAGGGAATGAATGAATTAGGAATAGCAGGTAAATGCACAGCTTTTACCATCACCATATGTATCCTTTCTTTCTCTCTCCAAATGCTATTTTACAGCTATATGTTAGAAAAGCATATGAATAAAAACACAGATGCCTTAAGCCTGCTTGTCTTAAGTGCATACAATATGGTTACAACCACACCTTATTTTTTTCTTATGAAGAAATTCATATTCCTACTTTGTAAATCCATAACTAAACTATTGTAATAAAATATTGAAGAACGCCCTGTCAGTACCATATTTAATTTTACAATGGTACATTCATACCATAGCAAAAACTAGTAACAACTTTGACCAAAAAAAAGGAAAAAAAGAAAATAGACTTAAAAGACAACATAGAAAAACAGGGTGTCCTTATAAATGCATTTCCCATGAAAATGTTAGAACAAAATACGGAAGATTTCTAAGTGCCCCTGGAAATAAAACCTCATGATTCACTTTAATTCTGTTCTGGAAGCATGCCCTAATGTATTTATTACCAAGTGGTCACTGAGTTAAGTAATGTGGACAGATTACTAGAGGAATTCTATTTTTAGGGGTCCGTCTGGTATTGTGGCAATGGCAGCAGATTGGATTACTATATCCTAGCTATGCAAAATGCATCAGTGTGCAAGAGAAAACTGCACTACACCATCGCTGCAAAGTCAGGCTGATACCTCAAAACTTATATCCTAATTTATTTTTAAACATCCTTAATTTGTAATTAATTCATGAAAATGTATGTAATGACTAAATTATGTACTTTATCTTTTGTTACCATGTTTAGTGGTAGCGGTACAGACAAATCCAGGGACCACGAAAGAGAGTGCTCACTATTTTAAGTGACGTGCAAGGTAGAGACTTGTGGAGAGAAAAAAATAGACAATAAAAGGGGAAAAAAAAAAAAAAAAAAGTCAGAACAAAACAAATAAGCAATACAAGAACCAGCAACAAAATACCGAATTTCCGGCTGAGGATAGGGGTGAACACGAGCAGAAGGTGTGGGTGGGGGGAGGTTTAAAAAAGACTTTTTCCTGCAACTGCTAAGAGCTACATCTAGTGGTTTTAGGGAGTACAGACAGTATCACCCACATCCTAATGAAAGGAAAGCATTTTGAATTTTGCATTAAGGAGAAAGAACAAAAATATTCTCTTAGGTAGAACTATGCAATTACCAGCACAGATGCTTCAGTGATGCTTGCTCTTTTCTTATTTTCCTTCTCTTTTTACTTTTGTTTTTCAGTGTAATTTGTGAAAACATCCCTATGAAGGCTGAGGACTCTTCATTGTTAAGAGTTTTGAATTGTATATCTGTAGTCTCATAAAATGCATTTCTGTATTTTCCTTATAAATATGCTATATATTTATATTCTAAATTTTAAATAATAAATACGAAGTTCTAAAATTTACATGTTGTGGAGTGGGATTAAGAGGGTTTGAACAATTTTCCATGTCTTTATATTTGAAATTGATAAAAGAATCAGATCTAGTTGTTATTGTACCATAAGAATAAAGAAAGAGCAAAACAAAACAAAGCAGAAATACCAGAAAAATAACCTTCCATTTTCCAAAGGCTAATTATAATTTATTTTAGATTTTGCAGAAACTAATAATATTTCCTTCAGTCAAACAAAGGAAAATCTGTTACTGTTTAGACAGTGCCACATGTTGATAATTTCAAAGAATGCAACACAAATTCTATTCCCTTAACCCTGAGCCTTTTCTAAAGAATAGTTCTTGCAAAAATGATGAATAATTTATGGTGGTTTTCACATTCACTTACATTTATGATTAAACTAGTCTGAAAAGGAAACAATCTGTTCATAAATCAGAAAAAAAAAAAACCTACAATTTCATATTAACTGAAATGCGAAGCAACTAGAAAAATCGAGCAAGCAAAATCATCTAGTCATCCTTACAGTTAAATGGGTATGACTCTACTACATAAATAAATAAATAAAGTGGATTCTTCAATCAACTAGCTTTGTTCTGTCTGTAAAATAACAAGAATAGCAGAAGAGCATTTTCATTTCTGTTGGATTTTTTTTTAATTCAGAGATAGTTTCTCAAAAATCTTTCAAGAAATTTAAACTGCCAACAACTTAGGAGCCAGGTTCTATTATAGATTAGAATATGGCAAGAGATGGTAGAAGGAAAAGAAAACATTGAATTTTCAGTTAGAAAAAATTGAGAGGTAAGCAGTCCAAAATTTTTCTTTCAGTAACTTACATTCGTCGGCTATATGGAAAAATCAAATGATAGTTTTTCATAATGGCTCACAATCATTTAATATAGGTAGGAAGAAAGGTCTAAATGATGTTTGAAATAGATATAGTACATTTAGTTGCAGACGCAGGTTATATAAATAGATATTAGAGAATACTAATTAACTGTAACTGTTCAGGATATCTATCACAGTGAAAAATTTAATGAAAATCTCTGCAAAAGATGGTCAAAGAATCAACAAGAATTCATTTATTCTCGGTGATATTCAGAAATAATCCAGAAATATCCTGATATACTGATGTGTAACGAAAACTAAGAAAGTTGTACTAAAGATACTCATGGAACTTTTTTGTTTGTTTGTTTAGCCTGAGGACAGGCTGAGAGAGCCAGGGCTGTTCAGCCTGGAGAAGAGAAGAGAAGGGTTTGAGGAGACCTGATAGAGGCCTTTCAGTGTCTAAAGGGGAGCTACAGGAAAGAAAGGGACAGACACTTTAGAAGAGTCTGTGGTGACAGGTAAATGGTTTCAAACTAAAAGACAGGAGGTTTGGAGTGGGTACAAGGAAAGTCTTTTAAGAAGAGAGTGGTGAGGCATTGGAAGAGATATGTGGGGGATGACCCATCCTTGGAGACATTCAAGGCCAGGCTGGGCAAGCACCGAGCAGTCTGATGTAGTGGGTGTCCCTGTTTATTGCAGGACAGTTGGACAAGCTGATCTTTAAAGGTCCCTTACAATGTAATTCCAGATTCTATGACTATCCTTTGATAGGAAGAATGAAGGAGGTACTTTAAGATGTGGCAAGGCAATGCAGTGAAAAATTAAAGGACATATTTTCAAAGATATATTCCAACGATTTTACAGAGAAGAAACATAAAATGAATGCAAAAAGCATTTGACAACATTTTTTCACTCACAATTTTTGAAATGAAAATGAAAGGAGCTTAAAATAAAATGGAAATAAACTTTTTACAGTGACAGAAAATGACTGAAAAAATAGTGATAGTGACAGAAAAAAAAAAAAAAAAAAAAAAAAAAAAAAAAAGAAGAAGAAATGGTTTTAAACTAAAGGAGGGAAGATTTAGATTATATGTCAAGGGGGAATCTTAAAAAAAAAAAAAAAAAAAAAAAGGAAATGAAAAAATGAAGGTCCCATTTTCCATAATAAACTAATCTGCTTTAGGTCTTGTCACTCTGACAGTGTCTGGGTATGCTCATCACTTGTGTGGGGCTGAATTCCTGCCGTATTTATTTGTCATTGTTCTCATGTTATACACAGGGTGGCACTAGAGCTCAAAGTTCTGGAAACAACAGTGGAAAACACCAGATACCTTTCCTAGCCTAGTGCAAATTTAACAGTCAGGCCAAGCTAAAAGAATTACAAAATCATTCACAGTGAAAAAAGAAACGGGAGAATATATCTTAGCTGATGAAGAGGATGGATGAGCAATGTTATAAACGTGACATGCTTTACATGTTCAGTGCTTTTTATGAAGCAGATATAAAATAATTAGCATGATTTGAAAGAATGTTTTTCCAGTACTTCCTAGCTTGAGCAAAAATCCTAGTCTTTTCAAAAAGTTTTTCCTATTCTGCATCACTGGAGATGGAGCATGATAGTACATGGTTACTTTGAATCTGTGTTCTCAAAGCACTTTTACTCTTACAGGCTGACACTGCATGATTTTGAGAAAATTGACATTCTAGTTCTTCCACTGTTTTTTTGTTTGTCTGTTTCTTTTGATGGTCATTTAATTGTTTTGGTTTTTCTATGTTAATTTGTTTTTTAATTGTTAGGGTTTTTTTCCTTCTCTTTTGTCCCACCTCCTTCTCACAAATTACTTTTTTTTTTTAAATAATGTTTTACCATGCATTTCATTATGTCATTTCCTGTGACAAATTTATGGACATTTTCTTTTCTCTTAATTTCAGCTTTTTCATAAACTTTAAATAGCTGGGCTACCATTTCCTTCAAAGTCTTAAGGGAACACAAAAAGCCCAGTGCTATTGAAATGCTAATATATATATTCCCAGGAGCACATCAGGCTATCTTCACAGTGTAACAGTAGTATCCCGTGTTAACACTAGATTCTTTATTTTTGCAGTCTCTTGTGCATGACTTACCCCACTTCAGAAGAATTATTATAGAATTCATACACTATGCTTCACTAGCAGTTGTGTAAATATCATTACAAGCAAGTTTTTACCCAAACATCTTCAGTACTCTACAGTTCTTTGCAGTCTGAATGCATTTGATATAGTGTGGTGGATGTTTTATTTGGTTTTAGAGGAGTTTCAGAGAAGTCAAAACCACCATTTTGTTTTCTTATGTTTTTTTTTTTTTTTTCCTTTAAGCAATACTTTATTTCTAGTATTGATTAGTAAAGTGGTGGCAGAAAACATGCAAGCAACCCTTATTGGTAGAATTCTGTGGGCTAATTGCACTCCCGAAATTCAGTATAATAAGTGGGAACCTATTGAGTGGAGTCCTTAGGATCTACATTTCAAATTCATCTGAAGACATTGTATGTTAGATTTTGTCCTTTGCTAGATGTGAAAGCAAGATTAACAACCTCTTTTTATCTATCTTCAGCATAAACTCATCTGCTTTTAGAAATATTCTAACGTGACTTATATTTAGATCTTCACTTAATTTCCTCTTCTGATGTTCTTAGTAATTTTCTTAGAAAACAAATATGTGTTCATCCATGTATTGCTCAATTGCTCTCTCTATCCCCACTTGCTTGTGCATCGTAGCTGATTTGGACAGGGACTGCCTTTCTCAATGCCAGGAAATTACTTAAGCCCTTGGGTGTTACTTTAGAGGGAACGCTTATTTATTTATTTATTTTTAAAACAAAATATTCCCCATCTCCCACTCTGGCCATCACGGAGCCCTTTCACAACGAAATGATTGGTGTAATCAGTCTGTTTCACAAGTATTAACCTAATTTCTATATTTTTTAGTACTTGAAAAAAAAAATTTGAACTGTAAAGTTGGATGCAGATTTGGCCTGGAAATGAGAAGTAGCATCAATACATTATAAACAATAAAGATGTTTGTGAACTGGCCATATGACAAGAGTGTTCTTTTAAAATTTCCCCTTTTTAAAAAAACTTTTGAAAGTAATGCTCCCACAGTACAGAAACTTGTGCCTCTTGGATAGAAGTAAAAGACTGGATGGATTTAACTGACTGCAGCAGTAGTTAACCTATGATTACTCACTGACGTACAACTACACAGACGTACTGCAATCTTTCTTCTTCAACAAAAACAGTATTTATGTTTGCAGAAATAGAACCAAACAGAATATGCTCAAAACAGTGCCACTCTTGCCTCTAATAAGGATACATGTGAAATTCTATTGAAATGTCTTACAATTAGGAGAGATGTTGGACAGTAGTAATATAGTGTAATTATTTCCTTCTGTTCCCTTGATCTTCAAAACTCATATTCAGCTAGCAAGCACTCCTATTTGTAATATGTTTGACTTCATACTATCTCCTCATTTGCATCAAATGAGAATTTCAAGTGCTAGCTTGTGCATGTATTAAAGCTGAATAGAAAGATCAGGCTCTCAAAGAAGCATGATACTCTTGAGGCCCAGTTGAACTCTGCAAAACAAGAATGGAAAAAGCCCTCTAAAGATATATACAAATTTTCTATCAATCATTAAGCTATATTATTTTTAAAGATACAATAGCTTTTTTGGTGTGTTTTTGCATCTTTTGTCTTTTCTGGTGAATGTACATACTCCTTGAAAAGCAATTCTTTCCTACGTTGATGAAATCAGATTCTAAATTTCTGTAGAGCTGAAACACCTCTCAGTTTCAAAATTCACCATGTATTGCAAAAAGTGTCTCTTGATCAGACCTAATAACTGGCTTCTTAGAGTTAATTAGTTATGACCTAACCACAAAATACATGTTTGCTCTCTTTTTGCAAGGGGTGATGATTCTCTGGACATCTTGAGAAAGGGAATCTTTTGCTAGTGACATAATCAAAACATATAGAGTGGTTTGTTCTGCTTTTCTCTTGAGCTTGTCATTTAATAAGTGAGATCTCTTAAACACAATTTGTGTGTGTTTGTCTGCTTTTATGTTTTTCTGTTTTAGTTGATTTTCCATAAACTACCTTTGGCCTTATTCTCTCTTTCATTTATCCTATGAAGACAATAAGAATTATGACTAGAGTTAACTGTAGTAGTTAACTACAGTTTAAGACACACAGGTATATGTGTCTTAAAAAATACATGGGATAGTTGAAAGGAGAGAAGGAGAGAAGGAGAGGAGGAGAGGAGGAGAGGAGGAGAGGAGGAGAGGAGGAGAGGAGGAGAGGAGGAGAGGAGGAGAGGAGGAGAGGAGGAGAGGAGGAGAGGAGGAGAGGAGGAGAGGAGGAGAGGAGGAGAGGAGGAGAGGAGGAGAGGAGGAGAGGAGGAGAGGAGGAGAGGAGGAGAGGAGGAGAGGAGGAGAGGAGGAGAGGAGGAGAGGAGGAGAGGAGGAGAGAAGGAGAGGAGGAGAGGAGGAGAGGAGGAGAGGAGGAGAGGAGGAGAGGAGGAGAGGAGGAGAGGAGGAGAGGAGGAGAGGAGGAGAGGAGGAGAGGAGGAGAGGAGGAGAGGAGGAGAGGAGGAGAGGAGGAGAGGAGGAGAGGAGGAGAGGAGGAGAGGAGGAGAGGAGGAGAGGAGGAGAGGAGGAGAGGAGGAGAGGAGGAGAGGAGGAGAGGAGGAGAGGAGGAGAGGAGGAGAGGAGGAGAGGAGGAGAGAAGGAGAGAAGGAGAGAAGGAGAGAAGGAGAGGAGAAAAGCTGTCTCTGTGGAAGGCAAGTCGGAATATTCTATCCAGATCTAGTCATTCTAATACTTTTTTCTAATAAAATTTCAACTTCTCTAGATACGCATTTCTATTATCCTAAATCATTCCAGTGTGAAACTGACAGAGCTTGCAATGTTTATCACAGAACAGCCAGATTCTGTGATCTCTGATTTCCCAATATCTAAATCTGCTGTTGTTCAAAAGAATATTTGGAAGCCACCCTAAAGGAGACCACCAACATTTTTATGAAATGAAGAATCAACAAGCCTAATTCCAGCAGTACACCTGGGGTCTATAATTATCTCATTAATGGTCTACAATCGGAACAGTAACACAAAAGAGAAAAATAGAGGTAATAATAGCAGGTTTTCTGTTTTGGAGATACTATATAGGATCATCAGAAAAAAAAATGATCATGAGCTATAATTACTTTTTTAAAATATTTTTCCAGCATACAATCTATAAACAATATCTTTAAAGAGCAAATCAAAGATAACACTTTCTCTTTCATGTTGTTAACATTTTTATCAAGTCATTTTTAGTTAATTTTTAACATCTCACTTCCATAAATCCTGGCTGAAGTGACAGGAAAAGGTACAAATTCAGCTATACACTGATATTTTTACATTCCGTTTTGACTATTTCAATTATTTATATATTTATTTTTATTTCATGGTTTATAGACAAATTGATAGTAAATGAAGAAAAAAATGAAGCTACAAGTAAAATTCACAGAGATTAATTTTATTTTTTAAAGTTAGTTTAATTTTCTTAGATGAAAACTTTATTCTTTCATGATTAATCAAGCAAATAGAAACTTAATGTCACTTGTTGAGTTTAGATAAATAGTGATAAAAAGATATATTCATGCCATACAGAATACAGGTATTGAAAAATACATTCCAAGTTCCAGGTTTTCTACATAAAAGCTGTATACTAAGTAGCATTCCAATGAAATCTCACTGTGTGAAGCCTGTATTTTATATAGACAGCTGAGGCTAATACAAACACCTTCAGCCACAGAGCTTGGGTGCATCAGAAGAATGAGATGCTTATTTGTCACTTCCACATAAAGCCACCAGGATGGTTTCATAATCCCCTTTGAGTTCATCCTATCAAAGCACAATGGAGTACAATTGTTAGGATAATAGTCAAGCAAAATCAATTTCAGTACATTTATTAAATATATGACAATCACCTAAATAAATTCATCATTTTATAACACATATGTATAATCCACAGCATGAGCTTGAGCTGAGTACCTTCACTGAAACTGAATTATTCATATCCTAGACTGGAGTATGTGTAAACAAGACTGACAAAAAAAAAAAAAAATCTCACAGCATAAATGAAAAAGAGAAATAGGCAAGACTTAAATGTTCAGGATGTTATGCTCTCCTTCATCTCACATTTCACAAAGTGAAAATGCCTTCCTTGATCAGTGGTATCCAGTGTTCATTCATACTAAAATACTACTTACAATGTTCATTTATACTAAATCCAATGTTCATCTGCACTAAATCACTATGCACATTGTGTCTATGATTATCTCAAACGTACATTAATGGTCCAGTGATACTGGATTCACCAAAGAATCTCTTATTCAGCCATGATAAATAGATAATTCACTGAAATTAGGCACGCTATATTTTCTGAAGTTTGCATCTAACATACACGTACGTAAGTATTATATACTGCAGTCAACCTAGGCTTCAAGCCGCTTGGATACAATCACCATTTTGGTTGAGGTGATGTCGCTTCATAGAGAATTACAGATAACATAGAGTCATGGTGAAAGAATAAAAATGTTCTTCATCATCCAAGTGAAAAAGAAGCCAACACCAGATAAAATCAAGAAGGTACTTTAGCACATGTAGAGACTGTGTTTCTGCACCAGTCTAGACTTCTTTCTTAGTCATCTATTAGCCTCCATAAGGGTGCTCTGAAGGTTTAGCTTTCTTTTAGTACCCCACTTGTTACATACAGTTTTCTAGGAAATAAATTGAGTGATCTGTTTCTCTTAAGAACATATTTAAATCAGTTTATCTCATTTCAACTAAGTAATCTGGAACGCAGGACAAATAAACAGCAACTTAACAAGGTATTTGCAGGAGGACTCAACCATGAAAAGTAAAGAGCAGATGTATACAGCTATCTCACTCAGCTGTAAGAGCAATTATCTCCACCCTCCCTTTAACACACCTTGTCTGCCCAAGTCAGGAACATGGGAATAGAGTAATCTTTCAACTATTAGTATCTAGTACCAAATAATCACAATTAGACAAATATTATAGCTTTTGCAACAAAAATCTTGCACCATGAAGTAAGTCATGTTCTCAGTGATCCACAAGCTGGTAGAACTGAGTTAATCAGCTATGAATTACTCAGATGACTGAAAAGCAGAATTAACAAATGTTACAGTTGTTTACCATTTTGTAATTCACTCAAGAGAAAACCTACCATAATTGCTTGGCGAAGAGATATACCATACAGACTCTTATAATAGGCTTTGATCTCATTCAAGTCTATTTCATGGCGTGAAACCATGATTCTGATAAGCTGTTTGTGTCGTGTCCCACTTCCCTGTCAAAAATAATAAACAAATAAACAAAAATTGATGTTATTTGAGTCATTGAAATATTTTCCTAATTCAGGTTCTTTGTGTTAATCCTTTTTTGGGGAATACTAAGATCCTATTTCTCTAAAATATCTAGTCCTCTCATATTCACCCTTCTGGTTCCTGTGTGGCCAAATTTTTGGTTCCACCCCTGGACTTCTTTTTAGTTGCTTCCTAAAAATTCATGTCTTTCATCATACTTGCTGAAAACCAGGGACCCCCTAGATTTCAATACAGGGTATTTTTGTGGTGAGGTTTTGTTTGTTTGTTTGTTTGTTTGTATTTTGATGAACTGTTATTTTCATGCTCCACTCACATGGAGCAAAGTTGTCCTTATCAAATCACAAGAGTTACATAAATTCCAGCATAATATACTGTTTCATGAGCCGCATGTGCTTTAGCCAACTCAGGATCCAAAATTGCCAGATGTTTTCCAAAGATTAGGCTCTTACACACTTCCCTTCCTGATCTGTAATTGCTTTTCTATTTTGTTATCACCAATATTTCTGTGATTACAAAAATATGAAAACATTCAGTTAGATTTCTGTCACAACGGAGTATAAGATATATGCGAGATTGGACAGATGCCTTCCTGAATAATCTTTGGCAAATCAACAGTTCTTTCTATGGAAGGGTACTCAGAAATTTTGAAGGAGTTAAGCAGAAGAGAGAGAAATGCACTGGATTCTCTTCTGCAGTCTCTTTTTATCACACAAAGGTCTAAGAGAATTCTAGCTCTATTTTATGTTTTTCCATTCGTAAAGCGCACTATGAATAAAAGAAGTTCTTTCTTAAGGTTACCTTCATTGCCAAATGGAGTTTTTCAGCAAAGAAAGCTGGCTTGCTTGTGGCACACTTCACTGTAATGAGACAATGGGTTAATCATTTGTATTATAAATGTAGAAAGTAACAAAAGAAAAATCTGAAAAACATTCTTAAAATATCTCAATGTTCCTACTGGTATACACAGTTAACCTGTTTATTTTTTTTCACTTGTCTTAAAAGTATGGGAGAAGTAGCAGTTCCTTTCCTGTCTCTGTCCAGAAGGCAATTCAATCACAGGAGAAAACTCTAGTTAATGTAAAGGCAGGACTGTTTAGTTTGCTGTCATGAAATTAAGAAAGATATTGCAGTTCTTGCAAAGAAAAAACATGAAAACATTCAAGTCCTCTACAGCTAAGCTGGAGGTTATGACCTGATGTTTTGTAAGCCCTTCACATCTAGTACTAAAAGAGACCTGATTTGTTTTTATCCAAAGTGTGACTGTGATGCAAAAAACAAGTTAAGAGTCTGCTTTCTGATTCCATCCCTGGTCCAAGAACAACTGTAATTTAAGTGGATCGCCTTACTGTTCATCAGAGTAATTCTTAGGGTCCTGATATACACCTTTAACATGAACCTTATAATAATATTTTCTTGAAGAACACAATTAAAGAAAACATATTATGTTTTTAATAAATATATATCATTAATGTCTTGCTTCTCAATGAAGATAAACCAAAATTGTATTCCATTAGAATGAAATAGAAGTTAGTTTTTCATAGAGTCAATATACATAATACTATCTACAGAAGTACTTACCAATGGCAGTCAGGCAGTTTTCAATATCACCTTTCAGCTCCAAATCAAGTACTTTGTTCATGTCATGCTTGCTGTATTTAGCATACTTCTGAAAGACTAAATGAGGGAAGAATACTCAGTGAGGAATGATGAAAATATAGTTATTCTCTCTCAATCTTTCCTCGTTATTCTGGCCACACTGCTATGGCAGTGAACATACATGACTGGTTGTAGGTCAACTTTATCATTTCCTTCAGCTAGCACAGTGTAAAGAAAAGCAGTACTGTATGAGCTGATGGAGTCAACATGAAGAATGGAACTATGCTAGGGTGTAGGGCTCATTTTCCCATTAACAGAAGAGGTGATACAGTTACTTCACTGGAGCCTGTAGAGTAAGGTGGTATATTTACCAAGGGCAATTTGGCTTAAGGAGCAGCACCGTGTGTTTGGAACCCTGCCACACTGATTCATTGTCCTCATGGTCACTAGTGCTGTGAGACTTCATAGTAACAATTATGTTAATAAACAAAGTGATACAGCTCTTCATTAGTGTGAAAAGAATGGCAAAGTGACCAACTGCACCATTAGGTCAACAAGCATAACCTTCATAGCAGTCATTCTAACCTCTTGAATATCTACATAATCTTTTGTTCAAAATACAGTTCCTGTGAGGAAAAAAGTTTCACATATCCTACCCCTTCGAAGATGAGGGTAGCTTCTTGAAGTAAGAACAGTAATAAATACGTTAATGTCCGTCCCTTTCCTTTTCTCTCCTGCTTCATATAAGGCCTGTCACACACACATACAGAAATTAAACTTAAAAAAAAAAAAATTAAAATTATACAGTTAACATCAGTATAGTAAAACCATGTAGAAGTACTGTATTCCTGAGGCTACCAGCCAAATGGAGGTCACCATTTGCAGTAGAAGACTCCAGTTCATAACAAGATACATAACTCTACACAGCCTCAGGCTCTAGTTCTATTAAGTGATATTTCATGTTTTGCTTACGGCATAGTAGTTCCAAGAGAGTATTATACAGATACAAATAATATTTTCAGATATCTTAGAACCACCATCTAGCCTTCCTGGGTATGTTTCTTACTTGAGTGAAGATTTTTTTTTTTTTTTTGTGTATCATGATATATCACAGTCTACATGGAAGTTTAGGACTAGCAGGCTTTCCTCAGAGGAATAAAATTAGCGCTGATCAACTTTTCTTTCCAGGAGTGACTTTAAAGTAAAGTAAGAATCAAACTCAGTAAATTTCCCCACCTACCCAAATCTTTCTAGAAATGTTAATTAAATGCCTTTACAGTACAATCAAAAAAATTTAACAACATTCTCTCTAAGTGCTGGCACTGAAGCCTCTGGACTTCTCTGGAAGTTTTATTGAACTTTGGATCTCTGATGGAGTATTAGTTTACTAGCCTTTCATATGTAGGGCTGATGGCAAAACTAAACCCCTCAGGTAGCAGGAATAAAAATAACACTTCTCATTGACCTTTTCCCTGCTGAATTTAAAGTAATAATAATTTAAAGCCAATCTAGATTTAACCTGTAAGTCATACAGGAATTTAAAAGTGAAGGCTCAGGACAGGCTGTAAGTTCAAAAATGTGTTAGCATAACTGTCGTACTAAAAGCAGAAAAAATAAGGAAAAAAATGTTTACTTTAGAATTATATAGAACATGACCGTGAGGTTTACAGTACTGGTTCTTTACCTACCTAAATATACATTTTGACCCTCAGTTGAAGAACCTTACTTATTTTAAACAACAAGCAAACAAAAAGATTAAGTCCATTTTCTGCTAGTACTGAACTCTACCTTAAATGCTCTGTATGTTTTACACAAACTAGAAGAGGTATTGCAACATTTCTGAAGTTGGCTATTAAAGGTTTCATTTCATCTAGTAAATCTCGTCAACTTTGGAAAACAGTATCCCCTTAGAAAATATTGCTACATAATATACAACTGTTTGTCAAGTTTGCATTACACAAGAAGTGAAACAGAACATCCACAGCCAGGCAGAATTTGTAATAATGTCAAGCAAAGAAGATCTGAAGAGTGCTAAGTGTAGTCTTACCCTGGCATCATTGTCAATGAGATCATCATTCACATGAGGATCTTCAGATCGGTCACCCTACACAAAAATAAGAAAATTCACTGTTAGTTAAAATAGTTCTGTTCGGTAAAACTCAGTATTTTGGAGTTCTGGTCTGCCATACTCATCAACAACATAATATAGAACTGAAGACAGCTGCAGTTATGCTAGTTTTTCTGTGAATAAGCTGACATTTTTGTTAATCAAACAGAGCTCACATTTCTGGGACCATCAACAGTGTATTTCTGAAATCATACATTGGAATCCATTGACGTGAGAGTGTCTTAATGTGAAGTTACAATCATTAAAGCTGTGTCATGTTCTCTGATAACCACTGAGTAGCCTTCTTCTAAGGCGATTTAAAAGGAAAACTGAAGATCTAAAACATGCACATGAAAGTATCATAAAATAATCCTATGTACATATACAAGCTTCATATAAATACACTCAGCAGTGTTGGCACCAAATATTCATGTATTCCAAAAAGTTATTTTTACTTTTTAGTTCCTGTGTTTCAACTGAACTGCTTTTGAGCATCCATTCACAAAAAATAAAAAAATAAAAAAATAAAAATAAAAAAATTTGTCCATTTATTAGCTACCTGTAACTATCTCATGACAAGAAAAACATTTTAGCAGGTATAGCAGGTAGTCAGAAAGTTTCTCTCTCTACTTGTAAGCATTTTTTATATATATATTTCTAGTCAATTGACATTCTAGTTGTTTTTTCAAGGGCTAAATGACAGCTACCACTGAAAAATTTTAAAATAAATTAATGAGTTATAATAAACAACAAAGATAAGTTTCTTTAAAATCCTTCTGAGAGAAATCTTATTGTATCTTGTTGAATAATCATTTCATATGGTTTATGTTATATAAGAAAAAACAGTGAAATAAGGAAATAAATATTTCTTAAATTCTTATGTATTATATGAGTGTGACATAAGCCTGACAAAATTACTGGTAATGCCACTGAAAATGTTTAAGTACAGCATACCTTGGCCAGAGTAACCAAAGCCTTTTGAAAGTCTCCAGATGTGTCAGAAATTATATCTTGTATCAGATCTCTCTTCAGTACTAAAATCAAATGAAAAAAGAATTATAGTTTCTTTCAAATTATATCACTTATATTACTTTTTTTTCCCCCATCTTTCCTTAATTTCCCACTTAAATATGCCCAATAGAATTGTAGTTTTCTCTTGTTTCATTTTGAGAGAACAGATATATTTGTATATTGTCTTCTAAATGCCAGAATATGCTGTGAAACTGTATGCTAAACCCAAAATCTGTTGAAAAGTTCTCCTCTAAAGTTTTAACAGGTAGGCTCTTGCTTGTGAGATAGAGAGGAAAAACGAAAACAAAAATGTAACCCCCAAAAGAGAGGAAATATGAAAACAAAAATGTAACCCCAAAACCTTGAAACTTTGAGAGAAATTTGGCCCTCATTTTTATGTTTGGATGCTTTGTTCAGCACACAACTCTTCTGAATAAAATTGAACTATTATTCTAGGTTTCTAAATGAAAATGTTTGATTGGAAAAGTTAGCTCATAATTCTATAAAACATGAGTTAATTAGACAACATTGACTGATGGCAGCAAATAATACATATATGGGAGAAGACACAATATGTTTTAGCTACCTCTCTGAACATTTTTTGCCTTCAGTTCATAAGTTGCTCCTATCTTTCAAATTATACGTGTTGTTAATTCAAACCATTTTTGTCAAGTTCAGTAAGATGATCTTGAAACTAGATGATATTTAGGGTCCCTTTTAACTCAGGCCATTCTATGATAAGATCCTAAGATGTCAGACAAGGCTTAGCCTTGGGAAAAGAGGAGCACTGGGATTTTTCTTGCATCTTATAAAAGGCAACTAAATGCATGAACCATTCCAAGAAATAGTCATAGTACTAGCTGGAATCATGAGTCATTTCCTAATGTACTGAGATCTATGTAAGCCAGAATTCATCATTATTCCTTCCCCACATCTCCCTCAGTCTTATATGAAGTTTTACTTGCCTCCTAAAATGTCAGCTCCTTGTTGAGAAGTAAGGTCGCTACCAAGTTTTGAGAAGATATGCATAGCCTGCTCTAGATTCTTTCAGTCCAGGAATTAAGTTTGCACAGATCTATTCATTATGAGTGCTTTCATAAATAAATACCAAAGACATGAATCATTACAGAACAGGGCTTGGCCATCTTTCAGTCCTGCATACCATTATACCTCCTTGTTAATCTAAATTACCTTCTTTGTAGTATCTGCTGGCTTCTCTGATTTCTCTGTTGTTTCTTGATGCCAGAATCTCAATTAAAGTATCTTCATCAGTTCCAAGCCCCTGTTAAAAATGATTGAATTTTTAAAATGTATAATTTAATGCAGAAAAGTCATAATTCAGAAAAAAATGATGAGAATCATGTACAAGATTTAAAGAAACCACACGGAACAAGGCATACAAAGGAAAAACATTCATCTGATTTAGAACTCTTTTTTTGGAATCTAATATAATGCTGATATCCAACAGAACTGCTAAAGTGACCAAGCAATGTATATAGAAGAAAAAAATATAAAAACTATGATGAAAATGCCCCTTTCCCTTTCTTTTTTTCACTTAAGTAAACATATATGTAGACACCATGGCTTTGTAGCACTTCATCAGCACCAATTTCAAATTTTCAGAAGGCAAAGAGAATCTTGCTCACAAAAGATCAACCAGTTTTCTCCAGCCTTGAAATTCAGCAGAGATTGCTATAGTGTTTCTAGTGATTGGCTGTGGATTACCAGCATTAATTTTACAAAACAAGGATGGAATTAATATTATACATAAGCTTATACCATATGCATCCAATGACACTTAAAGGATCTAAGAGTTATTTACTTCCTTTAGTAAAAGACTTCTTTCAACTTTTTGCCTTACCTTCATAGAGGCCCTTAATTCTTCAGCATCAAACTGAGCTGGAGTTTTGAGAAGAGCAACAACAACATCTTCCAAGTGGCTTTTCAGCACCTTTTTCAAGTCTTCTTCCAGACTCTATAAACAATAAGGAAAAATTCTGTGTCTTGTTTTTAACTGAGTTAGAATTAATTATCTTCATAGTGGCTACTATGTTGTGTTTTAGATATAGGAGAAAAACATTGCTGACAACACAATATTTTAGATTTTGCTAAGCAGTGTTTGCATTAAGTCAAGAATTTTTTAACTCCTCTTACTGCCCAGCCAGCAAAGAGTTTGGACATGCACAGGAATTTGAAAGGGTTCACAACCAAGACAGCTGATCCAAATTTTTCAAAGGGATATCTTATACATCACATAAATCTTGGCATCATGTTGAACAATAAAACTGGGGGGCAGTTAGTCATAGCATTGAGATTGGTGTTGATCAGGGACTGGTTGTGTATTTGTTGGAAGTGGTGAGCAGTTGCATTTTGCATCACTTGTTTTGTGTACTCTTTTAATACTACTGTTTTGCTTTTATCTTCGCTTTTCTGTCCTATTCAACTAAATTTACTGCAACCCACAAGTGTGACCCATTCTCAAATTCCCTCTCCAATCCCACTGAGGGAGGAGTGAGAAAAGAGCTGTGTGCTGCTTATCTTCCTGTCATGTTTTGCCACAATACTATGAAGCTAGTTAATTGTTAAAAACTGCTGTTCTGCCACCACATGAAAAGTAGTCTGATCTGTGATAAATTTTAGTGTACATCATTCTTTTAACCATGAGAAAGAATTAAAAACCACTTGCAATTTCTGATTTGTCATCTTAATGTTAACTAAAGAGTTACTGTTTTCTAGAAAGTATTCAGGACAGCTGAAAGACAGCTGCTATAGAATGCCAGAATAGCTAAGGTTGACATGGCCATTTGCAGGTCATCTGGCTCAACTCCCCTGCTCAAGCACTGACATCCAGACCAGTTTGATAAGGAATATGTCCTTATGGCTTTTCGAGATCTTCAAGGAGACTTAACCTCTCTGAGAAACCTATTCCAGTTTGTGCCCATTATCTCTTGTCCTGTTACTGAGCACTACTGAAAAGAGCTTGTCTCTGTCTTCTTTGCACCTTACATTCAGCCATATATGGACACTGATGAGATCTTTTTCTGAGCATTCTCTTTTCTAGATTCCAAAGTCCCAGCTCTCCCACTTTCTCAATATATAAGAGATGCTTCAGTCTCTTAATGATCTTAATAGCCTTACGTTGGATTCCTTCCAGTATATCTAAGTTTTTGTTGTAATGTCACTTTCCAAGAAGCAAAGCTATACTAACTCCACTCTGCAAATGCAATTTCAATTTAGAATGTATAGTTCTAACTGGAGAAAATTTTATACAAGTAAAAAGAGAAGAGCAATTAAAACCTCTTGCAGAAATGGGCAGTAATTTTCAAGCTTCCCAATTACAGGGACTATTGGTTTCACTATACAGAAGCAGAAGCTCACTGTTCCCTGTTCTGTTCTCATCAGCACTGATATATTTATTCCTCTCATTCCCTCTGCAGATTGTCTCCCAAGTGTTAATAAACATATGCATTCCTTCTAATTTTAAAGTATAAGAAATCCTTTGAAAATTTTAAAACCTAGAGATCCAGAAGTTTAAAATTTATCTTTTGATTTCAGAAGGATTGCCACTACATTCAAAGAATTATCAGTGACAGTATAGTCACAGGATTACTATCCCTGCTACAGTTTTAATGAACTACAGAAGACAGTATCACTGCAATCTTTTGTTCTACAAAGTAAAAGCTGTTTATACCATAAACGCCAGGATCAATATTGCTATTGCTCATGCACATTTAAGCTCAACTTGGGTATACTATACCTTTCCTTTTGCCTGTTGATAGGCAGCTTTGATCTGTTGACGTTGAGCATTTGTTCTTTTAGTCAAGATGTCAATGATGGTGGCTTCATCCACACCTACAAATTACCAAACAATATAATGACTACTATATTAGAGATGTTATAGTGTATCATTTAGTAAAATAATAGTTGTATTATTTGTACTGTGTCACATTTTGATTGCTTGACACAACAAAGTTTAACCAAAAGGAAAACTGTACTCATCTATTGAATTACAAGAGATGCAATGAAGAAACCTGGTTAATTCCCATAGAACTCAGAAGCCTATGTTTTCACAATTTAATATAAAAAGTCTGAAAGTGATCTGAGGGCAAAACTAAAAATAAATATATAAATAAATAATAGAATTAGACAGCATACTCATTAACCTCAGGAAGCAAAACTGAAAAAGGTTTCAAAGCACAGTTAAACTGTCAAACATTAACTTCATTAATGAGAGAAATGTAATAGAAATGCACACTACATAATAAAGTAATGTAGGCATATCCACTGCCTTGAATGGATTCTACAGAAATCAAATTTTAAAAAGACTCAGTATGATAGGGTATCTTTGTTATTTTAATATTCTCCAAAAATTAAATTCAAGAAATTCATGAACTTTAACGAAGTATTAAGACCTGAAAATATAATTCAATGTCAGACTATCAAAGAGCAGAAATTTTTTACCAGGTGACCTAATTAAATGTCTAGCTGGGCTTTTAAAAGTTGAGTCACCTCTGCTGCTTTCCATTCCCTGTAGCTCTGATGCTTTCTTCAGAACTATTCTCAAGATTTTCTAAGGAAGAATACTAATGTAGCACACTAAGTATTTACTCCTCTTACCCTTTACAGTAATAGCTTTGTCCAAAGCAGAAACATCAGCTGAAGGATCAAAGTTTGGGTATGAATGTACTGCAGAGCCACCTTTTGAACTTTTCTACAAAACAAACAACAGTTAAAAAAAAAAAAGCTAATTTAAAAGAATATTTATGCAAAGAAACATTTATACATGGCTTAACTAGCCTACCTCAGGGACTTTGGAACTGCCTACCTAGGACTATAAATGAAAAAATTGAGCTTTCTTTTAGCAGATAGCTAAATAGATCCGATATGGTATGAGCACTGGATCTGTTTTTGTTGTGTGTTTTTTTTTTGTTTTGTTTTGTTTTTTCTTTCTCAAATTTCTACCATTAAACAGAAAATAACTTATATATTCTTTTGAATCCTCTTAAACTTATTTTTGAGTAAGTTGCATTCTCCAAAATAAAATACTCTCCTAGAATATCCTAAGAAAACATTTCGTATCTCCCATAATAATGCAATTATATAAATTTTGAAGTCCATAAAATGACAAGTAAATTCTACAGCTGCTCTCAGCAAAGTTCTACTAATTTTCTTGCTCACTGTATGCAAATTGACTCCATACCATATTAAGCGATTTCTCAACTGATTAACATATCTCAGTCTACAAGCACTTCTTGCATGCAGGATCTTGAAGAAAAGTTCTGGCTCTCATCCTACATGGAAGTGGAGAATTATTACCTGATTTTTTTGAAGCATGAGACGTAAATAACCATTTCTTTAGAGGCATTAGTTATTGACTGACTATGGTGAATCCATACCTAGATGCTAGACATTCCCTAGCTAATGCCTAAGGGACTCTGGAAATAACTAGGGATGATAAATTCCACTATGTGATCAATTACATGACTTCCCCCACATTAATAGACACATTGCTAGTGGGGCATATAAACTCTATAGCACCATCTAAACAATTGTACACATTACTTTCTGCAGAAAATATATAATGCCTTGAAATCCTTGGATGAAATATGAAATAAATTTCTCTTTTATATGAAATCTGTAGTGATTTTTTATAACAAAATTAAAGTTCAGCTAAACATTTTTTTTAAAATCAACTACAACATTTTATCTTATCTTCAAGAACACTCTCTTTTTATTTTTTTTTTTTAAGAATTGTTATACAAGTCCAGGATTTGGCAAGGTCTTAGGTATACACACTTCATGTACAGAGTACTGATTTTTTGTACACCTGTAATGCCTGAGTTAAATGTTCAAAACAGAAATTTTATTACAACTGTGGCTGCATGCTTAGTAGCAATGTCCCTCATAATGAACAAATAAAAATAAAAATCAGTGTGACTTGCGTAGCAAGCCAAGAGAGAAATGAATAAGATGCTTATTTCCCCAACAGGCTAGGTTAGTTTTTCTATATTGATATCCATGACAAACATATCAAGTACCCAGGCAAAAACCCTCTGTAATCTCCATAACGAGGATGACTCAGTACTCTGTGAGTGCACGCATAAAACAATGGTAAAGGCAAAATTTTGTGTACAAAATACAGCCCACGTAAAATCTGGAAAATCAGAAATCAGGAAATCCATGAAGATCCACATCACAAAATATTATTTATTGAAATCACCTCTGCATTCTCTTTTTTTCAAGATGAAAGTTGCTTTAAAGTTCTCCTGTGGCTTCATGGCATGCCACATTGCTGACGCTTATTTGGGTGATGGTAGGCTAGAGAGCAGTGGAAAGGGATCTGAGAAATACTCTCCACATCCTCCTATTGCAATAGTTCTCCTTTACTCATCACCAGAAACATTCCTTCTAATCAGGATCAGTACTGATCATCTGAGATGTTTAACCACATACAGTGATCTTTCCCACCCACATGACAGTAAGACATGTAATAATGTCTTTGTTTCCTCCATTATGTTCCACAGCTCCAAGAACTGGCATCCTGTGTTTCAGTCCAAGCATACATATCTTTCTCATGTATGTCATCAGAATAGGCTGTTATACATTTGCATGTTATACAGTAGATTACTGCTTTAAAGAGAATAACTTAAATGAACCAGTGACCGACCACTAGAAATCACAGTTCCATTACAGTATCTACTTCTACTTTGAAATTGATTTGCACAAATAAAGGCATTTTTTAATCTGATAGCAGATTTACTAAATTATTAATTTATATTAGATTATAGGATGCAAACAAATTGGCTTCCAATTCTAAACAGATGGAATTTTGCTATTGCTTTTCCTTCCTTTTTGTGTATGGAAGATGGTCAGTTTCATATGGCTTTAAGACACTTCTAAAAGCACAAGTAAATAAGTATATGATGATAATACTTACAATACATTCCTGCTCCTGGTTATCCATGAACCATGCCTGCTTCAGAAATTCTGATACCATAGCCATGTTGATAGAGTCTCTGAGAAGAGATGCATCAAGTTACAAAACATTTTTCATCATTTTCATCACCCGTGGAAATCAAGATTTGCCATTTGTAAAAACTTTTCTCTTAAACTGTGGCATGCAGGGTTTTGTTTCCCAAGCACTAAGTGGTTATTGGAAGCTGATAACTTTTGTTTACACTTAGCAGGTGACATTGTGGTTGGCAACTGACTGCTCAACTGTACATACTTATGATACTTCCAGAAATTTTGAATGAAGAGTAGAAAAGTAATTTATATGCATAGCTGGCATGGAGATATCTAAGCACTGATTTTCAAAGGAATGTTTCCCAAAACAAATTAAACCTCTGTCTTTTCCCTTTTGATAGGGTATTCAAATGTTCTTTTATTTTTCTAACTATTTGATTCTGTTAAAATTCAGTATTAAACAACTATTTCTGTTGGAGCCCTTGTGTGTTGTATAAAGGCAAAATATATTCTCTTGTTAAGCATTCTTTCATGTACTTTCCTAAAATATCTCCTTCTTAAAAAAGATGAATAGAAATAATCTCACATACACTATCACATACATCGTTCCTAATTTCTAATGTACTTCCTTCAATTTCTAGAGAATAGGTTGTTATCCCTTTAAAAAGAAAAAAAATAAATTACTTTTCACCACTCAAAAATGAGTCCTGAATTCCATGGCAGTATGACTTGACACTGACCAATGAAAGTATTGAATACAATGACCACATTGTGAAGAATATTTTCTTTTCTAGGAAAATTAGTGATGGAACAGAGCATAAATTAATCTCTTATCAAATAAAGTGGTTTTTTTGTTTGCTCAAAGTTGATGTTTTTTTATCAAAATTTTCCAAAAGAAACTCTAAGGAAGTGGTTTTAGTGCTTGGTTTTAAAGCTTACATGTAAACACTAGGATAAAAATAACTCTGCTGGTTAAACTGTCTTAAAAGAACAATTCATATTATGAAAAAAAATGCTATTTTCAGTGGCATGCATTTTAATATAATGAAGGTCTTAGGGTACAGATAATATAGAATATATACAAAATTATTTTTTTAAAAAAGGATGTTTACACTGCAAACACATGTGTGTTATTTATGCCCTATGATCAACATAAAGGTCATTTAAAGCAACAAATTCCTAGGATCATGCAATGTTGCTGTAACCCAATTGTCTCTTTTCCTTACTTCAAAACTGCAAAATTTACTTTCCAGGCTCAGCTGCCAACAGGCAGCTTGTCACAGTTCCCCTCCAGCTCAGCTCCACCCTTCTCTCTTCTTCCCAAGATAGGATCAGCCTATATTTCCTCTTCCTCAGAAAACTCATGATTTTGTGCCCTTCCCTCCTCCTTGAGGGCATTAAATTCATCTCCACCTATGCTGCTGAAAAACATGGAACTGGCTCTGAATCTATGTTTATGTTACCTAAAGCAGGTACGATTGGAATATTGCATGGCTTGTGAAGAACAACTTTTATGAATGTCAATTCTGAAAGAGCAGAAAAGCATTCTTATGAAACTCTTCAAAATTTTTCATCAAGATTATGGATAATCCTTTATTATCATTGTATTGACAGCACAAGTAGACAGTCAGATGAAGTACTGTAGTATCTGATGCTCTTTTGCATTTTATAAAAACACATACAAAGACCACATGCAGAAGGTTGAAACTATTTTAAAGTCATCATCCTGTGTTGAGTCCAATGGACCAGCGGTGACACGTATGGCTATATCTGCAACTAATAGACCCACTCTGTATCCCTGATTAAAGCTACAAAACAAAGATTCACAACGCCAGAACTGAGAAGAGTTGGAACCAAAACTTTATTTTGGTTGGTAGAATTACACTTCTCAGAAATAAAGTTGGTGGAGCTGGCTCCAGGAAGAACTGTTATTATCTGTGTTTCTGCCTGCCCACTGCACTGCTCTAGAGGTTTTGCATCTTCTGGGGATAACTAGAAGGAAAGCCTACTAGCCTACACTGAATTAGATTTCTCAAGCCTCTTACCCATTATGGCTGCTAACCGATCATGTAAAGCCTAGGCTCATGAGGGATATTTAAGTTAGTATGAAAAAGGTCTGGAAGAACTGATTTTCTGCTGTATCTTCTCCTTCGTTCTTAAACTCACACCAAAGTCTATGAAAATGGAAAATGAAAATATGTGTATTATCTTCAGAGATGTGCAGACAGAAGGTATTGTGGAAAACCAGGATATTCCATAACCAACATCTGTTTCACAGTTACTCTGTTTAATTACTCTGTTTAATGAAACACAGTCCAGGCTATATCTCCCACTTCCCAGGCTGGAAACCATAGACATCTCAGTTGAGAGGAAAGAAGATTGTTGATTTATAATTTCTCAATTTGAAAAAAAATAGTAATGATTTTCATGCATTTTATCATTCCTAATTTGAATGGTCAATGTACAACTAGAATGAAAAATGAGAGATCCAGACCTGAAAACTCTAGCTGTTCCTTCACAATAATCAGTGCAATGTTGTTTTCAGTCTGTTTCTCAGTACCCAGAGTTGGACATATACCAATTTTTAGAGGTTTTGATAAAATACACAGCATTTGTGTGTTTTTTGATAAAATGCACAGCATTTTAAGACATACTTTTACATTTTTTCTTCAGATAAAGCTATGTGTCAAACTACACCACTTCTCTATGCTTATTTGACTATAAGAGATATATAATCCCTGGTTATTGTCCAATGATAGTTACCAGGATCTTGATACAAATTCAAGTTATCAAATTCTATCAGAAAAGCGGGCAATAGATATAATACAATTTCCTTTGCAGTGGAAAAGTCCACTGAATATAAATAATACATGGGTGAGAAAAACAACTTCTTTTTTGGAAAACTCAGTGGAAAGTGTTAGCAGAACAAACCCCAGATGATACGTCCCTTACATACGTGGCATTTGCCTAAGTTATGAATTGTAAATACAGAGTTCTTCTCTTATGTCTCTCAGAGATCCTTTGCCTCATTTTCACTCTGTTATGAAGGAAGATTCCTTTACTGTCCCAAAGCAGCAAAGTGTTGTTGAAATAATAGCAGCTGCTTCTGAAGTTACCATACAAAGCACATTTTTTCCAGCAACTTCAGTTTTGCTGCAAAAGGAGAAAGCATAAGAAATAGCCTAATCTAAATAACCTTAATTTTAATAATTTAAGCTACTCATCTTTAATTTGTTGTGTAAGGAGGAAAGAAAATAAAAACAAACAGTAAGAACAAAAACAGTGATTATCCAAGATCTCCTCTGCAGATGAAATATTTTAAAATGAAAAGAATTTTTTTCTGCCCACACCCATTTTTTCTGTGCCAGCAGATCCAACCCACAGAAAATTGCACCAAGTCTCTCGAAAAACATACTAGGTAGTTCTTAAAGTCTGTCAGGTCTACAAACAGTAGTAAAGAACTACAAAAACCTACCTTCCTCCTCACAAGTACTACTTTTCAGGACAGCGAAGCCAGGATAAGAAAGCAGGCGAGTAGTGAGGCTTTTATTGTGCCATGCAGGAAACCCCACCTAGCAACCAGAGTGTTTCTAAAGCCCCAGCAACTGGCTGCTTTTTCCTAGCAGCTAAATCTGATTGCTGTCCAAAACACGGAACCACACAAAAAAAGTCATTGCAAAACTATGTGCTGGAGAAAGCAGGAAGAGAAGAGAAAGCCTTGGTAGCTTTTCCGTCCTGCCTTGGCCAAATCCCTCACTGTAGCAAATGACTTAAATCTTTCAGTATCATAAGAGAGAAAAAAAAATAAGTTGAGTTACATTTTGCCATGTCTGAAACAACTTTGAAGTAGCTCCTTCCTCAGAGAAACTTTAAGGGGAAAAAATAAAAAGACTAGAGAAGAATCATTGTAGGTTCAACTCTCTTCCAAACTTCACTATGGCTATTAGTTCTGCCTTTTCTGTCCATGAATTTAGGACAGAAGTATTCCAAAAGTAAGATACTTCTGAAACTGAATAATCATACAGGATTTCAAAATAGCTTTTTGTTGTTGTTTTGTTGTTGTTTTCCTTTTATGGAAAGAAAACACTTAGAACCAGGCAGGCTTAATAGAAAGACAGTAATTTAGATTACATAATTAAAATTTGTTGAGACACTCAGATTACACTCTGAAGTTCAAAGTGTAAAAGGTTTGCATAAGACAAGTGTGTTTCCAGTTTGCCAGAAGCGGTTTTCCGCAAGCACTTCTTCACCCTGCTGGCCAGACACATCTTCCAGAGCACGTCCTGCACAACGCCGTGTGGTGTATCACTAACATCTCAGGTTGGCTCAAAGCATTATGCCAGTGAAGAAATACCAGTTCCTGAAACAGAAACATGTGTATCTATGTGTTTGGCTTCCTAAATGCTTGTTGCCTTGCTTTCTGCTGATCAGAATCTGCTGAAATATACTGATAAATTCAAAATGAGTTTGTGTGGCTGATACTGAGAAACATTCATGAGGAGAAGGAAGGGAAGCAGATTTGGGGGATTAGAGGGGATACCTACCAAATTCTTAAATGAACCTCTTCATTGCAATTTTTTCTTAAATCACACATATAATACATCAAGCACAAGTGCACAAGCCTTGCTTTGCTTAATATAATGTTGCCTAGCTTTGTAGAAACTGTAAGAGCCCTGGAGGAGTTTGATGGTCAGGCCTCAGCCAGCTAAGGATCAGCCAGGGCCCTGATCCCACTTGAAGCAGGCCAGCGCCCATGTAGTGCTGTCTGAGGTGGTGCTCAGGCCCAGTCTGAGAAACTGCACCTTTGGACTTGACCTTGCCTCAACCACCACCCTGGCACCTCACAGCCAGACAAACATCCCTGTGTCCATTTCCACCCCCAGGGAAGTGCATGGTGTCCAGGGATGGGGCTGGCCTCATGTCTGTAGTAGGACAGAACAGGCTCCCAGGTCCTTCCCTGGTATCTGCATGGAGAGCTACCAGCATCTCAGCCCTCGTGAGTTCCCACATTCCCGAATCTCTAATAAGAGTTTGAACTTTTTTTTCCCTCCAAAATTCACATATTGTTTGACAAGAGTATTTCAGATATTTTCAGTATACTGAATAATTGAGGGCTTTAGGAGTTGACAGTGATACTGCTAACAAGCTATCTAGTTGCTCTCCATTTTGTTTATTTATTTATGAACTGTGAAGGACAGATTATTCCTGCTCTCCTGACCTTCATGTCGGTATTAAGCTGACAGTCTTACTTCACTCATTTTGGATGTTTACAGAGTTTACAGTCTTCTTATCAGGAGAACGTTTGCCTTGTCTATTACTAAACATTTATAATTGCAAAGTTTAAATTGAAAAGCTGGAGATCTGTGTGTATTCTGGGCATTCCTAACTAAGTTTTCTGAAGTACTGAAATAATATAGAGAAAAACAGTTTACACAGGCTCAGATCCTTCTTGTAAATTAATGGCATTTTATGAGTAAAGAAATTAAGACAGAAACATTTATTCCAGGCCTGAAAGAGAAGGAAATAATGTGTCACAAGTATGTAGTAAGACATTCCTCCCAGGCTGACTTTGTTTTCTAAAACTTTCTCAATAATCAGACTATTGTTCCATTTTCACTGCAGCATTTTAACATGTTTTCTACTCTATTGTCTATCAGACCTGTGTTTCTGCTTTCAGACTGATCTGACATGAAGACATTTCACTTCAATTCTTTTCAGGAGTTGGTTGCATATGCTTTTTCTACTCTTTTAAAGGGTGGAGATGTTGAGTCATCTTCTTCCTGAAGCTGAAGTGAGTCACCATCTGATAGCTAGAGAGCTTAATTGTACAAAATGCTTACCCCTGAAAAAAATGCAAGTTAACCGGAGGAAGGTTTAGCGTGCAATGTTTAGTCTTTAATAGAAAACCTATCACTTGTTTCACAAAGTTGTAATTGTGCAGATATTCAGGATCTGGTATTCCTTTTCCAGAAGTAGCAAAACATGCAGCTACTCACACTCTGTAAGAGAGAGAAAAAAACAATTTTCTTTGTTATTAAACCCAGTATGACAAATCTTAAATGCTGCAATTATCACTATTTTGTTATAATAGTCAACCTAATATGGAATACAGTTTCTGCTGAGAGAAAGAGAAATGTATGTAGTACGCAGTAAAAATAGAAAAATAGTCAGTTTTCATAATCTGCTAAGTTCAGTTTTACCAAATATTTGTCCTGACCTGACTCAAGTGAGCAGGTAGAATTGCCCCCAAGTTTTTCGTGCTACACAAGATGATAGCACAATGATTCAGTAATTTAGTTGAAGGTTGAGACGGGAGCAACAGTCCTTACCTCTATCCCAGGGGGCAACACTGAACCTTCTCTAATTCTGTGACTATTGTACAGGGAATTCTTTAAAGAGGAATTAAAGTTGGGAGTGTTTGGGAAAGGAACATTCTACCTGTGTTCAGGCAAATGACCTCATTTTACTAGCGACCTTCAGATTAACCACAATATAAACATTAAGTAAAACTGACGCTAGCAAACTGAATTGTTCTGAATTAAAATAGTATTTCCCTGCAAGAACTAAGTCAGACAATAAGTGATAAAACATAGATCTCTGCCTGTTTTTCACCAGATCAGTCATTCCCTTTGTGCAAGCTGAGGACAAGCCAGTGTCACCTGGAATCTACCTCTCACATGTTTTGCACCTTGTGATTTTAATTCATCCTCACTAGTGTTTACCTACATCCTATGAAGCTGAAGAGAAAAATATCACTCACTTCCTTAGACAGAAAGGCCCTTCAGGGCAACCAGCTTTACTCAGATTTCAAGTAAGACACAGTAGTATAGATTATATACATTCAAGAAGATATAGTGATGTTACAGCAGTCCTACTGAAGGCAGTAGTACTTTCAACAAGGCATTTTAGTGATTCTAGTGCAAACTCAGTGTTCCTCTCACTAATGCACTTATACTTATTCCTATACAAATTCTTAAAGAAGTCTCATTTGCATTGTTCTGAAAAATATATTTTCTGTGTACTGAAGCATTTTCTTCTCAGATTTTATCTCTTACTTTAACTTTACATTAAATTTCAACCAGATTAGGTTTCAATTTTAAGAGAAACTAGCTATATTATCTATTCATTCACATCTAATCTATACGACTATAGACAAATATACTTACAACTGGCTGTGATCTTGTGTATCCACATTATCCCATGTCATAGGCTGAGTGGTATATAGCTTCAATATAGACATATTTTCTTAGTAAGAATCAAGTAAAAAATGACACATATGAGACAGCTAAACAAAACTGTGTTTTATCTCTGTGTTATCTGGTAAAGCATTTATTTTCATTAATGTCTGTTGTTCAGCTCATGGTTCAGATGCAGGCCTCTTTGCCAGACTGCAAATAAAAAAGATGAGACAACATTCATTTGTGTATTGATATCAATCCAAAAAGGTTCATAAATATTTTTGAGGAATTTTCTAACTGGGATTGTGTTCTTACACTGCACAAAATACTTACTGTTTATCTCTCTCTTTCATCTTGGATTAGCTAACATAGTTGTAATGAAACACTGAATCCTAGTCCTCTGACAACAGGAACTCCATGCACTTTCTGTCATTCATTATCTTTAATACTTACTATTTACTTAGTCACAGTAAATACCTTTCCATAGCTCTAAAGCAATGTAAATGTTGAAAATGGAAAGGCATTTTCTGAGTCTTATGATAGGCTGTAGCGTTGCTATTCCAGAAGATACAAAATGCTAGAGAGTTGTTCCCCTACCTGAAGAAAAAAAAGGCCACACTGCATTAGAAACAGGCAGAACAACAGTCTGTGAATTAACGTCAAAATGCCATAATTTTAGGAATTGGACTCATCTTAAATGAGATAGTGCTTTGTCACCCAGTTAATATAACCAGGAATTATCTTAGGGATGCAGATTGAGAAACACTTCCAAAAGCTTTTTTGACTTGTCAGACTGCCTTCCAAGCATAAGCCCTGAAATCACTGTGGTTGTGTGCCAAAGTAATTTATATGAGAAAATTCTTGACCTTCTAGGAAGGCTCTAGGAAAAAAAGCTTTGGAAATCCTGGTTACACAAATCCTCCTCCAAATCACAATAGAGCAAAACAAATCTTTATGGTAATATAGTTATGACTACAGTAATAATTCACTGGGGAAGGTATAATATAGTGTACATGCAGTGGGAAGTACTAAGTAGATAAGACGAGAAAGTAGAAACACACAAGCCATTGTGCAGCAGGCAAACTATGACTTAGTTGCCATTACAGAAATGTGGTGGGATCATTCCCACGACTGGAGTGCTACAATGGATAGCTATAAGCTCTCCAGAAGTGACAGACAAGGAAGGAGGGGTGGCAGCATGGCTCTCTATGTTAGAGAATGTTTTTATGTTCTTGATGGGCCGGGAATGATGTGGTTAAGTCTCTATGGGTAAGGATGAATGGAAGGGCCAGCATAGCAACATCCTGGTGTGGGTCTGCTATGGACTGCCTAACCATGACGAAGTGACAGATGAGGCATTCTACGAACAACTGGCAGAAGCTGCACATTTGCCAGCCCTTGTTCTCATGGGATACTTCAGCTTCCCTGATATATGTTGGAAATACAGTGCAACACACAAGAAACAGTCTATGAGGTTTCTAGAGTGTATGGAAGACAACCTCCTGATGCAGCTAGTAAGAGAGTCTATCAGGGGAGGTGTGACCTGCTGTTTACAGAGAAGGACTGTTGGGAGATGTGCAGGCCGGGAGCTGTCTTGGACAGAATGACCATTAAATGGTAGAGTTCTTAATTCTTGGTGAAGTCAGGAGGGAAGCAGCAAAATCCTGCCTTGGACTTCTAGAGGGCAGAATTTGAGGTGTTCAGGACACTGGCAGAGACAGTCCCTTGGGATTCAGTCATGAAGGGTAAAGAGGTCCAGGAAGGCAGTCCACAGTTCAGAAAGGAAGTCTTAAAGGGCAGGAGCAGGCTATTCCTCTGTGCTGCAAGATGAGCCAGTGGGAAGAAGACTGATATGGATAAACAGGAAGATTATCCCAAGGCTCCAGGAGAAAAAGAGAATGTTCCTCCTGTGGAAGAAGGGACAGGCAACTCAAGGATAGTACAAAGAAGTTGTTAAAAATCAAAAAGGCAAAAGCCCAGCTAGAACTCAACTTGGCCATTGGGGTAAAAGGGAACAATAAACACTTTTATAAATATCTTAACAGTAAGAGGAGGGCTAAGGGAATCTCCATCCATTACTGGGTGTAGAGCGGAATGTGACCACTGTGGACAAGGAAAAGGAGATTCTCAATGCCTTTTTTACATCTGTCTTTAAAAGTCAGACCAGCTATCCTTGGGGTATCCTACTGCCTGTCCTGGAAGTCTTGGATAGGGGAGCATAAGAAACCCCCCATGATTCAGGTGGAAACTGTTAGAAACCTACTATTTCACTTGGATGTCCACAAATCCATGGGGTCAGATGGGATCCACCTGATGGTGCTGAGAGAGCTGGCAGAGGTGAATGCCAAGCCACTTTCCATCATCTACCAGTATTCCTGGTCAACCAAAATGATTCCAGGGGATTAGAGGCTTGACAGTGTGACTCCCATCTACAAGAATGGCCATAAGGAAGATCCGGGAACTACAGGCCTCTCAGCCTGACCTCAGTATCAGGAAAGGTTATGGAGCAGATAATTTTGAGGGAGATCACAGCATGTGTGGGACAACCAGATGATCAAGACTAGCCAGCATAGGTTCATGAAAAGCAGGTCCTGCTTGACCAACATGATCTTCTTTTATGGTTGACTGATCCGCCTGGTAGATGAAGGAAAGACTGTTGACATAGTCTACCTAGACTTCAGCAAAGCTTTCAACACTGTCTCCCACAGTATCTTCCTGGAGAAGCTAGCAGCCCATGGCTTGGGTAGGTACATTCTTTGCTGGGTAGAGAACTGGCTCGACGGTCAGGCCCAGAGAATGGTAGTGTATGGAGCTAAATCCATCTGACAACTGGTCATGAATGGTGTTCCCCAGGGGTTGGTACTGGAATCTGTCCTCTTCACTATCTTTACTGATGACCAAGATGAGGGCATTAAGTGCACCCTCAGTAAGTTTGCAGATGACACCAAGTTGTCTAAAAGTGTCGATCTGCCTGGGGGTAGCGAGGCCCTACAAAGGATCTGGATGGTCTGGATAGCTGGGCTGAGGCCAATGGGATGAAGTTCAACAAGGCTAAATGCTGAGTCCTGCACTTTGGCCACAATAACCCCAGGCAATGCTACAGACTTGGAGCAGAGTGGCTAGAAGACTGTGGAGAGGTAACAGACCTGGTGACATTGGTTGATGCTCATCTGAACATGAGCCAGCAGTGTGCCCAGATGGTCAAGAAGCCATCAGCATCCTGGCTTATATTTGAAATAGTTTTGCCAGCAAAAGCAAAGAGGTGATCGTCCGCTATACTCAGTGTTGGTGGGGCTGTACGTTGAATACTATGTTCAGTTTTGGGTGCCTCACTACAAGAAAGTCATTGAAGCCCTGGCGCATGTTCAGAGGAGGGCAGTGAAGCTGGTGAGGGGTCTGGAGTGCAAGCCACAACATTTAGATGTTGTACTGAGGGACATTTATTGGAAAATATTGATGATAGGTAGATGGTTGGACTGGATGATCTTAGAAGTCTTTTCCAAACTTGATGATTAAATGATTCTATGATTCCATCTTGTAAGCAAACTATTCCTCTTTGGTTGTTTCAGTATGTTAAAATGAATAAACGGTAGCAGATGTATTGACTGTAACTATCCAGGTTAAATCAATAAAACATATCTTGCTCTATATCTGAACTGAGGAATTATCGCTTTCTGAAACTTCAAAATCACTTCAGTCAGTCCAAGGCCTGTTGGAAGTGGCATAGTCCTAACTCAGTTCTGACTATCAAACAGGAACAGGAATTAGATGATAAATGAATAATAGTTAATTATGTTTTGCTCATTGACTACATTGACAGTTTGGAAAGAACAGTCAGAAAAAAAAGCTGAGGAAATTAAATATTTCATTTCCTTTTGAAATATCTGATACTAGCTCTTTCTGCTATTAATGGGAGATTTTTGCAGTTGGGAAAAGTTATCCAAGACATCTTGAGTATTACTATTTCTCAAAGTAGCTTACTTGGCAAAACTAGAAGAGAGATGTCTGCAGAAGAGTCCGAACTAACTTCACAGTCTCAGACTGCAAACCTGACTTGCTTCTACAAACATTAGAATAGTTTCATCTTAGAAAAAAACTTTAAATTGTCCTTAAACCTTCACACATATAAAAATCAAACAAATAAACAACAAAAAAAAGAAAGATGCGGAACAATCTAATCTGTTGTATTCAGTATGAAAGTGTATTTTTTCTGGTGTCTTCCACTATGTATTTCACATCATTTTAAGGATTTTTGCTGTTTAATTTTCAGCAAAACAATTTACATCATGACATTTATTCCTGAGGTCTGTATTTAAATATTGAACAGCATTTTCTCATTGAATTTCCATCTAAAAATTCAGATATCTTCAGTTTTCATGTTTCAGTTTTATTCTAGGCTGGGTTGATCCAAGGCTGTTGCTGCTTGGGAAGGAATGCCTTTTAAAGAGTACAATGGATGACACAGTGCAAGTCATAATTATTCATGAGAAATTGTAAAGATATTAGGCTTACTGTTATTTCGAAGAGAAGAATCTCCAAGACATGTTTGTATTTGTTGTAATTTGTTCCATTATACAAGTGCCTAAAGGTATGTAACTCAGAGCTGAATTTCCTGAAAGAGGAAAGACGCAGATGTGACATATAAGGTGGGACCTGATTCTATACTAAAATAGATTCTTTAGCCCTGGAGCTGCTATCAGATTTTTGAAAGAATCAAATAGGTTGGGAATATACATAAAGGAATATGAGCTTCTTAGCCCTAGAAATTTATCTTCTTATAATTAAGCATAAAATATTATTGATAACTAAATGCCAGCAGCAAGAATAAAAAAGTCCATCTGAAGATGATAGAGATTTAAGAAAAATATGTATCAATGTGGAATTGATTACAGAGGGGACTGAGAAAGTGATCTTAAGATGTTTGTGCCACTGACAATCTGTTACTCTGTTTATTAGCCAACACAGTCAAGATCTAGTTCAGGATTAGAAATTATACACCCCTGAAAAGTTTAAGTAAAGAAAGAAATGTTACAATGATTGTTGAAAAATGCAAGTTTAAACCTATCAAAACATAGTTAAATATAACTTTACATCTTTTTTTTTTCTATTCACCAGTTTCTAAAAATTCAATCTGTCAAAAACAACTTTGCATTTCTGTGAGACTGCAGTTTTGGAAAGTCAAATACCTTCAGCTGTTCAGAGGATTATTTTCCTCATGTCTTTTCTCCTTTTCTTTTATTCTTTCTTTTATTTTTTTCCTCCATTAGCAAGAGACAAAAGGGGAAAGGAGATGTAAAAAACATTACTGTATTTCTGTATCACAAGAAAGTTCCTTTCATATAAGAAAAATAACTTTCAGAGAAATCTTTTATGTAAGTTCCATACCATGTTTTTTTCATACCCCAGTTTAGCTACAATATATTGAAAATAGAACACTGGGGAAACTAGTCATACAGTTAATTAATTTTGTATTATTTGGAAACAAAGATGCTTCAAAAAATCCTCAGTGAAACTGCTCGTTGAGTTCATGATACTAAAACCTCCCTTTTAAACTACAATCTAAAAGCAAGCTCTCATTCTTAATCCATTTTGACACAAGGGTGGAGTATGGAACAATAGAAGCATAGTAAAAATCTGGAGCCACTAGTCTCACTTGACTAAGCTTGATCACACCAGTCTGCAAACAGATGATTGTGTATTTGCTTTTGCAACTGCTGAGTAGTACTTTCTTCTGCCATTTCCTGCAGCTGCATTATTCATATTAATATAGGAATAATCATAAATTGTATGTCTGGGTTATTCTAAGAGAACAGTATGTTTGACCTGTCATTCAAAACAATATGCCAACTTCATTAGCTGAGGCACTTCTCAGTATAATGGCAATGACAAATATGTTTTACCTTTAATTAGATGTGAGTGGTGGGCTTTATGCTTCTATAAGGCAAGGCAAACTTTGCTCTGATGCAATAAAAGCTCAATCAGGAAGCATTTTATAACCTTGTTTATGTGAAATCAGACTGAAATTACATCAAACTCCACATTACAGGTTTCCTTTACAAGTTTTGTAACTACTAGAAATGCAGCAAATGTACCATATTTCACATTTTTTTCAGCTGAAACAAGGAAGTGTAGAGTTTTATTAAATATATAAATAAAACAGTTCTAATCTTGTGAATAGTTGTGCTTTACATTATATAACATATGTCTTTATATTTTTTCATAGAAACAAGTAATCACCAAAGTTGGAAAAGACCTTCAGCTAATCCATCTGCCACCAATATTTCCCCACTAAACCATGCCCCTCAGTATGACATCTAGGCATTTCTTCAATAGTTCCAAAGGGAGAGACTCAAGTACCTCCCTAGGCAGCCTATTCTAGTACCTGATCACTCTTTTGAGGAAGAAATTTTTCCCAATGTCCAACTTGAATCTCCATTACAGCAATTTGAGGCCATTCCCTCTAGTTCTATCTCCAGTTATGCAGGAGAAGAGGCCAATCTCCACCTCGCCATAAGTTATTTTCATGTAATAATAGAGAGCCATAAGGTCTCCCCTGAACCTCCTCTCCTCCAGAATTACAAGTCCCAATTCCCTCAGCTGCTCCTAATATGGCTTGCACTCCAAACCCCTCACCAGCTTCACTGCCCTTCTCTGAACATGCTCCAGGGCCTCAATGTCTTTCTTGCAGTGAGGTTCCCAATACTGAACACATTATTAACAGTTTGGCCTCACCAGCACTACAGGTGAATGATCCCCTCCTTGCTCCTGCTGGCAACACTGATATAAGTCAAGATGCCATTGGCTTTGGCTACCTGGGAACATTGGTGGCTCATGTTCAGACGAGCATCAATCAATACCTCCAGGTCTGTTTCCTCTACATAGAGTTTCAACTGCTCTGCTCCAAGTCTGTAGCATTGCCTGGGGTTGTTGTGGCCAAAGAGCAGGACCCAGTACTTGGTTGCTGAACTTCACCCCCTTGGCTACAGCCCAATTATCCAGATTGAGCCATCTTGGCTACAGCCCCAGTTATCCAGATTGACTCTGCAGAGCCTTCCTACCCTCAGGCAGATCAACACTTCCTCTCAGCTTGGTGTCATTTGCAAACTTACTTAGGGTGTACTAAATCTCCTTGACCAGGTCATCAATAAGGGTACTAAACAGGACAGACCCCAGTATCAGCACAGTCTTCTAGTGTTTTGAGTTTCATCTAGCAAGTTTGATCTGGTAAAGCAGACACTGCTAGCAAGAAGAAACAGTAAGAAGAAACCTGATCCATATCTCCCATTTTACTTTCTACGAGTATCCTGTTGCCTAGAAAAGCTTTTGCATTTTTTTTTTTGTAGATTAAATATTTATGTACATAGTGTGGGAGGCTGACAGCAAATAGCAGATGTTAATTCACTTCTCTGAGGAAAAACCAGCCCTGAGAACAGATCAATTACAATGGATGAAGGTAATTTTTAAGACTTAATATTTATTTAGGAAAGAAAGAGGTTCATTTATGTTGAATTATGACACATAATTGATGAGAGTGGAGGTGTGGAGCCAGCCAAATTTTTATATTTGAGAATATGAGATAAATTTTAAAATATTTTATTTTTAAACTTCCTAGCCGTAAACAATTGCCAAAGAACAGTAGATGAGTATAGTTTTAAGTATATCTAATCATTTTTCAAAGTCTGTCTTCAAAATACATATGTTCTGATGCTAGTGACTAGTTAGAGAGTTGTATACTTTATGAAAAGTTTAACAAGCTTCTCCGGTCTTTAGAAATATTTTGTAACATTTTTGAAAAACAGAATTGAGTTTCTACAGCTTAACAAGACACTGAGAATTCTTTCATCCACAACAAGTGACAATGTATGCTCATGCTTTTGTTCTTTCATTTAGGAATGTAATTATAAGACAAATAATGTTAGAAAATTAACAAAAAAGATTGTACGAGGGATTGATAAAAGCCTAATGACAGTGGCTTCTGTTCAAGACTGGAAAGTGAGTTCAGCAGTTTAACAGCACAAGAATCTTAAGTTCTTGATCAGAAGAATTTGTTCAGAAATTTTCAAAAGTCTTCGATTGATTTGTAAGGCAAGCAGCAGAGATAGATCTAAGAAGGAGTTTCAGTTATACAGTATGTTAAAAAACATGCTAACTAAAAGGATGTTTAATAAAAATTGGATTAGTAATTACAAGTATGTCAACTATACTTCTGCTTTCTTTTTCATGATGCATTTTAGTTACAAATATAATTTATTTATTTATTTTCTTTCAAGCTAAGAACTCTTTCTCCTGCTTATTGTTCTCCTGGAACAGTAATTCCATGTTTGCTGAAAATGAAATAATTTGTAAAGCAAGTGAGTTACCAGAGGATTCTGCCTCAAATAAGAGAACATAATGCTTTAAGAAAAGGATAGAAAATTGAATATTGCTGAGTTTTTTTGATGTTTCTACTAGAGTTTCCACAGAGACAATGTCATAATCATGACATGTAAAGAACTATAATTAAATAGCACCTGTACTCATCATTTTTGTTATACAGAATATCTCTTACAAGATGTTACTGTAAGTATTAAACTCTGTAATGCTTTTCACAGAATCACAGAATGGCCAGGATTGGAAGGGGCCACAAGGAGCATGAATCTCCAACCCCCCTGCCACAGGCAGGGCCACCAACCTCCCCATTTAATACCAGACCAGGCTGCCCAGGGCCCCATCCAATCTGGTCTTGAACACCTCCAGGGATGGGGCATTCACAACCTCTCTGAACAGCCAGTTCCAGCACCTCACTGCTCCCGTAGTATAGAACGTCCCCCTCACATCCAGCTTAAATCTTCCCTCCCTCAACATAAAACCATTTCCCCTTGTACTGCAGTTATCTACCCTTTCAAAGAGTTGATTCCCCACCTGTTTATAGGCTCGTTTTCGGTACTGAAAGGCTGCAGTGAGGACACCCGCAGCCTTCTTTTCTCCAGGCTGAACAAGCCCAGCTCCCTCAGCCTGTCCTCACAGGGGAGGTGCTTCAGTTCCCTGATTATCTTTGTGGCCCTCCTCTGGACCCTCTCTAACAGCTCTTTGTCTTGTACCGGTGGCTCCAGACCTGGACACTGCTCCAGATGGGACCTCACAAGAGCAAAGTAGAGAGGGACAATCACCTCCCTGTCCCTGTTGGCCACCCCTCTTCTGATGGAGCCCAGGATACCATTTGCTTTCTGAGCTGCAAGGGCACACTGCTGGCTCATGTTAAGCTTTTCAGCTATCAAGACCCACAGGTCTTTCTTTGCAGGACTGCTCTCAAGGACTGCTCCTTCCAGTCTGTCTGGATGCCTGGGATTCCTCCAGCCCAAGTGCAGAACCTTGCACTTTGCACTTTTGTGACTTTGGTCTTCTCTGAGACATCCATATACTGGGAAAAAACTAAAGCACATAACCAGAGATACAAAAATTAAAATAGCCAGCATCAGCTACTATTTTTAGTTTGGAATTTTTCAGAAATGTATATAGGTGAATATGTAAGTGAAAACTGAAGGTAAGACTAGGTGGGCTCTTTTAAAGAGTATGTAATTACAGTAAAGGTAAACAACTATGCAAAGCCTGTAATGAAATCAGGACTGTTTGCCTTGCTCCACCTTACAAAGCAGGCTGTTGAGAAGTTGGATGAGGGAAAGAAGAGAAAGATTTGAGTCTTTTTATCTGTAACCTGCAGAACTTGACCATAAGTCACAATGGAATCATGATGGAACAATCTGTTCTTACCTGTTTTTAAAGACCATGATTGAACCCTTCCCACCCATATTAGTAGAAGTATTCTGTGCTCACATATCAAATAAACTTCTCGAGTATTACGCTGAAAATTTAAATGCATTGATGAAATGAAAACTAAAGCTCATCATGGCTTATTTAGAAATAAATAGCACTATATTAATGAGGCACTAAGACCTGCTAGTATTTACAGTTTGCTGAGTAATAAGCGAGCAAAAACTGGGAATACCTTGTAAATATCTTATCTAGCCAATTTAAATGAAGTAGAAGTCAACAAATAAATCTAAAGGAAATCTAGATTCTCAGTTTTTTTTCCAATATCTCAGTGGTTTATTGTCAGAAACATATTCCTTCACAGAGAAAAATAGCCATAAAATTGACAAATGAGATCAAGAAAAAGCCTTGTGGTAGCACAATGTTAACTGTTGATGGCAAATCTTATTCAAAACTATCAACATTTTAGTTCATGGAATCATGGAATATCCTGAGTGAGAAAGGATCCACAAAGATCAAGCTCAACCCCAGGCTCCACACAAGGCCACCCTAAAATCGATACTCTGCCTGAGATCATTTTCCAAACATTTATTGAAGTCCAGCAATCGGAGAGCCTGTCCTAATGCTTGACTGGCGAAGAACCTGGTGAAGAACCTTTCCCTAGACCCATTCCTGGCCCTCCCCTGGAGCAGCACCAAGACTTTCCCTTGTATCATATCACTGTCACCAGGGAGCAGATCTCAGCACTGCCCCTCTCCTCCCCATAAGGAGCTGTAGGCTGCCACAAGGCCTCCCCTCAGCCTGCCCTGCTCTGGGCTGAACGAGCCAAGGCAAATCAGCTGCCTCTATATATCTTGTTCTCTAGGCCCTTCACTATCTCTGTTGTTTGTTCCTATATGTCCTCTTCTTTATACCAATATATTTGTATAGAATAACTCAACAGTTTTAACATTCAAAGTATTAACTAACTGCCTGTGCATGTTTCTCTCATGCAATAAACTCTAAGTTGAGAATAACAAGTTAAACAACATCACTGATTGTCAGCTCTGTTAGGCAATGCCATTGGGCAAGGCTATTGCTTAAGGCAGTGTAACCTGAGAATGATAGACAAAAATATGTGGTTTGACCAGCATGAATAAGCAAAAAAAAATCACAATGAATTTTTGTCTGGAAAAATCTGTAAAATGCCATCAGAAATTCATTTTCAATTTACTTTCAGGAAATGAGATATTCCTCCCAGAGTGTGAAAATATATTAGTGCATGAATCTTCAGCTTAACAATTCCAAATCTAAATTAATATAATTATACAGTAACTGCAATCCTTGATAGAACTGCAGGCTTTGATATCCTACAATAAGTTGATGTCAACATGGTGCAGTGCTCAGTGAGGAGTAAGGACTAGATCAGTCTGTAAAACCACCCACTCCACAGGTAAACAGGAGAAGCTGACACTGTCCCATTCATAATCAAGGGAAGAGGTCACAGATGAATCATTTCCAACCACTGAACTACACTGAATCTTGCAGTTGAGTTGTGGTACTTGACTGCTTGTAAAAGTGATCAACAGCAGCAATAAAAATGACAATTTGTGCTTCGTTGTAATCAATGAAGAAAATTAATGTGGTCTTGACTGCCAGTTCCCATTTGTTCAGGGCATAAGGAGAGCTATTATTCTTTTCCTACTTCGGGTTTCGTGCCTCATTTTCTAGTTAATAAAGAAAGACCTGCCTAAGTCAAAGGAGTAATTTTTTCTTTTGCTAAAGTTCTTCTATTGAGCCACACATAAAAGACTCTGCTACCAGTGCTCATAGTCTTCTCTTTTCCTGCACTACTTCCTCTTGTAACAGGTCACAGAGGCTCTATTCAACTGTTCTGTGCATTTATGAGAAAGTCTAATGTATACACCTCCTTTTTTATTTATTTGTTTGTTTGTTTGTTTATTGTAAGACCTTCATAAAATGAATGGGTAAAATCAGAAGTACTACTGACAACACCAGGGTCAGGCTCAGACCCAAGCTGAATAACCCCAACTGATTGTTAGAAATCACAAACGTCATAAGTTGCTGTGATTGTTAAAATCATTTCAGAAATTTTGTCAAAAAATTTTGCTTTTTAAGATGAAAATTGCAGTGTTTGATATTTTGATATAAACAGTTATGAGACACATGAGAGATGCAATATTGCTTTTTTGTTTTCCTTTTCTGCCATAGTCTTGAATTGTTTATTCAATTATTTATTTATTGCACATAAAAATTAATTTGGATGGGGTTGATTATGCAGTAAGATGCAAGAATATTCCACTCTATACATTACTGATATAAATTCTGCATTTACAGAGTGAATAACAGATATCATATAAGCCTGATTCATTTCTCCATCCCTTTGTAGAGTCCTTTCTCTGATGTCAGCAGCACTTCTCAGCAGTCTAACCTGTGCCTTATGTTCCAACCATTGAGAATCATATGGCATTTTTAATTTCAATTAGTAGCATATTTAATGATCTACAAAGACTTTCAGAACTCTGTTATCAGGGTTGGACTGCACAGGCTGTGGATTTGAAGCTTAGTTCCCTCTGTTTTGAAAACACAGACATATTTCCCTGTTTCCAAGGTGACACAACACAGAAGTGTAGAACAGTTAGCATTAAAATATCAAGTTTCATTAGAAGTTGCTGTGCAGGGAACCTCTGGAGTAGGAAGCCTGAGTGAGATGGTTCTTACTCCTAATTGTCTGAACAATTTCTACAGTTTTCTTTTTTTTTCTTTTTCTTTCTTTTTTTTTTTTAATCTGTAAGGAGCTTAATTGATGCTGTAGCTGGAATTATTCTATGTAAAGTAACCTACACTGCAGTATGAATAATAATGCATTAAATTAAAACTTATTCAAAGATATAAACGCTCTATGTGAATTTATAACGCTAATTTTTTCTCTTGACCTTGTGCAGCACATGACTGTGCTTTACCACAGTCAAACTACTGATTTTAATCTCTCTCCATGGATATTTTCTTAAGATAATCTGTTATATCTGTTATTGTAGATATTTCTATATATGTTTTCTTTTATATTTATTGTACATATTGTCTGGATTTTTTTTTTTCTTTTCTACTTCTACTTAGACCAATATTCATATCCTGAAGAAAATATTCCCCTGTCATTACTACCTTGGTTCTGGAAGAAGAAAAGGAATTCTGTATCTCCTGCCGATAAAAGTCAAAACAAAACAGGTAATGTTAGCCTCTTCACAACATTTGCACACACTAAATAATTAGTAGATTATCAAAATGAATATGTCACTATTGTAATGGAAGTGTTAGATTTGTTAATTATCTACTGAACATTTTAAGCAATATGGTATAAATCTTTTAAGCACAGACTGGTAAAAAAAAAAAGTGTCAAATTGTCCTGGTTGATATTCTGTATCAGTCTCTTTGACAGATAGGCTGTATGGCCCATTTGCTCTAATTGCAATAATAGGATAAGATAGGATAGTTTAGAATGGAGTGGAGTGGAGTGGAGTGGAGTGGAGTGGAGTGGAGTGGAGTGGAGTGGAGTGGAGTGGAGTGGAGTGGAGTGGAGTGGAGTGGAGTGGGGTGGGGTGGGGTGGGGTGGGGTGGGGTGGGGTGATGTTCCTGTGTGTCCTCTCACTGCAGACCAGGGAGCAGGGCCATGCAACTGTCTCTGCCTGCCCTTCTCAGGGAGCTGCAGCTGATGTCACTTCTTGGCCTCTTCTTTGCCATATTGAGTAATCTGAGTGTTCTCAGCCTCTCCTCACAGAACATGCTGTTCAGCTCTTTTACTAGCCTTTTTGTCCACCTTTGGACACTTTAAGGTACTTTACTACTAACGCCTTTGTTATGCTGTGGAGACCAGTACATTTGCAACTGGAAATACTGTGTTAAACCAGATCGGAGATCTTTGATAAGCCATAAAAAAAATATTGCAGGTTTGGAATCTCTTGTTTCTTAGTCTGGAGGCACTGTGATTGGGCAAGCAACTTGTGTCAGATTTTTAAAACATTACTTACACAGTCTACTTTTTTTTGTTAAGCAGATCTATTCTGTCCTAGTTGAAGTCCAGGGCTCCAGGCAATTTTTCAACCCAAATCCTTTTCTTATATCTCAATGTGTGAGTGAAGGGAAAATAAATTAAAAAAAAATAAGAAAAAGAAAAAGAAAAAAAAAAATAACATTTGGATGAGTAGAAAGTAATTGTAACATACCAATTGCTAGTTTCAGACATGACAAGAATGACGCTTTACTGTATTCTATCATCCTTGGTTTTGTGTTCTAGCTCAATCTTTGTGTATTATGCCTAGAAGATTGTGTGCTAGCGATTAATGTGCTGCTTAAGAAAAAAAAATCTAGCACTGGATCAGCATTTGTTTCAGTGACTAACTCGATACTCTGAAATGGTCAACCTGTTGCAACTAGCCAGGCTAGGCGGGTCCCTAGGTAGTTCTGGGGAAGAACATGAATATACCTGCTACCCATATAAGCCTCTGCAATAATATTGCAATAGTCGTACAAGTGTAAATAACACACCTGTTTAACACATAACTCTGCCTTTCCCTGATTTAAGACCTACCAGTTCAGACACTTCAGCTGCATAAAAGTGACTGATCCATATGGTTCAGATTAGTGGAAAGAGAAAGATACTATATTTCTCTCAGCAAGCCATACTGTTTCAAATACTGAAACAGATAAATTTTCATAGGGCTTTGCCATTTTGCAATTCTCTGAAAACAAACTGTAATACATACTAGTAAAGAAACAATGCTTGTATCACTTTTCCAAAGATGAAAGACAGAGACACAGAAGGATTTTTTAGGTCTTTATCATACACTGAATTCAATATATTGATATAAGTATTATAATATAAATATAGTTAATATAATAAAGAATTGGATGTAACCAATTCAAATTATGATCCTCTTTGCTTCATGGCTAGCAAATTTAAGAACTTAAAAATTAACGTCTACAAACTTTGTAAGATTCAACAAGGTCTCTACATAGGTATCTCACATACGAGACACTGGGAGAGATGCAAGCTAACTCAACTCCTACTGAAGTCATTAAGTGTGCATTTACCATGTTGTGCTTTTCGCGTAATAAAAGAACTATACCATTTTTCTTTTGCTGTTCATTTGGTTTGATTGCTCTTATCTTACAATTTCTGCAAGATGTGGGTGTTAAGTCTGCATATTTTCTTCAATGTCTGAGTACTCTTCAGTGGTTTCAATTAGCAGAAAAGCCAAATGCTAGTCAATCAATATGAAATTAAAGTCCTTTATCAAAATTGTATTGGTGCTTAAAAACACAATTCCTCTACTCTAACAAAAGCAGCTACTATCAGCTTCCTTTCCCTTTTAATAGAGTATTCATGCAACTATAATAGCAACACTTATATCTTTTAACTAATACTAGTAAGAATGCAAAACATAAGGAATATTTCTTGATTACAAGGAAAACAAGTGCTAGGCCATTTGTCTTCACTCTGATACCTTCTGAAGCATTCTCTTTATGGAACAAAACACAACATGGTACTCTTTATCTTTTCCCTCATCTGTTTTCAGGAGGAAAGTAGAAATTGAGTGTGAGGTGCACTGGTGTATTAGGTTCTCCTTTGTCTTGATCACCTAAAAATGGACATTCTGATATGCAAATACTTCTTTATCACAAGGAAAATATGTCTTTACTTGTAATAAAATAATAATATTAATTCAGTAGTAATATAATTATGTCATGTTTTCCATGCCAGCATGGCTTGATATATTTATTATTTTAAGGAAAACATCTCTGGCACTGTAAAAATGAGAAATAAAAACTATGAGACACGCCTATAAAATAAAAAACATCTATAAAATAAAAACTATACATCCCCCAAAGAAACAATCCTCTTCAATTTTGTTTTCTCTCCTTATGTAGTATTATGTAGCCACTTCTCTGTCTTTTCTTTCTATCATGATTGCTGGTAGTCACTTCTATAAAAGAAAATATTCCTTTGTGAGAAAACAGTCCATGCTGGTGAAAATGTAAAAGATAAGTCAATATAGCTAAAAAATAGGCAATTGAAGCTACACATGGGTTGTCATAAAAGTATAAGATGAACCTTAGAATGTATAGGGTAATTCCTAGATATTAAAGCAGTTGTTTTCCTTGCAGTTGGCATGAAAAAGCATAGAAATAGCACAACAGAGAACCAGTAAGTTGCAGGTACCACTGCATCTGAAATACACTGTGAATCCTTAAGCATAAAATATTACTAGGGTGTGGCCTAGCAATAAATCAGGCATGCCAAAAATGCATGCTGCTATTTTAAAATATGCTTTTTAGTTGAGAGAGGGAGCAATAAATGGAAAAAAAAAAAAAAAAAAAAAAAAAAAAAAAAAAGACCTCATACCAATCTCTTTTTTCTTCCCAGGCATTAGTTTCAAAATAAAAAGCAAGATTTTATCTAAAGCAAACAACTATGTTTCTCAGCATGCCCTGACATTAAGGTTCCCCAGCTATCCCAGTAGGAATGCTCTCTGACCTTCCTGCAATAGCTGGTTATGCAATAAGGATGGTTATCTCCCTCTGTTTAAAGAGCTCATATCTGTCTAATGCAGAAGTGGGAAGAATTCTCAGCTTAGATGTGGCCTTGCAGAATTACTGTGAAACATACAGCAGCACTGTAACCAAAGCACCACCACAAACTACGTCTTCATGGGAAACTAGATTGTTTTACTAGTCATAGGAATAAAGTCTAGCACAACCTTTGTGTCTATCCCTTGAATCTTTGTAAGGGATGGCCTGGAATCATAGCATCTCATACCTTTCTTGTGACCATGACATTAGAGTTCGCAAATCTTGGTGGAGCCAAAAGGAGGAGCAGCAAAACTTCTACCTTGGACTTCCGGAGGGTGGACTTGAATTGTTCATAAGATTAGTAGGGCTACTGACTGGGTTCAGTCTTAGAGAGAAAAGGGGTCCAATACGGCTGGTTGCTCTTCAAGAAGGAAGTCATGAAGGCGCAGGAGCAGGTTGTCCCCCTGAGGCACAAAATGAACCAGCAGGGAAGAAGACCAGCGTGGATGAATAGGGAGCTATTCTTGAGGCTCCAGGACAAAAAGAGAATCTACCTCCTGTGGAAGAAGGGACAGGCAACTCAGAAAGAATACAGAGAAGTTTTTAAGATGTGCAGGGAGAAAATCAGAAAGGCAAAAGCCCGGCTTGAACTCAACCTGGCCGCTGGGGTAAAAAGGAACAAGAAACCCTTTTACAGCATCAACAGTAAGAGGAGGACTAAGAATAATCTCCATTCTTTACTGGATGAGGTTGGGAATGTGGCCACTGAAGATAAGGAAAAGGCAAAGGTTCTGAATGCCTTCTTCACATCTGTCTTTAAAGGTCAGGCCAGTTATCCTCAGGGTATTCCACTCTCTGACCTGGTGGTCTCGACTGGGGAGCAGACTAAATGCCCCACAATTCAGGAGGACACAGTCAGAGACATACTACTCCAACTGGACTGTCACAAGTCCATAGGGCCATATGAGATTCACTCGAGAGGTGATAGCCAAGCTGCTTTTCACTATCTATCAGTGCTCCTTGTTGACTGGTGAGGTCCCAGAAGACTGGAGGCATGCCATCTCCATCTACAGACTCCCATCTACAAGAAGGGTTGTAAGAAAGATCTGGGGAACTACAGGCCTGTAAGCCTGACCTCAGTGCCAGGAAAGGTTATGGAGCAGACTGTCTTGAGGGAGATCACATGGCATGTGTGGGACAACCAGGGAATCAGCATGGGTTCACGAAGGGCAAGTCCTACTTGACCAACCTGATCTTCTATGATCTAGTGACCCATCTGATGGATAAAGAAAAGGCTAGACTTCAGCAAAACCTTTGACACTGTCTCCCACAGTATTCTCTTGCAGAAGCTGGCAGCCAGTGGCTTGGACAGGTACACTCTTGGCTGGATTAGGAACTGGCTGGAAGGCCAGGCCCAAAGAGTGGTAGTGAATGGAGCTAAATCCAGCTGGCAACCGATCACGAGTGGTGTTTCCCAGACCTATCCTCTTCAAGATCTTTATTGATGACCTGGATGAGGGCATTGAGTGCACCTTCAGTAAGTTTGCAGATGACACCAACTTGTCTAAAAGTGTTGATCTGCCTGGGGGTAGCGAGGCCCTACAGAGAGATCTGGACAGGCTGGATAGCTGGGCTGAAGCCAATAGGATGAAGTTCAACAAAAACAAATGCCAGGTCCTGCACTTTTGCCACAACAACCCCAAACAAAACTACAGTCTTTGGGCAGAGTGGCTGGAAGACTGTGTAGAGGACCTGGTGGAATTGATTTGTTCTTGACTGAACATGAGCCAGCAGTGTGTCCAGGTGGTCAAGGCTAATGGCATCCTGGCTTGCATCAGAAACAGCGTTGCCAGCAGGAACAGGAAAGTAATTGTCCCCCCGTACTCAGCTCTGGTGAGGCCGCACCTCGAGTACTGTGTCCAGTTTTGGGCTCCTCACTGCAAGGAAGACATTGAGGCCCTGGAATATATTCAAAGAAGGGCAAAAAAGCTGTGTTGGGATGTGGGGTCTGGAGCGCAGGCCTTATGAGGCCTTATGAAGAGAAGCTGGGGAGCTGGGATTGTTTAGTCTGGAAAGAGGAGGCTCAGGGGAGACCTTATTGCTGTTTATAACTGCCTGAAGGGAGGTTGTAGTGAGCTGTAGCAAGCTCTTCTCTTGTGTAACTGGTGATAGGACTAGAGGGTATGGCTTCAAGCTGTGCCAGGGGAGATTTAGGCTGGACGTTAGGAAATACTGCTTCTTTGAAAGAATGGTCAGGCACTGGAATGGGCTGCCCAGGGAGGTGGTGGAGTCAAAGACCCTGGAGGTGTTCAAGGAACATTTGGACATTGTGTTAAGGGATATGGTTTAGTGAGAACTATTGGTGATTGGTGGATGGTTGGGCTGGATGATCTTGTAGATCTTTTCCAACCTTGGTGATTCTGTAATTCTGTGATCTCTATTTTATCCTCCAAGGAGGTACTTAATTCTATGTTAGTTTTTTTTTTTTCTGGTCACTTTAAATGAAATCATATGGCTTTCAAATAATAGTTGCAAATATCCTCATGGTTCACTGTAAGCTAAGTGATCAGAGTCTCTTCAAACTTCAGTAGGTTTATTCTTTAACTGGCTGAATTTATAAGCTTGAAATCACAAGGATTTACTAGACTATATGAGTGTAGAGGAGATAGGCTTTAATTTCTTCATTCTCCTTCAGTGAGGATTTCTAATAATCATTCAAAAAAAAATGTCCTCCTGCTTAGAGCTTCTATGTTATCTGGGGAATGAAAAGTAGCAAGCTAAGTACAAAAAGATTTCCAGGACCTAGTAATTCAGATCTTTACAGTATTGATTCATGCAGCAGACATACTAGTAGGAACTGCAAAACTGAATTAACAGGTGAATAGATAGATAAAATTCAAAACAAACCAGTTTGCTTAGCTCAAACTGAACATATGCTCATACCTTTTCTAATAGCTTTGTTTCAACATTTTTCTACAAAACTGGAAAACATAAGGTAATGATTTCCTAATAATGATTTTTATTTTTTTTTTCTGTGAAGACTGCAAAAGCTGTTATGTTTACTCCTCAACATGATGATTAGATAGGTGAAAACATTTTATGTTTCTCATCAAACATTTTGCAGTTTTGTATCTATACAGGACACTTAACTAACACTTAAAAGTGATAAGAATACCATGTGCTGAATTATCATGCACAAAAGACAGATACAAAGTTCCTGTATAGACAGGGGAACTGAAATTATATGTGAAAATTAAACCTTGTAAATAAAAATTATACTCCTCTAAAACTCCAAAATAGTCTTGGACATGGAACCAGAGATTTAAAGCTGAAAAGAAGTAGCATATTGAGATCCAATTTTTGGAGTGAGGGCGATGTGAAAATTAATCTTCTTAATAGAAAATAAATCTACTGAAGTTGTACCCTATGGAGCCCATTTTCCTACATTTCTGAAAATACAGCTTAAGCAATGCTAGACGGAAACAGATGATACACCAAGGAGGCAAGGAATGGTAAGGTGCAGTTTTGTAGAATGATCCAATACTCCAGCCCAAGTCCCAAACTTACATCTAAAAGGCTATCAAGTGATAAACATAGGCTAAACAGAACTACAGAATGCTACCTGTATTAGTTGATATAAGTACCCTTATTAAAACAGTTATTTTCTCTTTTTTTTCAAACATCTTGCTCTGCAATATCAAGCATGGATATTTTTTTTTGCAGAAGTTTTTGGTGAAATCTTTTACTTACACAGCAAAGATTGGGTTAAAGTCCATTGTCAGGAAAGCTATTTGGTTTTGTAACTAGTTTCTATGGTGAGATCATTTCCAGCAGCAAAAGAAGACAAATATCTAGTGAAGTTCTTACAGTCTGAAAAAAAAATAAATACTAGATAACTCCTTAAATTTCAAAATTACTTTCAGTTAAAGTAAGTTCTGATCCTGAGATGAATAGTCCTGCGAACTACTACCATTGATTGCAGACTAATCAGCCTGGCCATATAGAAGGACATTTAGCTTAAGGCAGCTTCCTGATTGCAAGAATGAAAAAGAATATCAAAGCTAATTAGATTCCGTCATTTCCTTCTAAATCACTACTATTTGTGGTACAGAAATGAAACTGAAGTTAGATGAGGGTATTTATAATGTAATTTTGTAATTACTATTATTAAAAGGGAGTAAAAAATCTATTTTGTGTCCTGACTGTAGTAAGAATCAAGCAAGTGACAAACCTCTCCATGCTAAAAGCTCTACTCAGAAGCTACTCCCATCTTTAATCCTAGCTTAAAATTTATTTATAGGTATTTCTCCCTTGCTTCCATCTGTTTTCTCATTCTCTGTATGAGTGAAAGATTGCCTCTCCCTCTCTCTCTTTCTTTCTCTCTCTCTCATGCCCATTACAATCAAACTGTCGTGTTTCAGTATTGCCTTCCTCAAACTCTCCCATACAGATAGCACCAGAGTTTGTGTGAGTTTGATTTTTGTCCAGAGCTTTTATGCTTCAGCTTTTTTTATTATACAGGTGTCTCGCTCCGATTTATAGGAGGGAGAGGAGGAAGCTAATCGTTACACAATTACTACAAAAGATTTCTTGGGCTTGGTTACAAATGTTGCCCTGATCTGTTGGACTTGTCAATCATCAATTGAAGTGGTTACAAAGTATATGGAGGATACAACTCGTTGTATAAGTTGGATGAAACATGGAATCATACAAGGTACAAACATAAGAGTTGCAACAACACACAGTAGATAGAATACGTTTCACCCACGAGCCTCCTGGAAGCCAGGATAAGAAGTCAAAGTCTAAGCCCTTCCAGGTTTGGATGGGAACATGGGCTATTTTCCGAATACCCTGGGCAATTTGCTTAACAACTTTACCATTATCATCAATCTTTAGACAACAATTAGAGTCATTCAATATGCCGCAGACACCACCCAGTGACTCTTCAGGAGTGGTAACACAAATGTTATAATGAATAAAAGGTAGAAAGTGAAAAGAGACAACCATTCATTTGGCAATAACTATACATTTAACGATAACCAATAATAATAAATAAATAAGTAAAACAAATAGAGCTATTTGTGTCAGCTGCTTTCCCCACCCAGGAAGTCCCAGTGTAAGCCAGGATCCAGATGGGAATTCTTCAGTAGAGGTTGTGGTTTTATGAATAGCCATACAGTATTACATTTCAGTTAATTCACCAAAAGCATAATGTTTTCTAAGATGATTTAGTGTCATGAGAACTCTCCACGTGAGCATTTTCAAAGCAATTCAAATGCTGAGAGATATAAATACTTGTTTGACAAATTCAAGTATTGTTACAGTCTACAGAACATTTCACAGGATAGTGTGTGTAGGATAACCCCACAGTATAAACCATCAAAGAGGAGTAATCCCAGAAACATACACATCTCTTATCAAAACTTAGGTACTTTCCAACAACCATGTTTTCGATGGAACTCTTGGACTGGTGTGACACTGAAAAGCATCAGTGCAAAAGGATTTATGATAGATTTCTTTCGTGACCACATCTAACACATATTAGATGGGTCCCTTGATTCATTTCCCAGTTTGTTAGGAATTTGGAAACACTGTGGAGGAGTTACATGCAAATCATAATCAGTTTGGTAAAAAGGGGTGAAAGAAGGGCTCAACAGAAATGCTATCACTGTGCAGGGAGTATCAGTAAGCCAGGATGACCTGTAAAAAACTCTGAACCCAGCTGTGAAGTTTAACAGATCCAAGGACTAAAATCACCACTCGCACTCACGACGACACAAAACATAACTCTATTGCAACCAAAAAATGTAATCAATAGGTATATTCAGTATTCTAGCATGATCAAATCTTCAGTATTTCTGTCACAAAACACAAATGGTTAAAATCAGCTATTAGTTTTTTTGTGTCCAATCAAGGTCCCACGGGGATCTTCTGTAAAATAAAACAAGACACCAACTTGCCCTTTTTGGGCTTTGTTAACACGGTTAAAAAATGAGGGAACAATCCAGCAAGTGTTGATTTCATATTCCTTTCTAGGGGTGTCTTTAGCTTTCCAAGGATAATTGTTGAGGGATTCTGTTAAGGTTAGGGAAACTGGCCTCAGGTTAGCTGAGTCAATCGACACAGTCTGGCCAGGGAGATAAAAGGGTTTCCCTGGCTTATCAGCCATTGAATCGTGACTCACAGGGATAACTGGCAAGAGTGGTGAGGCCTTTGGACAGAAGGTGCTAAATCGAGGATCTGGTTTCCCTTTGTTGTGAGCTTTCTAATACATCCACCCTTCACCGCCCCCACCCCGCTCACTTGGGAGGGGAGAAGACATCATTTTTCCAATGGCTTGGATAGCCATTCAGGTTCCCTGGGAGAGGCCCCAGGACCTGGGGTTTTGCTTTCCTCCAGATCCCTGAGTTTTTGTTCTGGCCACCAATTAACTAATTTCTCTAACTTGACAGTGGCTAATCCATTCATCAGATCTCGTGGAACACCCTTTAGCCAGCCCAGTGTCCAGAGACAATGACGTTTATGATCAGTATTTCGCCTACCAGTTTTTACTGGCAATGAGACCCTGCCAGTCCCACTGAGCTTTGGGCTAGGTGGCCTGGGGGCAAGACTGACCGCTGCAAGTCTTATTCCCCTAGGCTCAAATTTACTGGAGGAAGAAACCACTGGCCCATATTTTCTCCCATAGTTAATTAACTCTTGGGCAACCTCCCCCCATGTCCATACTTTGAATCCTGACTGCAGATGGTTGGGGGTTACTGTTCCTTCCAACGCTGCCCGGGCTCTCTCTCCCTGAGGCATTACCTGTATTTTTCCTTGCAGTTGTATACCTATAGGTTTTAACGACTCTGGAAGCCCCCTAATTAGGGCGGTCATCCTTTCAGGATCGACAGGCATCATCATAGGTGACTCATGGCTTGGCTGCAGCTTTCTATCATACATCATTTGGAGACAAGCAGCCTTTTGAACACTCTCTGCTAACTGATCAACAGTTCCAATAATAGCAAGAGGATCTCCCCTTTCTAAAGGGTTGAGACCACCTGCCCAATAGGCAGCCCTCTGTGTTAAGGACCAGGGTGCACGATTGTTGCCAGTAGTTAAAAATACTCCTGGTCCCCAATAACCCTCCGCTTCCTTTTCTGTTAGCAGAATCTGGTCTCCACCAGTGAGGCTAACCCTCCATACATACTCTGTTTCAGATTCGTTTGGAGAGCGGCTAAAATCTTTTTTCAATTTTGCTAGTTCAGTGGCTGAGAAGGGAATTTCCTTAAAGTTCATCTGAGGATCTAGATCCTCACCGTTATCGAATGTGTATTCAGTTTTTATCAAAGGGCGCAATGGGGCTATTGGCATTTCTAATTTATCTAGCCTTTCCTTCATTCCTTGCACTTCCTCATGAGGAAATGTTTTTTCGTGAGGCAGACTATGGGTGACAGTATTGTCGGCATGCTTAGACGTTAACAGTTCCTTAAAAGCCATTTGCAACAAAGCCGAATTATGTTTCTCTCTTTCTAATTGTTCCTCAAGGTTCACTATTTGATTCTGCAAAGTTTTTACCAGTTCTTGTGTTACTTTAACTGATTCCTGTAGTGCTTGTATAGTTTGGGTTTCTGCCGAATGCTTTTCCTCTCGGAACTCCACGGCAGCTTTTAAAGCAGCCCTGAGTGCGGCACAAATAAACGACTTTCCATTTCCGGCTCGGGTACGAGCCTCATTTTGTAAAATACGAATACGGTCCGAAACACTCTGCAAGTTATACCAGTTCTGTCGTGCCCAATCCACACCTGATAAAGAGGGTCGAGCACCATGTTTTTCTAAAAGATCAAATAATACATCTTCACTTTTCTTGGTGGCAATGCTGTCACTCATTTTTCAATACGCTGAAAGATAAACACTTAGAGAGAGGGAGGTATACGTATTCAAAAGCTCAGGTAACTCCTTACCTCCCCCCAGGGAGTCACACACCTACTAAAGAAATGCAAATGCTCCAATCACTCTTCCCTTTCTCTGAGGCAAGCACACAAAAGAGTTCAAATTTCACACTTAAGTTACAAGATACTTAAATCACAAAAATGCAGAAAAGGTCTTCCCGAGGAGGCACACACGTAATCAAAATTAATTCATACGTCCCGAGAGGTATACACATAAAAAGTAAAGTTTCAGAATATGGAGCGGTCTTCCTGGAGAAGGACTCACGTTTAAGTTTTCAAAAATATCGGTCCATGCAACTCCAGGAGGTACACACAAAGAAAGTTTCAGACTATATCTGGAAGGACAACACTCTCACGGTGGGGATCCTGTCCGTGACGCCATTAAATAAAATGTCTCGCTCCGATTTACAGGAGGGAGAGGAGGTTCTTTTAATATCTATATCCCCGGCGTGAGATTAAGAAACAACGGTTCAAATGTTGGTCCGACCAGTTTATTACAGAAGTTAATTAGGGAGATGGTGAAGGGGAGGACGGACGCTATTATGAATTAGGGTAATGGGGAAGGGAAGGAGGGCGATAGAAAAGGTAAGAAAGAAGAAGCAAGGAGTGTTTATAGGAAGCAAGAGGGACATAGTCACCACCGTGGATCCAGCGAGGTTCGTAGTTCAGTCATTGATCTTCAATAGCGGTGGGTCATCGGGTGTTTTTGTTCTGTTGACAACGATAACCGCGACGACGACAACCATGGTGATGATGGCTCCTTTTCAATACTTTCAAAGTGGTCGAGTCAGCTGTCTTTGGAGTGACAGCTCAAATCCAAAGTGGTTGAGTCAACTCTCCTTGGAGTGGCAGCTTCTGGCTCTGGGATCTCAGCAGAAACTCCATTGTTCCCACCTTCCGGGCTGTGCCAGCAGATAAGAGGGAGCAGGGATGCCCATCTGCCTCCTGTTTTTCACAGGACACGATGATACCATTCCCCAATTTTCCCATACCAGCCTGGAGCTATTTAGTCACAGGCCAGATCTTCAGCCAGTGAACACTCCTGAGCACTCTCTTCCGGAGGTAAGCAGCTCTGGAGGAAGGGGCTTTCAAATGTTCCCAGAGGGATGTCAATTGTCACACGAGAGCACCCATCACTTGCCTCCTCAACAAATCAATCAGAGTCTTATCACAAGAAATTCCTCAGGAAGCAAGCTTTGAGCCAAAAAAACAAAGAAGGATTCTCACAATAGGTAAGGTTAATTTCTTATTACATTTATCTTGCATGAAAACGAAGGCTTGGTTCCAGCTTCCATAATTTTTCACTCATCTCCCACCTTATATTTCAGATTGCTTGAAAGCTCTACTAATTTTGTCTGAAACCGAGGTTGGTTTTTTTTTTTTTCATTGTAGGTCGCATTGTGCTGTCTTATGGAATTGTGACCAAAACAGCACTGAGCTACTTCAGTTGTTATTGAATAGTACTTACAGTCTTTCTTTTCTGTTTCTCCCAGCAAGGAAGCATAATAACCTGGGGAAGCACAAGAACCTAGGGAAGGTGGAAGGGGAACACCTCCAGAACAGCAGACCCAAATATACTAAAGTGATATTCCATATCATATAATGTCTTGCTTAGCAATAAAAACTGAAAAAGCAGGAAGGGCAAATGTTCATTGTTACAGCATCCGTTGTAACCGTTATGTATGATGAAGCCCCACTTTCCTGGCATTGCTTAAACATCACCTTAGTAGTGCTCAATGCTTAAATATCAAGAGTAGGGAATTGATTTTTCTTTTTGCTTTGCCTGCCCTTATTTTCTTTTGCCTGTTATGTTGTATTTGTCTCAATTCACAAGTTTTCTCACTTTTACCCTTCTGATTCTTAACCCCTGACACTGTGTAGTATGGTTACATGACGCTTAGCTGCCTACTGGATTTAACCTGAAACAGAAGCTATAGGAATCTGCTGTTTCCTTGGCTGATGTTGCTGACAACATGAAAAATGTGGCTGATTGTTGTGATTGTGAGAGAAAGAATTAGAGAAAACAGTTCCATATTTGTGAATATTATCATTAATCTCTAATAGATTACAAAAAGCCTGTTTCTTTTTCATTATTGAGGAAAATCTTCCTATATGATTATTTAGAAAAGCAAAAATAATTAAGGAAATAAAGGAACAGTAGGACAAGAGATTTATTGCTGAATGTAGTCTGTCTGAGGAAGCTGATGAAATCTTGTAATGGAGCCCTGTGAGAGAACAGTGTTCTCCCTAGGAAATTTGTTTAACAGAGATAAACCGTGCTCCTGTCTAAAAAAGATATTTACTTTTACCTCACATGATGAAAAAATTATAAATTACAAGAATGACATACAAAGAAAGCAAAAACTATCTTTTTACTTTGCTAAAGCATTAAAAACAAAAATAAAAAGTCTATTGGTAGTGGTGCTTACCATTTGGGCCAGGGCTGCATCTGATTTTAAGCTACACAGTCTGTATGGTAGAGCTGCAGTCATTATAGCATACACAAACGCATGAGGGCAAAACGGTATTCTGGGATGACCTTCGAAAGATGAAGTAGTGAATAGTATTTTAAACAGCTGCTCTCTTGTGTTGTATTTCAGTGTTCTGTCACACACAATAGATTTAAATTCTTCTCAGAAAAGAAAAGCATCCAGTCAAGAAAAAAGATAATACAGTTCCCTTCTAGTCTGTTTACCAGGAAGGCATTTAGAAATACTAGGAAAAGCTCTTTATGAAAGAGCAATGTACTGAGCTTTGACATGAGTGTTATTATCCCTTCTAGAAGAGAAGATCAGATAAGGACATTTTATCCGTAGAAAACACAATCCCTGTTCAAGATGCTCTTCTCAGTATGAAAATGTTGCATCTGATTTGCTAGATACATACTGTTTTGTTCAGCCCATGTAACTTTCAGTATTTACTTTGCCAACATCATAATTCTTCTTGGCATCCATTACCTCTGGAAGAGTGATTTTAAGGCCTTCTCAGTGTTCCTAAGCCAAGTTTTTAGGAGTTTTAAGCTTTTTAGTGTGATGTTGACAAGAAATGAGCAAATATCAATACTGCAATCTATAGCTATATATCACTTCGTAATGACACAACTTCGGTTGCTGAACTTATATGGACTTATATTTTCATTTCCCTGTATGTGTTTCAACTGTTGCCTGAAAAGCCCACCTTTTGTACTTAAGATTCAGAATCAAGTACTTACTTCCTTTCTAGGATAGAGGTTCATCTAATTGTTCTATACACCACAAAGAACTAGCAAATACATGTATTTTTCAAATGAATTTGTGAGACTGGCACAGGAAAAAAAAAAAAAAAAAAAAAAAGCTAGTTAACAGGACAACAACAACAACCAAAAACAAAACAAAACAAAATTCAAAACAAAACAACCCTGAATACATCCTCTTAGTACTTCATTGCCAATAATTACTTCTTTTCTTTTCTTTTCTTTTCTTTTCTTTTCTTTTCTTTTCTTTTCTTTTCTTTTCTTTTCTTTTCTTTTCTTTTCTTTTCTTTTCTTTTCTTTTCTTTTCTTTTCTTTTCTTTTCTTTTCTTTTCTTTTCTTTTCTTTTCTTTTCTTTTCTTTTCTTTTTTTCTTTTCTTTTCTTTTCTTTTCAGAAGCATGGACAAAAAGCGTTACTCCTTCAAGCTTTTGTATTCCTGAAGATTTAGTAAGAAGTGATCCTGAACCTAAACCACAGGCCATAATTCACTCATCAGCTCCTCTACCAGGCAGCATAATGAATTTTTCAGAAGAGATTCAAGAAAATCCTTCATGTGGGATTAAAAGTGCCATGATTGAAGAGACACCTGAGCAGGGTGAGCAGCACTTTGTCCTTAAATGTTCAGATTGAGAATGTACTGTTTTCCACTAAAGCAAGACACACTGTAGTCTCAAAGCAGAAGTAGTAAAATTTAATAAGCATTATAGTCCATATTGCATCATCAGTGTGAGAGTCCCTGGTATGATTTAGCATATAGGTATTAGAACTTGTTTTCTAGGTCTTCATGTAGAAGAGATGCCTCTTGGCCTTATGCCCATTAAAAACAAAGCCATTCGGAGAGCAGAACTTTATTATCTCTTGTTTATCTGTAAATTCTACAAGGACTATAACCTGACAGATTCTAAAAACTATCAAAAAATATAGTTTCACTTATTGAGAAATAATGTTTCTGCTAGTTTGTGTCTATATGACTATGCCAGGTAAGATTAAATGTTTCCAAATAGCTTGTTATATTACCAATCTGTCATGTTAAAAAAGAAAGTGTTTTTGCCAAAGAATAAAGAGCAACAAGAGCAATTGAAGTTTTACTCTGAAAAAGGTAAATGTTATACTTTGATTCTAGTTATAGAAATGAAAGACTTCTGATTTGAGGACACTTGTGTTCTTAAACGGGATTAAGTTTCCTGTTGCTATGTTGGTTTTAAATTAATCTTAAAAAATGGCATTGAATGTAAAGAGAAAGAATTGATAGACATATCTAGCCAATGTCATACCAGAAAATCCTGCACAACAAAGTTGTGAAAACATATATTAAGTAGTTAAATGTCTAACAGACTCTCAGCTAAAGAGAAGCCAGATATAGGCTGACATCTATCATCTGTGCATTAACCTGTGGAGTTTGAGATACACTTCTTCACCATGGACTGCTGTAGACCACAGCATAACTTTGAAGCCATTTCAGCAGATGCTATAGCAAACTCCGTTTGCATTTTTTCCAGTAAAAAAAAAAAAAAAAGCAGCATTTCTGATTTCCACTAAGAGTTTCAAGATTAATCTTTTTTCAGACAGGAAGATAGAACCTTCAGTCTTGGCTTGCAATCCCTGATGCTTTCATGCTTTTCTTTTTTCCTGCTTTTTTTTTTTTTTTTTTTCTTTTTTGACAGAAGTGGGATTATGAATAGTAGAGAGCTTTTTCAAGATTAGCTATGATTTCAAATATTCTCTAACGTATTGCAGAAAAATTAAAATATAAATTAAAAAAAAAAAAAGTAGATCTGAAATGATAAAGTTCTTTCAGAAGCAATTTCTCTCTGTATATTTTAGCATGCATTCCTTAGTGACATATTTCAGAAAACATAACCTTATGTATACATAATGATGTATATAATATATAATGACGTGAGTGATGAATTCAAGAAAAAAAACTTGAGCTAAAGGATACTCCTTCCAAAACATGTTTGTTTAGTTATGTATTTTAGATATCACTAAATTGGATTTTTGAAAAAAAGATTTTTATGGTTGTATAGAAATAAGGGCCTGATGATTTTACCAGAACCTGGATAAACTATTTTAAGATAATACATTCTGTTACAAAACTCCCAGTTAAAAAATAAAGCAAAGAGACTCATATTTGATTTTTTTAAAAATCACTGCACTTAAGGTATATGAATATTGCTTTAGGAACTCAAAAAGGTTGTCCCACATCTAGATCTCCCCAGTGACCAAAAATCCTTAATTTTTGATAAATGTCTCAATCTATTTAAAGAGGCAGAAGACTTCTTCCAAACGCTGTTCTGAATTTTACTCCAGAATACTTGAGAAAATGCTCATGTTTTGTGGGTTTGGTTTGGTTTTATCTCAGCACTCACCAACAAACGTGGGCCATATGTATCTTCTTCAGTAATGTGATCCTCCCACCACCACACATTTGATTTCAATGATACTGGACAAAATCCAACATCTCAATTTTGACAGAAGATGAGAATCAAGACTGAGGGACAGTCTTTAGTTTCAGTATACCTCTATTTCCAGGCTCACATAGAACCATTGAAAAATCAGGCAAATATTGCATCCTTTTTCTGCTTGTGGTTCTTTCAGTGATTCCCTGATCTCCCATTCTTCATTATGACATTTACTCATTCAATACTCCGAAATTCAGGTAGTCTCAAAAGAATTAACACATACCATTTTTTAATTTGATGATTTACTCAAGAGAATCTGAGAGTTGCAAGATTTTTCCTTGATTTTTACAAGTAACTTATTTATTTGTTTGATTGTTTAACAGATGTGAAGGGAAATTTTTGGCTGCAAAAACTTGGAATGAGTATAAACAAGTGGTCACAGCTGAATTCCCTGGCTGAATTGCATGAAAATGGAGCTCTAGGAAAAGGTATATTTCTATAGTAATTCTTTTTTTTTCTTTCTTTCTTTCTTTTTTTTCTTTTTTCTTTTCTGGGACACATACTTCATTTACTACATTACATAAATCTTGAGGTTACTACTTTTTTTTGTTATTTTTCTTTCCTTTATATGTGCTTCAGATTTCTGATTTCAACTAAGTAGCTTGAATTTTTATGTCACTATTTTAAGTATTCTGCCTATATTCTTTTGTCCCTACACATCTTTTAGTTAATTATTTTACTTAAGTAAAATATTTCAAAGTAAAATATATCAAAATAATTTTCTAGTAGAAAGTTAACTGCTGTGCAAATCAGTTAGAAAGTCTGATCTGAAAACATGTAATTATATGTTTCTAATTAAAAAAAGAAAGAAAGAAAGAAAGAAAGAAAGAAAGAAAGAAAGAAAGAAAGAAAGAAAGAAAGAAAGAAAGAAAGAAAGAAAGAAAATGAAAGGGGGTAGTATTTATCATACTTTGGCATAAACTGAATCTTTCAAAACAACTTGTAAAAAGTGGTTCTGAAGAAGACATTGAAGTGTCCTACACTTAGCTGTGATACAAGCTAGTTTTATTAGGAGGTAGCACTTTTCTACATTAGTTTTTATGTAAGTTTTTGTTTGTAGCTTTAATATATATCAGTAACATTGGAGTTATCATGGACAATTAATTGCGAAACAAAATAATTAAGAGCAATTGTGTCCACTGGTCAAAGCTGACAAGTTAGAGTTGTTAAAACTCACCTCCCAAAGGCCCATTTCCTTTGTTATCTGCCAAAATAGATATATTTTACAACTATACTTGCTGTTCCAGGTAATTGTGCATTTCAGTTCTTGCTAATAGAAATTACAGTTATTTACTTCCAGTTGATAGCATAATTTTTTTGTTATATAACAGATCATCCAAACACATGTGGAGTTTGTTCTGATCTTGACCACAAAGTTACTGATCTGGAAGAGTGTAAAACCAAAGAAGAACTGCCATATATCCCATTCAAACTAGCTACATTATATATCTTAAAGGTAAAATAAAAATAAACATTAAAAAACGAATGAATAAGTTACAGTACAAAAAATTACCAATTAAAATAAGTTCATCTGTGCATAGGATATACTTAAATGCATTGTTTCTTTCATAAACTTTTTCATTATTGAAATCCAGTTCTCACTATTTTATTGCTCAGTAGATTTTTTCTTCATATTAAGAAGTCTGCACTTAAATTTTGGACACAGAATTATGGATGTTAAAAAGGAAATGATACTGTAGTTAAAATCAGATACTGAATTGCTTAATTTTGCCTCTAAGGTAAATGTCTGAAATTAACAAACAAACAAAGTACCACGTCCCTTGAGGATGGAGAAAACCTTTGTCTTCATGTGCTGTATTTCCCACTACAAGATTTGATTGCTAAAACTGGTACAAGGTCTTGTTTCAATTTCAACATTTCTGGTGTCATTAGTAGAAAACTCATTAGCCTGATACAGCCCTCTGTTTATTGTTCATTATTGGTTTTTCTTATCAGCATCAATGAAGTAAGAAAGAGAAGACTAAGGGTAATCAAAAGAGACTTTAGGGCCTTGGGGCAACTGGTTAAGTGCAAGGAGCCCAAGTAATGTTTTCCTCTATTTTTCCAGTAGCAGAGAGCAATACTGAAAGGAACAGGCAGACCCTGCTGTTGGCTCTGAAGCTGGTGTTACTGCCAAAGTTTTGGGTTTCTTTACCATGTGACAGTCTACACAACACCAGGCTTGCTGGGGGTTGTGGAGATGAACCTTTCTCAGAGGGAGAAAAAGATTTCAGAGTAGGAATTGGTAGGGCTGATCAATAGAGCTTTAAACTAGATTCAAAGGAGGCAAAAAGATAAAACCTAATCTATGGGACAACTTGCCAACATTTGAGGGCCTGCACTCTAGTGAGATCTTTCAGTATACTTCACCAAGTGCTGGGTACAGTGTAAAATGTTTGCAGTGTTTCTGCACAAATGCACACAGTATGAGGAACAAGCAAGAGGAGCTAGGAATTTAGGCTCAGTCCCAGAGCTATGACACCAATGGCATAAGCAAACCCTGCTGGGAAGAACCTGTAAGTGGTATGTTGCAATGGACAGTTCTGAGCTCTTTCAGCAGGAACAGGCAGGGCAGGTGAGGCAGGGAGTGTGGTGTATGTGTGGAAAGAGACGGCTGTGCAGAACTCATAGCTCACTATGACACAACTGGGAGCCCCCAGGTAAGGATGAAAGGTCATATAAAGCAGACTGGCTACCCAGTTAGGCATAGACTCTGAGCTTTGAGGAAGTGATCCTTCAGTTAAACAACTCTCTTGGGCTCCCTGATCTTTCAGTGTTCTAACAAATGGGATACCTCCTTGAAGAGGTCAAAGTTGGCTTTCCTGAAAGCCGAAGTTGCATTCCTACTTACCTACCTATTTTTTCCACACAAGATCCTGAACTCCGCTATTTCATGGTTGCTGCAGCCAATGCTGCCACCAGTCTTCACATTCACAACTAGGACTTCTTTGTTAGTAAAAAAAAAAAAAAAGGCCAGTCAATCTCTTCATGTTGGCTCTCTGCCACCTGCTAACAGATGTTATCATCAATGCTCTGCAGGAACCTCCTAGACTTTGTGAATGGCAGTGTTTCTTTTCCACAAATATCAGGGTGACTGAAGTCCTCCATGAGAACCAATGCCCAGAACCGTGAGGCTACAAGGCCTCACCAACTTTGTCCTCCTGATCAGTCAGCCTGTAGTAAACACCTGCAATGGTGTCATCCATAGTAGCCTGTCCCTTAATTCACCTGTAAGATTTCACTTTATCACTGATCACTAGGCAGAGCTCAATACATTCCAGTTCTTCTCTCACATAAAGAGCAATTTCACCAGCTCACCCTTCTGGTCAGTATTTCCTAAAAAGCAGCATTCTAGACGTGCAAGCTGTCCCATCATATCTCTGTGATCACAATGAAATTGTGGACCTACAACCACACACAGATCTCTAATTCTTTATATTTATTCCCTTTGCAGTGTAAATTGATATACTAGCACTTTTCTGTTTCATTTAGTCAGCTGCTGTCAGAAGAATCTACCTTGCTTTACAATGCAACTAAAGATATCTATGAGTAGCTCCAGATTTTTATACTTTACACTCTCAGGTTCGTTATTGCTGTAATTCATCTGGTAATATCTGTCAGACTCACTCAAAATGCGACACGTATCACTGTTATGTAAATCTACGCTGCACCTGCAAGACAAGGATGCAAAAAGAAAAGTAGCAGAAACTGGGATAGGAAATAGTGGAATTTTTCTCTTGTGACTATTATGAAATAGAATGAATAAAATTGAGTCACTGAGGATCTTGAGGCAATTTTAAGCTTAAATGATCATTTTTCAAATGTGAAAAAAACATCACTTTGCCAGTTCCTTATGTACATATCAGTTAATGAGAAATGACTATAGTGATTCTTAAAGTTATATCAATTTTAAGTTTTTTAAAAATTACCTGAATGGCATATTGAATGCAACTGAGTGTGGTATGATACCAATTTGTGTTATCTAACTTTTAAATGCAAAAATATCATTTCCACTGTCCACTCTTCTTTTTTTTTAATTATTGTTAGTTGTTTTTTTTTCCTCAGTAAAAAGTTTTACAATGTTGTTTTTCTTCTTCAAGAACTTAGAATAATTGTAATTTCTGTCTTCCGCGTTCAGATCACTATTCTAGAAAAACAGAAATGGGCCAGAAGAAAAAATCCACTTCAAGTAAATAAACAGATTATATTCATTAAGTAACATAACATAGTTGAATAGCCTCAGTATTTTTGTCTAGAGTTCAGGCTATTTACATGCTTTCAAGGTCAGACTAGTCTCTGTATTTTTAATGTCATTTTGAGAAATGTACATCAAAATTGTCTGATGATTCACTATAACTGGAGTTCATTTTCTAGTGCTCTGAGTTCATCATTTCTTCCATCCTCTGCAGATTGTAAAAGACATGCAGGAAATGAAAAGCGAACACATTAAGATAATCAAACAACTGGAAAATATAAAAAAAGAAAAACAGGTAAATTATTGGGGAGCATGAATATTGTTGTGTCATATTATTAGTCAAAGTGAAACAGATGGATTCACAGAATAGCTTGGGTTGGAATTAACCCCAAGGAACATTATGTTCCAAACCCCCTGCCACAGGCAAGGACATGAACCTCCAGATCTGGTTGCCCAGGGCTCCATCCAACCTGGTCTTGAACACCTCCAGCATCTCTGGCAGCCTGTTCCAGTACCTCACCTATCGCTCTGAAGAATTTTCCCCTGACATCCAATCTAAACCTTCCCTCCTTGAGCTTAAAACCATTCCTCCTTGTACCTACAGAATCCCTTCTTGGTGTTTTTAATATCTCTTGCCAAGTTCAGTTCCGTCTGTGCCTTGGCTTTCCTAATCACTTCTCTGCAAGTCCAGACAGCATCCAGGTGACACGCCCTTATTTCCACAGCTTGTACAATCTTTTCTCTTCCCTTAGTCAGACCAGCAGATTACCTGCCTCCACTTCCTGCTTTCTCATTGTGAGGGATGGAGAACTCTTGTGCTCCTAGAAGGGCATCATTGGAGAGTAGCCAGCTTTTTTCCATTTCTTTGACTCTAAGGACAGCTTCCCAGGAGATCTCATCCAACAATTCCTTAAACATCCTGAAGTTCATTCTCCCGAAGTTCAGGGTCCTGAATCCACTCTTTGCCAGGACTTGAGGTTACTTGAGATAACAAACTCAGCAGGGGCATGGTCGCTGCAACCTAGACTGCCTCCAGTACTAACATCTTTAATGATCTCCTTTGCATTGATGAGCATCAGATCCCGGCTGTGCTTCCCTGTGGTCAGTCTATCCAACACTTGAACTGGGAAGTTATCATTCACACACTCCAAAAGTCTCCTGGATCTCTTGCAGCTCGCTGTATGTTTTTCCCAGCAGATATCTGGGTGGTTGATAATTCCCATCAGGATAACTGTCCGTGAGCATGATGCCTTCTGCAGCTGAAGGAAGAAGGCGTTGTCAGCAGGCTTCCCTTGATCAGGTGGCCTGTAGTAGGCCCCTACTACCAGGTACCCTTTATTAGTCCTATCCCAAATTCTAACCTGGAGGTCCTTCACCTGCTCCTCAGTATTTCTCAGAGGGAGCCCCTCACAGTCAATCCAGTCTTTAAGATAGAGGGCAAAACTAGGGAATAAATTTATTTCATTCACATTTGCTTCTGCATTTAGTTACTCATTGCATCCTATCTCCAAAAATGGCTATTTCTTCATTTTTTTAAATACATTAGTATCTTCCCCATTCTGAATATTTATGCTTGTGTGTTTGCAGAGATTTCCTGGACTTTTCAGTTACTAAATTTTCCTGTTAAATGTCACTTTCTTCTGATGACTGACAGATCTGTGTGAGTTGTATCTGTCAAGAATTATGTTTTTGTGAAAGGCTGTGCCAAGCCTCATTGCCAATGCAGAAGGTATTTCAGCTTTCTCCTCTGTGGGCATGCTCTCCTTTCCTTTGCACTTGGCTCCTTTTCCATCTTTAATGTTTAAATCCATTCTCTGTTTAGCTTAGTATATGACAATTTTTGTGAAGTTCATGAAGTTAATGAGCCCAATAAGGATAAAGTTAATGGAAAACAACCCAAAAACACATTTCATGGTAAAGCATTATAGCACTAGAATAATTTGTTGCTTCCAAAGTTGCTTCCAAAATATGAAAAAGATTGTTTCCTTTGCTTTGAACCTTGGTTGACACACAAAGTAATGTTCATATAACTGTTTCTTACAGCATTCAGAACCAGACACAGGTCTCTATGAATGTTTCAGTTTTTTCTTGTAGTATTATATAAATGTGGTTTAGAAAATCACAGAGTCCTTCCACCTGTAAATGTACACAAGGCTGCAGTGAGGGCCCTTAGGCTCCACTCTTGTGACCATAATCCCACAGTGCTATGCTTTCCCTAGTGGAAGCATTTGTGCTTTTCATTAGTCAGCAATTCTCTCCAAATCTGAATTATGTACATCTTTGGCTACGTTGTACTGTAATCTTTTTCTTCAGCCTCCGCTACTTCAGATTATTTTTATTCATCATATTATTTTTCTTTGCCAGTGAAGATCAAGATAGCCATTTGGTACTGGTTAAATGTATGTTTTCCATAAAAATAAATTTATTCTGTCCAGAGGGTACACACTGAGGAAAGATTCCAAATTTATTTCTCTACTGAGCACAGACAGAAACACAGGGACTATAATGTGTTTTTAGTTAAAGTCTTTGAGGGCGAAGTAGTTCATAGAAGCACTGGAAACATCCCTACTTCTTAAGCTTTCTGATTGGATTGCATTTATTACACAGTTCTATTGCCTTATTTAGAAAAACTCTTTTGCTGATCTGTTTCCTATACTGCTTGTATCTTTAACTTCCCAGTTTTTATTTTCTTAGAAAAGTTAAATTTGTTTAAAATTGCTTAGCATGACTAGAAAGAATTCATTAGGGTCTGCTCTTCGAAAGACTTATGACTTCTACAAAATAGAGGAGAAAAAAAATGTTTACCTGAGCAGGATTTTTTGCCTTAAGTTTACGTCCTGTGAAGATATAAACCTCTTGTGATCAAGAGAAGGAGAACTAATATTTTGCTATTGCATAAATGTTCTCTTATTCATGTTTTGCTTTCCTGTTTTCACTCTGTATTCATTTTCTCAATAATCTTTTCTAATATAGGAGCAGACTATAACTACTGTAAAACTGTATGGTGACAAAATGAGGAGTCTGAAATCTCAATTAGAAGCTTACCGAGATCTGATGAACAAGAACAGCCAATACTGGCAAAATACAGCTAAGGTAAACAAGAAGTGCAATTTTAACAGAAGGATAAGAGCAACAGGAACCTATGGAGGAAGAAAGAAAGAGATTGTAGAAGTCACATTTTCTTTTTAGTGACAGTAAACTGAAGATATAATTTGTGAAATTACTACAAAACCATAGCTGTCTTCATCCTGGAGATGAGGAAAACCTTACACAGTATGTTTTCAGAACAGATTTCATATCTTCAGTTCTGTGATGAATATTTAGTGTTAAGTTCTCCCATACTATTTTGCTTATACACTTGAGAACAGTTATGTTTTTATGAAGGAAAAGTAACGACACTCACTGAGTATTAAGGATATCTAATGCTAGATATCTAATGCTAAACTAGAAATTAAGGTTTATCCCATTCTCCATATTCTACAACCAAGCAAAAAATTCTGCATATCCCAGAATTTAAGAAGTGTATTTAGAATCCGATGACATTTGGTTTCTAAATTTGTCTATTTTTATTTTTGTCCAAGATCCCTAGTACTTAGCACTCTAGTTCAAATGTTAAAATTTCTCAACTTGTGTGGAAGAAAAACAACAAACAATCAAATAAATAAATTCTCAAAACCTTTTTGAAAAATGAACACTGAGTATAGAACTTTTAATTACTTTGCCTTATCCTTTTTCTTTCAGAGCCTGAGGGAAATTAACAGTCAACTGAGCCAGGAAAAGGAAGATCTTCTTCATCAAATGAAACAACAAACAGAGAAATGGGAAGAAAAAAAGGTTAAAACAGCCAGTTTGTTTTTTCTTTGTGAAGTTAAACTGTGCCCTCATTTCCATTTCTAGTTCATGCTGTTCCTAACAGTCTAAGGGTCCTGAAAACAACGTGTCTTTAGACATGTACAACTAAATCAGCTAAGATTAAACTGCTAGGCACTTGTCTAGAAGTATAGACAAGTCTAGAAGGAATAGAAGTAATTTGGGGATCACTAGATGTCACTGAAGAAGATGTACAGGATTTTGTTCTATGTTATTTTTCCACTAAAAATTGTTGTTGTCATTTCTCAGTCTTTGTCACTTCTCATATCTTTTCAGTAATTGTAAAATCACAGCAGAGTTGTTTTCTTTGTTGTTGTTGTTTTTTAATTTTTTTTAATTTAGCAAATGATATAAAAAATACACAGTCTTCATCTATTACAACACTGTAAAGCAGCTGGTTGACCTAAGCAGCAAAAATAACTTGCACAGTGTTTCCCAGGAAAAAGGGGCATGATTAAAATTCTTCAGGCTCTGCAATATTTCTTTCTAATAATGCAGTCAGTATGAGTTTACTAATAATCTGAGGTGGCTGCAAGAGCAGAAAAAGCCTGCAAGTGCAGAAAACAGTAAGCTGTAAGAGCAAGTAGCTATAGTAGTGTGTTAAAACAATCATTTCCACCCTTCTTCTTATTGTGGCCAAACTGTATTGCAGTCACATTGTCAGACGATTTAGTAATATTCAAACTTTGTTCTTACTGGATCATTGATCCATTGTTTATCACAGAAGCAAAAGAAAAAAAAAAAGCCCTTGGGTAAAATAAATATGTATTGCAAGAGCACAGCACTCTCCCCCCCTTTTTTTTATTATAATAATTCTTTTAAGGGTGGGGTTGGGGAAATAGGGGAGATGAGCTATTTCAGGCACACCCAACCTCTAGCTCATGGGCCATGTGCAGTTTGATATAGCTCACACTGCAGTACCTCATGCCATCACAGTGGCAGCTCCACCCCACAGAGTGCTGGGCTCCAGGGCATGGGGAGGGTACAGTGTAGTGCCAGCTTAAGTTATAGCAAATAATTTTATGCACTTCAATAAATTGTCAGTCCTGTGAAAAGTGAAAAGCATGCAGCCATGCTTTCCATTTTGATAAAGGAATTTAAGGTTTCAGGATTGCAAAAAAGAAATCAGGTTTTTTTTTGTTTATTTGCGACTCTATTTCCAGTAGGCATAAGCTTGAAAATTTTCAAATGGAATGTAGAGAGTTGTAATGAAAAATTTGATCACATCTCTTTATCAGTCTCTTACCAGAGAGAAATATAATTTGCTTTATAAACATAGCTCATTCACTTTGTCATTTTTCGGCAGTATGAACATTTGTGAACAATTGTTTTCAAAGATGAAGTACGGGAAGAGAAAATTTCATCAGACATCTTAAGAATTCACTGAGAATTGCAACCACTGCCACTGAACCAGACTGATGCATTAATTTCACAAAAATGCCAGTTTTATATTTTTGTTACTCTGTTTTTAATATGTTTTAATAAAAAATGCTAAAACTTCAAATAAGTTTTGTTACTTATATATATGAACTATGTTATATATTTTATGAGAGCTGCTCTGAAAGTAATGCTTTCTATTTCATTATGTTACTCCACAACATCAGAGGCAGGTGTTGGCTGTATGGCAGTAGAGGCTGAACCTTCTCACCAATGCAGGTTCTTTTTCATTGCTAGAGAAAATGCATAGCTAATGGTATTGACTATTTTGAAGAAAAAAAAAAAGGTGTTTTGTAGATGAGAATTTGCTCTAAGTCTACTGTGTTGGTTGTAGTTTCCGTGGAAATAATTAGGTGGTATTAATTTTGGAGCAACATTCTTAGATGGAGCCTTAGTCAGTTTCTCTTCACTTAGTGCAGCTCAGGAAAGCCGAAAGGTCAGACACCCATGAGCTATTTAATCTGGGAAGATCTTGAGGCTGTAATGCCCAACACTAACATGCAGCTTAAAGGCAGTTAATTCCTTTATTAAAAGCTGTCTTGCAACACTAACAAAACTACATTACTCAATGTAGTAAGAATTTGTTTTTAGTTCTGAAAACAAAAAAGAAGTTATATTTCATTTAATGGTCATGAAATGCTCAGTGTTATGCACCTTTCAATAAAAGGTTATGTTCTTAAAGAGTGAAATAGGCTCCTTATGTCAGTAATTCTGTGCCCAGCATGCTTTCAGGACTGAACCCAAAATGCACGTTAAAATAATTTAATTTATTCCTGGTTATATCAGAGTCCAGTTTCTTCCCTAATATGAAATCACTAACATGGTGAAGTGCAAATTTTGGCTCCATACAGACTCAAAAAGCCATTGCCTTATAAATATTCCAGTATGTATTCCTTCTGTAAATTAAGCTACATCTATCTGTGGAAATAACAATTTGATTTGGGTGTTATAGAATTTTGCCCAGTTTGACTTGCTAGTTTCTTATGATATCTTGTCAGAATTGCTTTCCAATTAAACGCAAGGGCATTTTTCAGATTTACCTATTTTATACCTCTCTTCTGATATTGAAGAAATTTCAAAATAACCATAGCTTTTGAATTTCTTGTTACTGGAGAAAATAACTTTTTCTTTTTTCTAATATAATCCATGAGCGTGATCTAATTATTGTCTCTTGTTTTCTAAATATATTATTACACATAATATATGCAAGTATTTCTGTAGTTTTTAAATCATAGTCTTTATATCAATTAACTGTCACTGTACTACAATAGGGCATATATTCAGGATCATGTTGACACTGTTGAAGGAAGGAAAAGTCTCCAAATCAGACTCAAATTATGAAACAGAGTGCAGATTCCTATAGCATTTCAGAGTAAAAAATAGGACGGAGTATTTTTTTTACAGTGCAGCACCACCTTTTGATGAAATTTTGAATGCCATCAGTATTTAAAGTTTTTTTTTTTTTCTCCTATGTTTTATTATATATCTCAATATTAGCTGATTCCCAATTGACAAACAGTGAAGAATATAGTTTTTTACAAATTCTTGAACTGTAGCATATTATATTTCAAGAAAGAATAGCAAGTGGTGAAGTTATAATGTTCTAAGATATACGGGAAGAAACTATTTTATGAAACTAGATAGTACTATCAAGATCTGAAGCAAACAAACCTTCCTTCTGTGCTGACTTTGCAAATTTTGGGGAGACCTACTCTGTAATTTTTATCTCTTAACTTCTAGTAATGTGGGCAAATATAAGCACTGGACATTTTGGTGCATTTTCTTGTGCAAATGGTAAAATCTGAGAAGTCTCAGATTTTCTTCTTTTTTATTTTTTCTTCTTTTATATTTTCTTTTATAGCAACAACCTGTAACTGCTCATTTCTCTAGGATGTGACTATCAGTGTCAACATTATTCCATTGTTATTAATTATTACATGTATACTCACAAAGGAAATATAAAAACTGATGTCTTTATCTCCTCCTTTCTTGCCTTTCAGGTCAGGATCCTTGAAAATCTGTCTAAAAAAATCAGTCATCTTTACACCCAGCACACATTGAGTGAGTGTTGTATTTTGGACATCAAATTTCTTGATCTTCCTATCTTCCCTCCTATTTTTCTTATGCTGTGGTGTATACCAGACAAAATCAGTTTAAGCTTTTCCACTGGAATACTGTATTTCAGATCAAATTAAAGAAGAATATTAGAGCCAGAAATGTCTACCATAATTCCAAACTCTTTAGTATAACTGGATTATTGCAGTCAACAAGAATTTTGAGTAGATTTCTTTCAACATTTCAATAGAATACTCTAACAGAATTCTTAATTGTCATAATTCATTTGTGCATTACAAATTCTTGATTTCTTAAAGGAGATAATTTAGTACACTTAGACAATATTGTAGCTAATGCATAGTCATAGAAATGCTCAACATTTTCTTGATCATATCTTCTACTGGTTTCAATATAGCTTTGCAGGAATTTCACAATATCAGTCTATATGTGGGAAGAGTGTCAGACCATGTGGATTTCCAGATCAAAATTCTTCAGCACAAATCTGAAAAGACCGAAGACTTAGAAAAAGCAGATGTGCCCATTTTCAAATCAAAAGCAGAACAAGTGAGTAACACAATGGAAATGTAATTGGTTGGTTTTAGAATTATTCCAGTTGTTTCAAAATACGTCCAACTGGCTAATTTTAGAAAGGCTGAAGAAAGCTAGAAATCTAACTGACAACAAAAAATATGGGAAATATATATGGAGTTTGAGAATGATAAATTGGTGATGAATGATTAAAATACTACAGTAACAAAATGAAGTCTAATTCTTCTGGAACCAAATAGTGTGCTGTTATCTTCACTATAATGCTAGTATACATTTTACTACAAAATCTTTTGAAGATCACTAGTATGAATTGTAAAAACTGTACACCAAGCATTGGAAGTAGCAACATTTACTTCTTTTAGATTTTTTCCATTTGTGCTTTAACTTGATCATTAATATCTTGGAAAATTCATTTTGATGAATAGATCTTGGATTAACATTTTAAAATATGTCTTTGTGGCCTCCCAGGTAGCTAATGAAAAGAAGTCTGAAAACTCAGTGGAAATTGGACCTCTTTGGCAAGCACACATCATGCTGCAAAAGATACAGGAGTCTTTACAGAAACGAGAAAGAGAAGTTACTGAGCTCCTAGAAAATGAAAGAAGATATAACAAAGCAATGAAACCTCAAATTACAGTCCTAGTATTCTTGAAAAATCTTGCCAAGAAGGTAGGAACTCAGAGACTGTAAAAGTGAAAAATGATTTGTTGAGTTTACAAAGAAGCTCAATTTGGAAAAATGTTAATTTTCATTAATTATTGTTAGTATTAAAAAATAGAAAATGTATTTTATACAAATTGATTTAAAGACTAAATTGAAATTTTCAAAATTACATATGCAATTAAAGAACTCTAGACCCAGACTAAAAAGTGACCTACAGAAATCTGATTAGACCAATCTGAATACTCTTTATTTGGGATTATTTTAAAATATAAATTAGTGAAACTCAAAAAATGAAATCGTGAAAAAAACTGTGTCTTTCTTTTCTTTCAGTTCTTATCTGAACAACATGATTTGCAAACAGTTTTGCAGAAAATTTAATCTTATTTTTGATCCATGGTAGGTTCACACCTTATACTGTGATGTCCCTGAGGCGCAGCAGTACATCAATCATCTTGTCAGAAAGAATGAGGTTGAAAGGGCTGATTGGAAAGAAGCCTTTAATAAAGCTCAGGCTGACATTTCATCCTATGAAGTGTTTTATGGAAATGAACCTATGGATGACAAAAGGTATATAGGACTGTTAATAAAGATAGAAATAATATTTAAAAAGTAAATAAAGATAGAAATAATATTTAAAAAGTAATGAGTTGTTTCCATACAGAGAAAATACATTTTAAAGAATCATAATTTTCATCCTTGGTTTTGAAATTGAAAAAACAATCAAAGTATTCTATAGTTATATTAAAAAATAAATCAAGGAGCTTAAAAACACTTGTTACAAAGAGTTTAGGAATTCTTCATAACAAAGGAAAACAATTCAGCATATCTGTCTTATGCAAATTTTAACCTGTGTGTTATAAAATATACTGAAATAAGCTTATTTGGCAAGCCTGTTATAATATCAACAACTTCTTATTCTACATTTTTCAGGATGTTTCTTCCTCATACTTTTTGTAATTGCACCATTCTTGTAGTTTTAATAATTAGTTCCTTACAAAGTCTTCATTTTATTTTGAACAGCAACAGGACACAATTCTCAACAAAGCTTTTCAGAAATCTTGGGAGAGCAAAGTCTGAATTAGAATTTGCTGAAACAGAGAAGATAGTTTTTGATTGTATCCAGACTGGGGAAATCCCCAACTGGATTAAAAGCGATTGTCCTTATGTAGCCTTGACAGGTGAGAAATCCTTTCATCAATTCAGAGAAGGCTAACTTAATTTTTTATATAAGAAAACAGAGTACAGCAGCAGCATTTAAATTCATATTGTGGTAATTCCATATGATATCCCATGAAACACCTCCAGCTATATTCATTTTAATTAATTACTATATGAATTTATAAGTCTGGGACTACATTTTCATATTTGTTTCCCTTTGCTCATCTTTTCTCTGGTGCCTTTATCATTTTAAAATAGGATGTATTATGTACAAAGTGTCTATTTCAGTGTGTTCAAGGTAGACAGAATTAGAAAACCCTCTAGCTTGACATTCAGGCATTGAACTCAATGGGAATTACAGAACTCAGAGACTAGTATCCACTAGTCTGAAAAATCTTACAAAATGTCCACTGAATGATTTTAATACATTGGGCTCTTCTGAGAAAGAATAATTTTCCAATATTTTGCTTGTTTTTCTTTTAATGATTTTGCAACACAGAATGTGGTTTTGGTGGTCTAGACAGGAAAAGAGGAATGGCTATGATTTCTATTTTAAGAATTACTATTTCTAATTTAAGATATTTACTATGATATGTATTTGTCATATATAACTACATAATTACTGGAACTGCCCAGAAGACCATAAGGATGTATGCTCTAAAGAGATAAGTCAGCATTCAGAGGAAATCATGCAAAAGTTTGAAATGGAAATGAAGGTAATATATTACAATATATTATATCATATGGTTTTAAATCATTGAAATAAAAAATGCCATTCTTTTCTGTTCTATTCTTAAGGGATTTTAGATTTTCTCTGGAGTATATCTTAAAGTACATCTGCAGACAAGTGACAACTATTTGAACTGAGTCTTTCCTGCTGAAGTTGAATTATAGAATCATAGAGTCATAGTATCACAGAATCATAGAATTGTTTGAGTTGTAAGGGAGCCTTGAAAGTGATCTAGTCAAACTCCTGTGCAAGGAACAGGGACATCTGCAGCTAGATAAGCTTGCTCAGAGCCTGGTTCAACCTGACTTTGAACATCTCCAAGGTCAAAATATATGTAGGTTGCTCCAAAAGTAATGCCTCCTATACGAAGAACAGAGTATCACTATTAGAGCAAATTCTAAGCTACAAAACTCTTATTTTACACCATTAGGTATGCATTTTGCCAGCAATGAACAAGAAGCTGCATATCACGGCCATAAAAATCTTCACCAATAGACATGACCCACTGTTTCTCAGCTGCTATGATGGTGCCATTGGTAGGAAAATGTTGCCCATGCAGTCCCTAATTCATCAGCTCAAACAGATGGAAATCAGGAGCCAAATCCAGAGTATACTGTGGGTGTGGTAGGATAGTCCAGACAAGATTGGCCATATTCTTCATGGTCTTCAAACTGATATGGGGCCTTGTTGTAAGATAAAGGTTTTCTTCTTTTCTGACCTACCACAGGAAGTTCAATCCCTCAGCTTGGTCAGTGTTGCAATGTAGAAGTGAGAGCTGATGATTTGCCTGGGTTCCAAGAAATATAAAAGAATCACCCTTTTTCTATCCCAAAAGATAGCGCACATCACTTCACCTGCTGAAGGCTGCATCATGAACATTTTCTTCCGTGGAGAATTACAGTCATCACTCCTTACACTGTTTTTTTGATTTTGGCATGTAGTAGTGAAAACGTCTCATCGTCAGTAATGATTCAATCCAGAAAACTCAGAAAACTGACCTCAGATTCGTTCAGTAGGTCCTGTTTCTGTTCCTGTGTGAGCATTTGTGGGACACACATGGTGCAAACTTTTAAATATTCCAACACAGCCATCATTGCTTCAACATATTGAAGCTGATAACCAGCTTTGTGCACATTTTCCTGATTATAATCCACTAATTCATGTGGATGAGGTGATGCAGACACTCTTTGTTTCATGGTGCATGGCCTGCACACAGCCATTATGAACATGACTTTTCTTTCACATCACTTTTACCACTGCTGAAACTCACTACTCACCACTTCACTATGCTCACATCCACTGATTAGTCTCCATAAACTTTCAGCAAGCATCAATGAATGTCAGTGGGTGCTATTTTTTTCATCATGGGGGAATTCCTTTCCATACATTTGCTTCATATGCACTTCCACATCAGACATCATTTTGTCAGAGTGCCCCTCTGCTGCCATCTGTCACACAGTAACAAAAAAGTAAGAGAATATCAGAATATCAGTAGAAGGCTCAACCTTCACTGCCAATATCTCCTTCTGGTGCTTAGGGGTAGCATAACAAAATAGGAGGCATTATTTTCAGAATAGTACTTTAATCATACAAATGATATGATTAATACAAATGATATGATATATACAAATGATAAATAATAAGGCCTTGGTATATTCTTGTTGTTGGACTTCAAACTGAACAGTCCCCAAATTGCCATCAATTATTATTTCTTTTACATTGGCATTAATGCAAAAGCTATCATGCTAAATTAATACACAGAAATTTTTCATTGTTAAATGATGTACACAAAAAATAAAATCTTTATGTTTATAATTATTAATTATGTCACTGATATTTTTAGGTGGTCAAGAAAACAATGGAACAGTAAAAAAACCACACCAACAATGGAACAAGTTTCTTGTTTTAAAGGGGGACACTGGATGGACATCTTGAATAATAGAAACACTTTCTACAGCAGCTATGTGATAAAAAAATGAATTGGAAGAACTTCAAGACCACTATTCACTGTCAAGAAACTTTTGTAGGAGTTTAAGTGTTTTGAAACTTTTAGTCACTTTAAGAAATATTTTGAAAACATCTTTAAAAACAAAACAACAAAACACACACACAAAGCCCCCCACTGTCTGACTGAACAAAAGGGCCTAGATGCTTTATTTAAGTAGATACAGATCTGTAGATAAATGGATGGGATTAATCTCACCAAGTTTCCAATGTCTAAAATTATGCATCTAACATCAATCTATAAGAATAGAGAGATGGCTCCAAACTGTATTTTTTCCCAGAGCACAAACAGCTCTGTTCCATGGAGAGAAGGCTTGGGGTGAAGTGCTGTTTGGGTGTTAAAATGTTAATAATAAGCATGATCTGTCCAGATTAAACTAGGAAATAACTTTTTGTTTCTTTGTTTTATGGTTTTGGTGTTGGGTTTTTGTTATTATTTTTTCAAGTAAAAGATTTACTCTTAGCTTTAAATGTTTTGGACAAAGAAAAGCACATTTGTACACAAAAGGGAAATTATGCTTGTTTTTAAAGACCATGCTGAAAGATGCACGGCCAGCTAGTAACGGTCATTGTACTAGACCACCATTCCATGTGAAAGCCTTCAAAGAAGTCCCAGACATGTTACTTTTCTTTGTCTTTCCCTTTTTAAAGTAATTATGTGGTGATAACATGTTTTTAATTCTGCACATAATAAAATAAAAGGAATGAATCACAATGGACCACAACATATCTGACAGATCCTGTTATGGCACAGTTGTGAATTCTGTATATGGGCTGAGTTGAAAGTATATACCAGCAGACTCTTTTTCAATCAAACAGATGCTTTTATGCATTGATGTCATGGTTATATGATTCTTGTTACTGGTATTCCACATCATAAAATCATATGAAGCACTGAAAGTTAAAGAGTTAATGCCCCACTTCCATAGTCAGCTGAATTTCCAGAGTACCTGTTTCTCAGAAGGGAAGAAGAACTACATATCCCAGAGGACTTTGTGTTCAGAGGGAAAGATAAAACTCCTGGCAAGTCATGAAACAGTCTCTTTTTCTGCTGGTGACCCTGGCAGTGTGTTCTCTAGCCATTTCATCTTCGGTTCAGAGTATGGTTTTGCATTATATTATCTTTCATTCTGATATCATATTTACTAAATTAACGTTCCTCCTCAGATCATTGCCACTGTTCTGTTTTTAGGTCCACCTCCCATCTCCCTACCCTTTCCCCTTTTTTCCCTTTCTCCTTTCCCGGGCATGGGTCCATGGGTGCCCTGACCTATTAGCCACAGAACTGGGCCAAACCATCCCATAAATCATCAACACACCCCCCTCACCCTTTTTTGGGGGGGGGCCAGTGGGTCTGTGGGCCCGCTGTCCCCCTCTGACGGACACAGATCTTGACAATTGATCACTCTAGTAATCAATGACACTATGAAAGAATGCAAGATTAGCTGAATTGCTAACCCTCAAGGGACACAACACAGGACTGTGTAGAATTCAGTTATAAAGGAGATAGAAGAGATTCTTGAGCATAAGGGGAAAAAAGTTGCTGTCAGCTTAAACCTAGAGTTTTTATAGAATCAGAATCACAGAATTATAGAATGGCTTGGGTTGGAAGGGACCTCAGGAATCACCAGGTTCCAACCCATACTAGATCAGGTACTACACCTGTTGCCCAAGGTCCCATCCAATCTTCTGTTGAACACCTCCACGGATGGGGCATCCACAACTTCTCTGGGCAACATGTTCCAGCACCTCACTATACTCTCAGTGAAAAATTTCTTCCAACATCTAATCTAAATCTCCCCTCTTTTAGTTTAAAACCATTTCCCTTGTCCTATCACAATCTGCCCCTGCAAAAAGTTGATTACCTCCTACTTATAATTTCCCTTTAAATTCCAGAACACATAGTGAGGTCTCCCTGCAGCCTTCTCTTCTCTAGATTGAATAAGCCCAGCTCCCACAGCCAGTCTTTGTGACCCTTCTCTGGAACCTCTCCAAAATCTTAGTGTCTTTCCTGTGTTGGGGGCACCAGACTTGGATGCAATATACAGCTGGCACTTTTTGAAGGCACAGTAGAGAGGGGTAATCACCTCCATTACCATACTGGCCACTCCTTTTCTGATGCAGCCCAGGATACCATTGGCCTTCCAGGCTACATGCACACTGCTGGCTCACATTAAGTTTTCCATCTACCAGGATCCCCCTTCTCAGAAGGGCTACTTACATGTTCTCCCAGTCTATATATCTACATGGGATTACTCCAGCCCACATTCAACACTTTGCACTTTGCTTTGTTGAACATCATTAGGTTCACATGTGCTCATCCTTCAAGTTTATCAAGGTCCCTCTAGATGGCATCCTTTCCTTCTGCTATCAACTGCACTGCTCAGCTTGGTATCATCAGCAAAATTACTGAGAGTGCACTCAATCCTATAATCTTTCTCATTGATAAAGAAGTTACTGAGTACAGCTTCCAAGACAAACACCTGGTGGACACCACTCATCACTGGCTTCCGCCTGCACATAGAAGCGATGACCACAACCCTCTATCTGCAACTTTCCAACCAATTCCTTATCCACTAAATATTGCACGCTTCAAATCCATATCTCTCCCATTTAGAGATTATGCTGTGGTGCGGGACCATGACAAGTGATTTGCAGAACTTATGAGATGTAGATGACCTTCCCTTTGTCCACCAGTGCCCTCACTGAATCATAGAAGGCCACCACAGTGGTCTGGCATGATCTGCCCTCGGTGAAGTCATGCTGGCTGTCTTGAATCACTTGCTCATTCCTCATATGTCTTAAATATGTCTTCCAGGATAATTTGTTCCATGATCTTCCCAGGCACAGAGGTGAGGCTTTGTGTAGCTAGTTCTCTGGTACCTCTTTCCTCCTCTTCTTATAAATGAGAGGAATGTTTCCCTTTTTCCATGCTCTCAGGACTTCCTGTCAGATACAACTTTTCAAATATGATGGAAAGTGCCTCAGCAACATCAGCCAGAGCTCTCGGGACCCGAGGACACATGTTGTTCAATTCCATAGACTTGCACACATTCAGTCTCATGAGGTGGTCTTGGACTTCCTCTGCCTTTATAGTGGGAAGCAATTTTCTCCCCCACTTCCTACCAAGAATTTCAGGGATGTGAATTTCAGAAAAGTGAGAAATACAAGAATCCTGAGTGCCAGTTAAGTCTGAAGCAAAGAACTCACTGAGTTCATCAGCCTTCTCCATATTTGTTGTAGCCAGTTTTCTTTTCTTGTTTAGCAGAGGAGGTATGTGTTCTGTGGTCTGTCTCTTTTGATCAGTGTACGTATACAACCCCTTCGTGTTGTTTTTAACAGCTTTCAGCAGGTTCAGTTCTGTCTGGTTCTTTGCTCCCCTAATTCCATCTCTGCTTGTTTGAACAGCATCCCTGTATTCCTCCCAGGTGGCACATCCTTGTTTCCACTGCCTCTGCAAGCCCTTCTTTTCCCTCAGGTTCACCAACAGGTCCTTGATGAGCCATGGCGGTTTCCTGCCTCCCTTGCCTGTTTTCCTAGCTCCAAAACAGCATAGAAAAGAACAAATTCGAACTGTGCTTTAGATTACATACATTATTTGAATTACTTTAAAGTATTCTGAATAATCTGAAGTGTTGTAACAATGTTAGTCTATTCTTAATCAAGTGTTATTATTATGTTGCACTAGTGAAATATGTGGTTTTTTTAATTATATATCATTTCATATGCTGGTTCTCTCCATTATAGCTTGAGTTATTACAGACTTCCATAACATGACTCATAGTCAATTTACTCTTTGAGACATTTTTCACTGTAAGAGCGTTACAACTTGAGGAGAGGTAATCTTGAGTAAAGACTTAACAGCACCCAGGAGATGAAGCTGGTCACATACTCTTGAACAGGCAAATCTATCAGCTACATGCATGCAGTAAGAAGCTCTCGTATATTATAAAAACATGCTCAAGAGAAAGCTGTCATCTTCTAGACAGATAAACATAATTTATTTTCTTAAAGAAAGTCCACAGTGACTGCAACTGTGTGGAGTGTTGCTCTAATGAAAGTTACCATCTTTTTCTGCAATCTTTGTTTCTTTTGACTCTTTAAAGACCAGCACAACTATAAGGCCTACCCCTATTCATCAGTTTGCTAATTCTTGGCACCTATTTCTGAATGGATATAGCCAAAACCAAAAAAGCCTTATTTTCCCTATGTAAAGTATTTCTTATTTTTCTGGTTCTTCTCTATCTCATTTGAAAGTTACCATTTAAAATTCCTCCATATAAAAACAGGAAATATTCAGATCTTTCTAGAAAACAAATATTACCTCCTCCTCCATGGTATAATTCTTCAAGAAATTAGTTACTTCTATGGTTCCATTTTCACTTCTGACATGTTTTGAAGTAAGTAGTTCAAAACCAACTTTATCCTACTCCCTCTCAGGCAACTCTTCATTCCAGATTCTAGGAAACACTGTCATGAATAATATCTGTTATAGTTGGCTTTTCAGAAAGTGTCCACTGCTCAACACTACACACAGATCTGATGAAGTTCTGCATAGATTTGCTCTTCCATTGCAAGTGCATTCTCCCATTGAAGCCAATTAGTAAAATAAATATATCAATTTCATCAAAAAGGTGAAAAATGTTCTGAGAAATGTCAAATATCACAACAATCAACAGGTGTAAATTAAATGTCAAAGCTTTCATACAAAATTACATGACATTCAAACACAGTAGGGAAAACACAATTTTTAAATCATTCATAGGAAAGTATTTCTACTCCTGAATTTTGAACAAAGAACTATCATTTTCCTTTACACTGTTCAAAATACTGCAGTAATTTATCTTATGTCTTCTCTACGGAGATGACTGTTATAAAATCAGGAAGTTAGAGTCAAAGCTAGGGAGAAGTGTGTATTTCCAGAAAACATGGAAGGCAAGAAAGATTCCAAAATAAACTTCTCTCTGTCAGAGCTCAAAATATTACTCAGTGGTTGTTTTAAAGTGCTACCTTTTGTACCCAGGTAAACATTTTAGCTCCACATTCTTCCTTTTATTTTTTTTACTAAAAATTGAAATAGAAAAAGTTATAGTTATGAAAAAAACTTGAAAACTCTGAAACACTGTTCAATCACAATCAAAGAGAGAATCAACAGAGCTGTAGGTACCTGTGACTGTGAGTGGTTTGTTTGCTCTAGTCAGCTGAGCCAAGTCCCTCATAATACTGCCTATATGCTAAACTAAATACCAGTTTTATTAAAGTATTGATCTGTCATTCCAAAAGTTATGCACTAAAACTTATATTCTTTTATAACTATATGTCTCTATATTATCTGCTTCTTCTAATCTGAAATACTTAGTCCAAAAAGAACAACAGAAGCATGCCTATGACAGTGTTTTTTACGCAAACAATTTGATAAGCATACCGTAAATATATAATGCTTGGAACACAATGTCTGTTCTCAAGTGCCATTAATATAATTATGGCCTATCTCAAGTGAGCTGCTTGTCTGTTTTTCTGCTATAAGACCATTGGAATGAAATGGAAGAGAAAAGAACCAAGGATGTACATTTCACTAAAACTTAGATACAATATGGTGATGATACTCAAGTATGGTGTAGGTCGTAAAAAGGGTAATTTTAAGTGCAACAAGATGAACACATCACTCCTCAGGATGTAGCATCATTGACCACCAGCCCAAGCATTAGATAAGACTGTCCCAGTGGCAATCCACCACTGGATAATTTAATAATAATAATAATAATAATAATAATAATAATCAACAACAACAACAACAACAACAAACAGTAAATATTTGCAAAAAACTTACATGCTAATTTCATACAGGATGACATACAGACCACCAGTTGGTTTTCTGTGGCAGTTAGAATGTGCATGTATAAGGCAGTGAGATACTTAATGACAGTTTTAAATTAGCATTAAAGAATTGAAGTCTTATAGCAAGCCAGAGCAGTGTTATGAGAAGTATTTTTAGCAGTCTACAGCTATTGATCTATGTAGTGTGAGGCAGACAAATATTATATGAGGTCTTCTCTGAAAGTAATGCCTCCTATTTTATTACTGTGTCCCAGAATATCAGAGGTGGAGGTTGGTGGTATGGCAGTAGAAGCTGAACCTTCCCACCAATATCCCATTACATTTGACAAGATTTCTCTTCTTTTTCTAAATTATCTGAATGTCTAATATAAATCTCATATTTCATCTTTCCTTTGCTTTATCCCATATCTCTGCAACATTACTGAATCAGTTTCACAGTTTAATAAGCAATTGTTAAAACTGATAGCTTTTACATATTTTCATGATTATGTGCAGATATAGAAGTAATTTGTTTATAAGACAATTGTTTTTACTTATTTTAACTTCAATATTAAGGGTGAGAATTAATTTTAATTTTACAGTATCTCTGTAGATCATATAGTTCAGTGCTCCTGCTGGAGATGGCCTTCAGTAGGTCACATATCCAGGCTGGTCTTGAATATCTCCAGAGAAGGAGAATCCACAACATCCCTCAGCAGCTTCTTCTAATGCTCTCTGACCCTCACAGCAAAGTTTTCCCTCACGTTCGTATGGAACTGCCTGTGTTCCAGTTTGTTCCCATTGCCCCTTGTCTTGTCACTGGGTGCCACTGAAAAGAGCCTGGCCCCATTCGGCACCTACCCTTTAGATATTTCTGAGAATTGTTAAGATCCTCTCTCAGTCTACTCTTTTCCAGAATAGTACCAGGTGTCAGCCTTTCCTTGTAAGGAAGATGCTCCAGGCCTCTCATCATCTTTGCAACCCTCCAATGGACTCTCTCCAGCCTTGTCCAGATGGACAAGCCCCTGGCCTTGTCCATCTGCGTCCCTCAGACAAAGGATTTCACAATCCTTGCCCTGGACTTGTCCATCAAAGTTCTCCAGACAAAGGATTTCTCAACCCCTGTCCAGGATTTGCCTGAACTTGTTCATCTGTGTCCTCAGCAAGCTTTGAGACAATGATGTAAAAAGAATAATCTCTTACAGAAACCCAGAATTGGACACAACACACCAGACGTAGCCTCACCATGGCAGAGTAGAGGGGAAGAATTCACACTCTTCAGTGCATCTCAGAATACTATTGTCCTCCTTCGCCACAATGGCACACTACAGGCTCACAGCCAACCTGTGCTCTACTAGGACACCTATGTCCTTTTCCACAGAGCTCCCTTCCAGCAGATCAGGTCAGTCCCTAACCTCTAATGACATGTACGGTTTTTCCTTCTAAGGTGTAAGACTCCACACTTGACAGTATCCAGAATATACCATACCATCACCTTCCAAAGGATAGAGATGAGCTGACTGCCAGTAGTTTCCTGCTTCTCCTTCTTGCTCTCTTTGAAGACTGGGATGACATTGGCTTTCCTCCAGTCTTCAGGTATCATTCTCCATTTCCTTTCATCAATGATAGAGAGTGGTTCATCAGTCACTTCTTTCAGTTCCCTCAGCACTGATAGTGCATCTCATCTGGTCCATAGGTATATTTGTGTCAAGCATCTTTTCATCTCTGAAAAGATCCTTCTTCACCAAGAGGAAGTTTTCCTCTCTTCAGACTACCTCTCTTGTCTCCAGGGTCTGGGATTCCTGAGGGCAAGTCCTAGCAGTAAAGACAGAAGCAAAGAGTTCAGAAATTCTGCCTTCTCAGTGTCCTTTTTTAGCAGGATACTCACTTCATTCAGCAGCAAATCCACTTTTTCCCTACTCTTTTATTTTTATTGATATACCTAAAGAAGCCCTTTTTCTCGTTCCTGTCCTTCCTTGCCAGATTAAACAAGGAAGTCCAAGTGGGCCTTCCTTATTTAAACTCTGCAAGCCCTAACAATATTCCTATATTAGTCCCAAGTTTCCACACACCATAAATTTTCTTCCATTTGAGTTTTTCCATGAGCTCCTTGATCATCCATGCAGGTCTCCTTCTGATTTCTTGCTTTAAAGGATGCCTCAACGTTGACCTTGTATACTTATTTTATTATGATTTGATAACTGTTTCCATCAGTTCTTTTTTGTGCTTTTATACATTTAAAAATGCTTCTGAGATTATTTCAAAATGAAACAAACAATGGGAAAAAAAGAGTCCAAAAGGCTCTGCATGACATTCTGTCACCAATAATAGCCCTTACAGCAAGCTGAGAAACCTGAGATCTAAAACTGCATATACCTTCTACTTACTTGCTAAAGTTATTACTGCAAGATCAATTAATATTTTCTTAGAATTTGCTCTGACTCACAGTAATTACTACAGCATACAAATGAATATAAACTCATAGAATGTGTGGAAACAAAAGATTATTATATACATTAATTTTGACAATGCTATATTACGGATCAGATCTAAGCATCCTTATGTCAATCACTCTTTGAAATGCTTTTTACTAGAATAAACAGAATAGTAATAACTTTTGGTCAGAGCTGAAAGTCATAGGCAATTTAATCTGCCTGGAAATTTTTTAATAGTTTGCTTCATGTAGATTTTATTGTACAAGACTACAAAGCACTTGTTTAAATGAGAAGAAGTCACACCCAATTTTTTTTCTAGGTTTACTTTGTCAGACTTTCTATGACTCCATTTATATAAAAATGGTCTTACTTGTTCAGGGCGGATGTGACTTTTTTAACTTGGGTCAGATCTGTGGAAACACAAATGAAAACTAGTTTATTGTCTCATGAGTATTTAAAGAATAAAAAAGGTTTTGATTGGTTTGACATTACTTTGAACATTTCTAGATTAGAAATCATGAAAGTAAAATCTGCATTTCTTGTGCATGTATATCTTGCTTAACAGTATGGAATCATGAAGAGGTATAACTAAAAGACAGAATGTACACAGGAGATCTGGGAACAAATGTGTACTTACTGAGTGATGAGTAAGAAGAAAAATGTGTCTATGTCAAAATGGTGTCATATTATCCTGGAACAGTGTTTCCACAGACAGCATCCCAGAAAGAAGAAATGTTCAAGTTGTTCCCCACAAAATAATGGGTAAGGCTTCCAGTATGACTAAAAGTCATATTCCATTTTAATACATAGTGTTTCATAAACTTTCACAAAGCAGAACCCCATATAAAACAAGTATGAAAGGCATAGGATATAGTTCTAACAATTTTAGACACAAATCATTCATTACATATGAAAGGAAAAAGAAAAGGAAAAGGAAAAAGAAAAAGAAGAGGAAAAGGAAAAGGAAAAAGAAAAAGAAAAAGAAAAGGAAAAGGAAAAAGAAAAAGAAGAGGAAAAGAAAAGGAAAAGGAAAAAGAAAAAGAAGAGGAAAAGGAAAAAGAAAAAGAAGAGGAAAAGGAAAAAGAAAAAGAAGAGGAAAAGGAAAAAGAAAAAGAAAAAGAAAAAGAAAAAGAAAAAGAAAAAGAAAAAGAAAAAGAAAAAGAAAAAGAAAAAGAAAAAGAAAAAGAAAAAGAAAAAGAAAAAGAAAAAGAAAAAGAAAAAGAAAAAGAAAAAGAAAAAGAAAAGAAAAAGAAAAAGAAAAAGAAAAAGAGAAGAACAAAGAAAAAAAAAAAGAAAAAGAAGAAAAAGAAAAAAAAATAAGAGAAAGGAGGAAAAAGAAAGGAAAATATTTCTATCAATAAGACTGAGCTGCAATAAGTTACAGAAAAGGAGGAGCTCAGAGATTATACACAGCCACCAAATGCACAGTGAAAATAAGATAGTAATCAGCTAAGTTTACACTTCATAAAAATCAGATGCATTTTTGTTCTGAGTCTATACAGTGAGAGTGGACTTATCCTTTGGTGAACCAGCTTCTTCGTAAGATGCACTTGATAACTACTTAAGCATTTTCCTCAATTTAATATAATCTTTACATAGCCTGTGGTCCCAGTCAATGCAATTTCAGAGGCAAAGAGATCCAAATATGTGGGACTCAGGTACCTCAAGGCTTTTAAGATATCCTCCAGTCAGACTGCCTCGAAAAGTTCGGTTACAGAAACACACATACATATATATGACATAATACATACACATTTCCACCCTAATAAATGCTACAGTTGCTTATAGTTGAAAATGAGCATCAGACAAATTCTCTTTACCAAATACTAAATGCACTGTTTCCCTTAATACAAATATAAATCCGAAGCAAGTGGGAATTTTTTCTTCATTTTGTGGTCTCAAGCAGTGATGGTCCTGGAGATGTGTACCCCAGCTGCTTCTACAGCACCTCTGGTATCGGGCTCAGCCTTACCAAACAAAGCCTCCTGCTGCAATTCCTCTGTACTTGAGGCAGAGATGAGGTTTACCTGGGCTGCCTCCCTCCCTTCAGAAGCAGACTGTGACATGGCCATGGGCTCAGTCTTGTTCCCCTGGCAAACAAAGTAATAAAGCAGTCTTAAGTCTTTGTAGCCTCACTGTTTGCATTCGCGGTGTGCTCAGGAGCAATACCAGAGGTGTGTTCTCTTAGCCTTCACCACTGAAATGCATGAAACTGGATTTGTTGGAGGTCACTTCTCCCACTATTACCTTCTCTATCTATTACACCAGTGGCTCGTTACTTCGCCTTCTCTACTCACCAAGTTCCTGCTGTCGACTGCATTTCATTTCCACTACTCATAGAATTTTTTTTGTTCCTACATTTCAGCACCCTTTGGCAAAAGTCACAACTGCATGTTTAATGCAAGGAATCATTTTTAACTCACTGAAACACATAAAACTTTACTAGATTATTTAAAGTTGGCTACAGGCAAAAGGCAATTAAACTCTGTCCCTGGTCTTATAAACATTTCAGGACATTAATGGCATGCTCTGCAAGCAAACAAGCTGTACCATATGACAAACAGAGCACTCTTTGTGAAACTGTTTGGGTACTCGAAGAGAAAGCATACCTCATGCCTATAATACACTTGCAATGTCAGAGAAATTAGGGGCCTCTTGCTGTGACAACTTCTTTTACTGGAGAGGTTGTGGTAGATTTGGTTCAATGATCACACCCAGCATTTCTGGGGAGGCTAGGAGTCTGAATACAGCTACTTTTAATTAATGCTGAGACAGGACAACTGTTGCATTTTCCCAAATACCACTGCTTTGTAAAAAGTATGATCACAGGGAACTGTTCCAAACAGAAGGCAAAAAAGAAAGTTAAAATTATTTCTGTTTTTCCATGAGACAGCAAAATGCAATGTTATGTTGACAAAAAATTTGGAGACAAAAAAAAAAAAAAAAACAACAAATTATTATTCTTTAAAAGCCTTAGTGGGATTCCCATCTTGTTGTATATGTTTTTGTTCTCTAAGCCAGAAGATGCAATATCTAATGTAAGTACTCATCTCACATTTAGACTCAAATTCCAAAATTTTATGCCAGTCAAACTGAAGTTACCTTTTGCTAAAGATATTTTCATTCATATCTATATACTGCATGCAAGATACAATTGTTTATTCTTCCTCTACAGAGGACATTCTGAAATATGATACATATCTGTTAATAATATTAAACTGAATTTGTTATAGTTTGAAACCTATTCTTAAAATTTGAATTAATTCAATGTATTCCATTGCTTGCATTTTGTTCATCTCTCTATATGAAAAGTAAATGATTCACTGTCAAGCAGGTACTCCAAGCTGAGTGAACCTATGACCAAATGACAATACATGAACTTGTTTGTTTAGTCATAGGAATGATGACATAATTTTTCTTCAGTAAAAATAATCTGCTTTCTTTTTTCCCTTTGAAAGTTGCATTTTTGCTGTCTTTTTGCTGACTTTTATCTCTCCTTCATTGCCTCTCTTTTACATAATATTTCTCTAAAGGACTTTCTCTTTCTTCTTTGCTGTATCAGTTAGTACTTAAATTCTAATATACTGATAGATATAATTTGACTAAGTCCATAGTACCATGTGCAGAATATGTATTTCATACCTCATTTTGCCTCTGTTTTCATGGTCTCATTTTAACAAGATTTATGAGCCACAAATTCTAAGATCTGACTAGCATCTGTTATGCGTTAATTTAAATAGTTTAGAATAAAGATTTTTTTCCACGCTTCTGCTTACGGACTGCAATTTATGTCGAAGTGCAAGAAAATACGCTCTTCTGCCATGCAAAAGTTGAACTGAAAAAAAATATTAGGACAAAATTTAACATGATCTATGGTGCTACATTTCTCAAATCCTTCTTGAACTGTACAACAAAAATAAAGTTCCAAGTAAAGCACTTTTGCTCAGGAAAAAAAAAAGTCACTTGATACAAAGTTTAAATCCCTTCTGTTTCTCACAGAATCAGTTCTGCAAACATGCATGTGTCTGGGTAGCAACTGGGTCAAATGTACTGAAATTTATATTCTCATTGAAAATCAGGAGCTGGCTTCCTCAGACATAGAAAAAGCTGAGGTACTCAATGAGTGCTTTGCCTCAGTCTTCACAGGTGGTCAGGCTTCCTGTGTCTGCCAGGACCACGAGCCTCTAGGTGGGGAGTGGTTTCAGTCCCACTGTAACAGTGGAACAAGTCCTCCTCATGAAATTGAATGTGTATAAGTCTATGGGGCTAGATGATATCCACCTTAGGGATCTGAAACAGATGGCTGAGTTGGTTGCCAAGCCATTCTCCATATATTTGAAAAATCATGGCTGTCTGGTGAAGTCCCTGGTGACTGGAAAAAGGGAAACATTACTCCCATTTTTAAGAAAGGAAGACCTTGGGGAACTACAAACTGGTGAGCCTCACCTCCATGCCTGGGAAGATCGTGAAGTAAATCCTCCAAGAAGCTATGTTAAGGCACATACAAGATAAAGAGGTGATTTGAGACACACAGCATTGCTTCACTAAGAGCTGATCATGCCTGACCAATCTGATGGCCTTCTATGATGGAGTGACAAATGCAGTGGATGAGAGAAGGGTGTCGCCTACCTTCTGCAAGGCCTTTGACATGGTCCTTCACCACATCCTTCTCTATAAATTGGAGAGGTGTGGATTTGAAGGATGGACTGTTCGATGGACTAGGAATTGGCTGGCTGGATGCAGCCAAAGGCTTGTGAACAATGGTTTTATGTCAGGGTGGAGGCTGGTCACAAGCAGTGTCCCTCAGGGGTCAGTCTTGGGACCGGTGCTCTTCAACGTCTTGAACACCTTGAATACCTCTAGAGATGGGGCATCCACAACTGCTCTGGGCAGCCTGTTCCAGCATCTCCCTGCTCCCATAGTGAAGAACTTCCCCCTCACATCCAGCATAAATCTTCTCTCCCTCAACTTCAAAACATTTCCCCTTGTCCTGCTGTTATCTACCCTTTCAAAGAGTTGATTCCTCACCTGTTTGTAGGCTCCCTTTACATACTGAAAGGCTGCAATGAGGTCACCCCGCAGCCTTCTTTTCTCCAGGCTGAACAAGCCCAGCTCCCTCAGCCTGTCTTCATAGGGAAGGTGCTTCAGTCCCCTGATCATCTTTGTGGCTCTCCTCTGGACCCTCAATAACGGCTCTTTGTCTTTCTTGTATTGGGGGCTCCAGACCTGGACACAGTACTTCAGATGGGGCCTCACACGAGAAGAGTGGAGAGAGACAGTCACCACCCCCCCGGCCCTGTTGGCCACCCCTCTTCTGATGGAGCCAGGATACCATTTGCTTTCTGAGTTGCAAGACCACACTGCTGGCTCATGTTAAGTTTTTCATCTATCAAGACCCCCAGGTCCTTCTCTGCAAGGCTGCTCTCAAGGACTGCCCCTTCCAATCTATATGGATGCCTGGGATTCCTCCAGCCCAAGTGCAAACCCTTGCACTTTGCTGTGATGAACTTCATTAAGTTCACCCAGGCCCACCTTTCTAGCCTCTCGAGGTCCCTCTGAATGGCATCCCTTCCTTCCACCATGTCAACCGCACCACTCAGCTTGGTGTCGTCAGCAAACTTGCTGAGGGTGCACTCAATTTCATCATTGATGTCATTGATAAAGATGTTAAAGAGCACCGGTCCCAAGACAGACCCTGGGGACGCCATGTGTTACCAGCCATCACCTGGACATAGAGCCATTGATGACCACCCTCTGACTGCAGCCTTTTTCTTATCCATTGAGTGATCCACCCATCAAATCCAGATCCCTCCAATTTGGAGATAAAGATGTGGTGGGGGACCATGTCAAAGGCCTTGCTCAAGTCCAGGTAAATGATATCGGTTGCCTTTCCCTTGTCCACCAATATCGTCACTCCATCATAGAAGGCCACCAGATTAGTTAAGCATGACCTTCCTCTGGTAAAGCCGTGCTGGTTGTCTCAGATCACACGCTTATTCCTCATGTGATCACATGCTTATTCCTCAAGAACATCATCCAGAAGGATCTGTTCCATGATCTTCCCAGGTACAGAAGTGAGACTCACTGGCCTGTAGATCCCTAGGTCCTCCTTGCTTCCTTTCTTGTAAATGGAAGTAACGTGACCCTTCCTCCAGTCATCCGGGACCTCATCTGACAGTCACGACTTTTTGAATATGATGGAGAGCGGCTTGGCAACCACCTCAGCCAGCTCCTTCAGAACCCTGGGATGTATGCCATCCGGCCCCATAGACTTGTACGCATGAGGCAGTCTTGGAATTGCACTGCCCTTACAGTGTGGGGAGATTTACTGCCCAGTCCCCACTTAGAGGTTTAGGGATGTAGGGCTCAGGGACATGAGAAATACCAGAATCTCTGTTAAAGAGTCCCTCCCCATTTTTATTGTAGGCCCCTTTTAGATACTGGAAGGCCACAATAAGGCCAGCTCCAAGCTTTCTCTACCCTAGGTTGAACAACTTCAAATATCTCAGTCTGTTTTTTGCATGAGAAGTGCTCCAGCCCTCTGATTATCATGGCCGTCTTTTGGACTCACTATAACAGATCTATGTCTTTCTTTTTCAGTTCAGGGGCTTTGGTACTCCAGGGTTGAGTACCGAAGTGATGGGTTGACCTGGCTTTGCAGCCAAATGCCCACTCAACTCTTTTCTGTTCTTCAGTGGGAAATGGGGAGAAAACATGGGCTGCAGTTCTTCAAGACGGGATCTGTGCACAGGGCTTTAAGAAGAAAATACTCCAGTGCAGGTTTCCTGTGTCACTGTGGTCTTTTTTCCACAGGCTGCAGCTCCTGAGTGTAGATCCTATGTTATTTCCACACACTATAGCTTCCTTCAGATCATATCTATTTGCTGATATGTGAATCTTCCACGGGCTTCAGTGTGGATATATGTTCCAGCATGTCCTTAATGATGAAAGTTATGAAAAACAAATAGAAATCATCATCAGGGCTATTGTATATCTACAATGTTATTTAATTTCAAACCTGAGAAACTGGAATTTTGACCTTACAGTTTCTGCCTTTGAAATCTATTGTCACTGTGTCATCGTGAGTTCACTCTTCAAGAATTGGACTGCACTTGTCCACATAACAAAAAAAATTGTCAGGAGCAGGGAAATACTTATTGGTGTCTGGTCCAAAGCACCTTGAAATCTTTCATCTCATATGCCAGTGCATTTAAACTGTTATTTCTCCATGGTTTGTAGTGTTTCAAAGCATTTTTTAGTTACTTTTAGAAATAAAAATATTTACAGAGAACAAAACAATAACTGCCTAGTACTACTTTCTGCATTTCACATTTGCCTTTTAGTCCATTTCATAGAAAGAATCAGAGAGCTGCTCAGGGTTGAAGGAACCTCTGAGATCATCTAGCCCAACCATCTACTCCAGGCAGGGTTAGCTTAAACAGGTTCACAGTACTGTGTGCAGCTGGATTTAGAATATCTCCAACAACAAAGTCTCTACAGTCTGCATCCAAGACCACACACTAACCCATAATTTTGTGAATAAAATACTCATCTTTCAAAATCATCATCATATTCAGCACCTGTCATACAGCACTTAGTCAAAACAAATTTAATTTCAAGATTGATTTTGAAACAGTTGTCTGATATTCAAGTATTATTTATCCTGCAAATATTCACTAAAAGCAAGCACAGGAAAATTATTTACACCTTTACACAGTGTTTTACACCAAATAAATCCTCAGAGGACTATCTTAAGCAAGTCTTGGAAAGGCTTCTATATTAATCAGCCATTTATAATAACAGAATTAAGGAATCTTATTTTAGGTCTTGAAATGTACCATACTGAAAACTGAAATCAGAACAAAACATTTAGTGATAAAACAAAAAGCAGATGCAGATGACAGACCAGCTAGGCAAGTAAATCATTAACGGCCTGTGAACAATAAATTACTCTGCAAGAAGATTAAGGAACTCCCAGATGTTGTTCAAATAAAGCAGCAATACCATTTTACTCTGTGCAGAACAAAGTTCAGTTGTATTTACACTAGCACCAGAGCTTAAACTGCAACTAAACTCATCACACCACTACTTGATCAGTATCACTCCAACTGTGTATCATTTATGTAATGATCTGGCTAAGAGCATGATTTCCAGATATTGCTGATCAATATAAGCACTGTGTAAGCTACGTATCAGCAGACAGGTAGCTTTACAGTTCAGCTGTTTCTATACAATCTCAAATAGGGTTCTAGACATTTCTGAAACATAATAAGAACAACCACAGTAAGTGACTATGAAAGACCAGAGAACAATACTCACAAGAAACCTGAAAACATATACAGTAAAATGGACACTTCTGCAGACAGCAAAAAGATAAAAAGCATTTTGAATAGCTGCTACTTTGCCCATCTTTTGTTCTGAATTTCCATGAAATATTTTTCTGAGAAACCAGGAATAAAATAAGGTCCTTAAAAGGCAGAGCAAAATGAAGCTGGTGAAAACTCCTCAGGCAGGCGTGTTTTTGTAGAGCATCTGGATCCAACGGCTATGAATTCAAAACACAGGCTGAACTTTTCCTCAAAAGTGGTGAGATGTTGTTCCCTCTTTCAAGGGCTCTTCTACCATGTCTACTTACAAAAGTGAATAGACTCACCTCAAGATGAAATACTGGTGAACAAAATAATAAATATATGCACATCTTTAAGAGGTGTACTGCTCTGATGAACAAGCTGTGCTGGACCTTTTGTTGATAACCTCTTTTCTTCTGTTTCAGTGAATTCCATGGTAATGCTTTTATTGTGTTGGTTTTTTTTTGTTGTTGTTTATTTATTTATTTATTTCTTCATTTGCTTTTTTATTAGTTGGTGGAATTCCATCAGGGGTTATTTTTGTTAAGTTTATGCAGTTTTGATTTTTAGCTTCTAAAGTGAGTTACATTTAAAATATAGTCCTACATAACTCCAGAGAAACACACTTTTGCCAAACATTGTTCAGGATTTGTGCTGCACAGGAAGGAAATAATTTGTCTCGAGACATCTTCTACATCTTGGTTTTGTCCACAGCCTAGAAGGCAAGTCAGTAATAAAACCTTGACCGTAGGGAATACTATCTAATGAAGAGAAAGGTATAATTAAGATTGGATCCTTGAACATTTTGTGGATGTTGTATTCATCCCACATATAACCTGTAATGTTACATATTCCACTGTGACTGTCAGCATATTAGGAATGCCCACCAGCAAAAGATCTTTCACAAGAAGATTAAGGCTGTGAGCAACTTTTGGGACATAATTTTATGCAATAGTGGCAACATTTGATTGTTGATTTTGATACATTGGCACTGACCAGCAATGTCCTCCTGCAGCAACACAACTGTGCATAAAGCCAAGAAATTACACATCTCCATTTAATGTCGTTTTTGCAATAATCTGCATCAGGATCTGAGGTACATACATGAAATAAGAATAAAAAAATAGATGTATTCGCACTTTGTGTATGTGTGTGAAATCCCTATCCTAATAGAATTGCTTTCTTTGTTCAATATGAAAAAAAAAAAAACAAAAAAAAAAAACACCAATAATAAAGGCTGATTTGTTCCTTTGTACACCACGAGGAGGTGCAATTGGTCTTCTCTAATATATATTTGCCTTATTCTTGTGATTATGGTTTTGTTCGTTCTTGGCTTGTTGTTTGTTTTATTTTGTTTATGTTTTCTTTTTCAGAGGGGGATGAAGGGGGCAGTAATCTTTCCACACTTCTAATGCTTATTAATATTTCACAAATGTTGACACTTTGCTATTTTCTTTTTGGCCTCAGACTGAAAGTAGTAACAGTTCCTTTTCTTTTGATCTTAGCTGCGTAACTTTGACCTCTTCTTTGTGTAATTGCTCCTTTTTTTTTTTTTTTTTCTCATATGTGTTTCAGTTTTCTTGCTAATCTCACATCCCACTCTCTGCTGGTACACACATAAAGAAAGAATGGATCACAAGGGAACCTCCAAATCTCTGTACTGAAAATTTTGGGTTGTAGAAAGTGTGTAAATCACACTAAGTCAAAGTAGTCATCGTAAACAATGATGGCCATGAGACAATTCAGCATCGTAAGGGAAGTATAAAGAAAATTTATGGTTGTCAATCTGTTGAATTTATAAATAAAAATATGCATTGATTTTCTATTAGCTGTCATTCATCTTGCTTTTTGATTTTGTACAGAAAGATTATTTACCATTCCATCTGTTAATGTAAACTGCAATCAAAGAGCAATCAAAATATCATTGATTTTACAGAAGACACAAGGTGAAAACAATACACTGAAATATCTGCTGTTGACTGAAACACTAATAGAACTGAAGACAAGGAGCACACAAAACAGAACAGGGCAGAAGATTCTTCATAATAAAACACAGTTGCTATTTTTCAAGTTCCATCTGTTGACTTCCAAGAATCTTCACTGTTCAGCTCACTTTCTATTTCTTTTCTCCTATTATACTTCTTTCCTCTTTTGATCTAAAAAGTTAACCAATCTTCAAGATTCAGCAACTTTATCTTTTGTCTTGTTCACCTTTTACAGCATATAGAAAACTGAAGACAGAAGTAGGAACTTCAACAAAACCATTTAGCATATCTACAAAACCTTCAAGTATGTGCATTTTCCTTAGGATTTGAGTAATTTTACTTTTGTTCTCAACTTCACGCTTCTTTCAGCCAGTACTTTATCCTGAATCTCTCTTTGCTCTTCCTTTGAAAGAAATACTAACAAGACTAATCTGTCTGAGATAGGGATATCTTTGTCCCAAAGCTCTATTAAATGCTGCCTTAGCTAGTACATTTTTCTATCAGTACTTAGACCACATTACTCACTTTCCTCTCATACCTCTCCACATATTTGGTATGTGTTGGTTTTCATTGTTTCAGCTATCTGTTCTCAAAAGAGAGCTTTATTGTTTTTTCTATTTACTCTGTGTGAAAACACGATTACCTTGCCCAGTGACTTTTCACTTAGCTTCTCTGTACAATAAAGCTGTATACACTTTTGTTCCTTGCATGTCACAGTTTGCTTATTTCTAAACTTCCTGACATTTATAGACTCACTTATTCCTGATGGAAACAAATTTATTGTTTTTATTGTTTTCAAATTAGTTGGTTGATTTAAAAACTTAGTTCTAAATATCTGAGTATATAAATGTACTTTTTCATCTTTCTCTGATGGTTTTCATAAGAAAAATGAAATCAAACCCACATAGAAAATGCTTTAATTTACTTTTGTTTTCCCCCTGATTTCACTTTCAAAATGTGTTTTTCCACCCTTCCTTCTCCAGGTATTCACTGAAAATTTTTTATTGAAAAATCAGTAAAATTCTCCAAACTAAACAAACAAGAAAAAAAGCCACTGAAACTCACAAACCAAACTAAATAAAATTCACTACATTCTTCCTTTACCTGTACTGAAAAAGCAAAATTATGCTTAGAAGAAATATGTGTTCTTATTCATATTTTCAAGGAAGAATGTAATGAGCCTGGACATACCAAAAAAAAAAAAAAAAAAAAAGCTTTTATCTGGTGAACACAAGACCAGAATTTCTAATCGTCTGCTGATGCATCATCTTGTACCCTGTCCCTCCATGATAAATACTACACCAGAAGCATTTATCATTACCATCTATGTGTTCCGTACCAGTGTGGTAATGCTGGATCCATCTTCATTACCTACTCTTGCTGTAACACAATTTGAAGTTGACTAATCTATTTCAAAAGTTAGTGCAAATCAAAAATTCTCCCTGACAGTGATAACCATTAATTGCTAAACTGAACATTTTGCCAGTAGAGAAAAGCCATCTCAACAGTTCTGTGCCTGTATCTACCTGCTACCCTTAAAGAAAATAGCGTGTCTGTAGGAAGCTGAAGATGAACTTGTGTGTGCTCTCCACATCCAAACACAGGAACAACTGGATAAAGAAAGCAAATCAGAACCCTTAGTGTTTTCTTACAGGGACCTGTTTGTACTACTCTCACTCTAATACAAACAAAAGCATCACTCTAAGTCAGACATATGGCAGAAACGGCATGCTAACACAGCTAAGAGCTGATGCTTGTTGGATATCACTCCGGTAACACTTCTGCCTATGTGGACCTAGGTGCTGCAGTTACCAGGGAAGGTACTTCTGCCTTTGTCAGTAGCTCCCACTATTGCCTGTGCTCATATATTCATTGAACAAAGATGGAGGACTAAGCAGAAGTTTTACCTTTTCAGTAGTGGCATTGCAGTTATAATGTGATCACTTTTCAGCACATTTAAATAAGAGGTATTTTTTGCCTCTTAATGAATGAACGGCACTTCATTCATTAAAAGATTGTGCACAATGAAAAATCAGACATGTACCATTTCATGAATAGTTCTGTCCTCAAAGTTACATAAATCTCAGGCAAGGGTTTAATATTTGGAAATAAGTACTTCTTTATCATATGAAAAAAAATCTGTATTGAAAAATACAGGTGTGTTGAGGAAGAAAAGATAGGAAGTAGATATTAAAGTAAATTCAGTTTGGGAATATCAGAAGCAATGTCTTTGGTACAAATGTACTACCAAAGACCTCTCTGATGTACTGGTTGATCCTCAGTTACTGCTCTTGTTAGTTTGCTTTCTGCCTCCCTTCTGAATCCTGAGCTTCTTCTGGCACAAAATCCAGATGTGGTCTAGAATACACTTTTCTAGGAAAAATCCTTGTGAAAAAAATCTGAAGAAACTACACATCAGCACAATACTGAAAGGTTTAATTCTTTCCTGTCATCTACTTGTGCCATCAATACTGTGGGAGAAGTGAAAGACAAGCTCTTTCACTTTCAAGAAAGTTGGATTCTTCATACATGGAAAACAGCAGCTAAAGTTCATGGGTGACCCGTTCTCAGCATGCTTGCAGCCCCTCTGGACTTCAAAGATTAGTTTTAAGTAGCATGGTCAAAAACTGCGCTTAAGAGTCAAGGTTTCTCTGGAATAGATTACTTACAGTGTCATGACAGGTTGGTGATGAGGAAAATGAGGTTGGAAGATGATATTATCCAAAAGATTAATATGAATAATATTAATAATATGAATAATTCCATTCTATGTTCAGTCAGAATAAGTTGTGGAATATGAATGATAGATGGTGGGAAAAATAGAGGAAGGAGTGGAAATCTTATGTATTTTCTACACAGTAGGTTATTTACATAGAAAATAGACTATACTAACCAAAGTGTTGGACTGAAGTTTCAGTGACCAGGGCTTTCAGGTTCATAAATCCTCATTTTACATGGACTATGGAAAAGTAAGCTCCCCAGCAAGCCAGTTATCAGCAGACTGGGCAGAATTTTTTCTTCATTTTGCCTTGGTATAACAACATTTTGACTGACACTTTTTCATCTGACAAAGGGATAGAAAGAGAACTTCCCAGGAGGAATTTTGCCTCAAGATAATGTATCCCCACAAACTAAAAAGTCAAATCTAATGCTTCCAAAAGTATGGCATTGTTCTTGTGTAGTCCAATAGTCCCTTTTCACCTCTGACTGTTGGAACTTTTGTGGTGCTCCTTAAAATGCTGTATACATGCTGGAAATGCAAACTAACGATCAATTTCAAACTAGTTCTGCAGTCATTCTGCTAAAAGAGACACAGTGCATTGCATTACTCAGCCTTAACTGAAATACACTGTGCCACACCCTCATTGGATGTAGTCCAAGGTGTTTTATTCTCTACACAGTTCAAATCTGCTTAGTCATACCGTGATTATTCTTTATCTCATTGTAATTCAAATTGCTGAAATGGAATTCTTCTTACCCTTACATTCTGTTCACAACTGCCCACTATGTGAGAGAGAAAGTATAAAAGATTTCTTATACCTTTTTTTTGCATAATTCCCGGAGAAATCCTCTACCTTCAGAGTGAGTCCTCAAAGAAGAAATTCTGCAACAGTCATTTTTTCTCCTTTGAAATCATTCACTCAAAGTCTCATTACCCCTGAGGAGCTTTGTATTTGGGATCTTCACAGAGCAGAGCCCCAGGTTGCATGGCTGCAAGTTAAGCAGTTGTGGATTTTTAACTTCAACAATTAATCACAGATTACTTTAAATCTCTGACAATTCCTTCAAAAAGCTGTTGTTGCACCAGTGCTAGTTTCTATTGACTTGTATGTATCTCATAATCCAGTTTCTTATTTACTTTGGTATGCCACAAATCTCCACTGAGGTTTCTGACTCACTACAACATTATGCTACTTTTATACTGAATGCATAACTCTGCTTGGAAAATTAAAGTAATGGAGCATTGTTTTCAGCTTTTAAATTAATTTTTAAGTTTAAAACTGTCATACAGTAGGATTATCTAGTCATTTAACAGACATAGAGAAAAACTATACAAACAACACTTACTTAAAGTTTAGAAATGTACCACACTGTAAACTGGAATCAGAACAAAACATTATAGCCTTTAGTGATATAACAAAAAGCAGATGCAGAAGAAGTCCAGCTAGGCAAGTAAATCATTAACGGCCTGTGAACAATAAATTACTCTGCAAGAAGATTAAGGAACTCCCAGATGTTGTTCAAATAAAGCAGCAATACCATTTTACTCTGTGCAGAACAAAGTTCAGTTGTATTTACACTAGCACCAGAGCTTAAACTGCAACTAAACTCATCACACCACTACTTGATCAGTATCACTCCAACTGTGTATCATTTATGTAATGATCTGGCTAAGAGCATGATTTCCAGATATTGCTGATCAATATAAGCACTGTGTAAGCTACGTATCAGCAGACAGGTAGCTTTACAGTTCAGCTGTTTCTATACAATCTCAAATAGGGTTCTAGACATTTCTGAAACATAATAAGAACAACCACAGTAAGTGACTATGAAAGACCAGAGAACAATACTCACAAGAAACCTGAAAACATATACAGTAAAATGGACACTTCTGCAGACAGCAAAAAGATAAAAAGCATTTTGAATAGCTGCTACTTTGCCCATCTTTTGTTCTGAATTTCCATGAAATATTTTTTCTGAGAAACCAGGAATAAAATAAGGTCCTTAAAAGGCAGAGCAAAATGAAGCTGGTGAAAACTCCTCAGGCAGTTCTAGAACCTTTGTTCACCATAGGACAGTCCCCCCTTCCTCCCTTCATGCTAGTGAATTCTAGGAGTTAAAAGCATTTTAACATGGCTGCAAGCCATAAAGTAAAACACAGTAGGAACACTGGAAAGACTGTGAGACCATTTGAAAATATAACTTGTCATCCGCACTTTGTCATTTATTTTTTGTCAGATCCTTTGACAAGTAATAGTTTTCTCATTTAGATATGATCTTACATGTTAAACAGTGAATGAAGTTAAGGGATAAACTACAATGGAATCATTAAAGAAAAGGCTTTTTTACATTTGGTTGAAAATTTTCACGTAAAAGTATTTTCAAAAGAATTTATTTATTTATTTATTTATTTATTTATTTATTTATTTATTTATTTATTTATTTATTTATTATTCCTTAAGGAAGAATCATTTGAAAAAAAAACAGACATTTCCAAAATGTTGCTACTCGTAATGTAATTCTCATGTAATTAACTAATTATCTGCACTTCTTTTTTTCCTGATATCTGCAATACATGCAATAGAATGCAAGGCATCTGACTGCAGTTCAACACTATTACACATCATAATGAATGAAGTATTAAGGTTACAAGAAATTGCACTACCTGAAGTGTTAAAGCTCAGTACCATAAGGAAAATGTAACAGATTATCCATATTACTCTTTGCACTTTGCTCTTTACTAAATAAATTACTACGGGGTAGCCTGAATTCAAATGACCTTTAAGTCCCTAAGAAGTATCTTCCTTAAATTGCATGCATTGCTCAGTTTGAGAGACTGGGACAGGGAAAGAGAAGTATTTACACATAGAAGAGAAGAGTTAGTACCCTGGAATGTAGGGCTTTAGTAAAAATAGTTAAGATTGGGAAAGAATAGGAGATCCATTCAAACCTATTTCCTCTGGGACCACAGGATCACGGAGTTAGAACTGAGAATGTTTTATTTTCCAAATTATAGAAGGGGGTGTTTCAGTTGAATTGCAAAATAGGAAGAAGTTTCTTATTCTCTATATCAATATTTATTGCAGTCCTTTGGTCAGATAAGCCAGTCAGCTTTTATGTTTACATTACATACATTCAGCAAATTTCAGTTGTTTTGGCTCACAGTTCAGGAGGGTTTTGTTGCATTTTTGCTTGTTTGCTTGCTTGTTTTGTAAATTGAGAGTGGCAAGCCCCTGACCAGAGTCTACAGTGTTTTGCAAACTGTTTTAATTCTTTTTTTATTTTATTAAACATATGTTCATTAAGGAACCATTTCTCATGGGAATGAAGAAATAAAATTACAGAAATTAGTTTGTTCATATTAGAAAAGTTCACGTATCCATTTCCTGCACTAATCTGGTTACATTAGTGAGAATTAAGTTTAACAACAGCCAAAAAAATGAAAATTCAGAAAATTAAGTAAGAGGAAGGGACAAACTGACAAAAAAATCCAATGAGATAAAGAAATAGAGCCTTTAAAGCAAAATATAGCTAATCAGTTTTAATATACATTACAGATGAAGTAAGTTAAGTAGTATAATAAATCAAATTCTATCTGCAGTATTCCACAACTCATCAAGAACAACTAAATAGTATTCAGATTTATCATGAAAAAAAAGTAAGAAAATTATTTTAATTCATTCTTGCAAAGAATTCAAAATAGTTTGAAATAGAGATGGACATGTACAGAGAGTAAATTTTATTAAATTCCTTATTCCACAGTTTTTTTGAAGGTTTAACAATGCAGGGAACATATTTTTATTCTAAATCTTCCACTTTTTAAATGTTTTTTATAAGGATGTAGAACATTTCTGTAGGAAGGAGGAAGGGCACTTTTAAAATGAATTCTCTATTAAAACAGCAGGTCTCAAGGAAACAATGGACAAAAATATTGATATACACAAAACTCATTAATTTCAGTAGAAAACACCATAGCTTAAAGCTTCATTTGCATGTATGAATTTGATTGAATAAAAGAAAAATTATAATAAATATAATAAATAAATAATTTCAGGATATATAAAAAGTTTGAGAAATATGTTCTTTCTAAAAACTAATTTCAACTGCTCCTGATTCATTGTGCATAGAAAACAGGCAAGCAAAATAACCTAAGGCACATGTTTTTGTTAAGGCCTTGACTATGATTAAAAAATAAAAATCCAAATGAAGAAAGGTTATTTTTTGTAACGAAACATTGGTCAATTCTTATCAAGCCTTCACCAGTCTCTTCCAAGTAAAAGTAGGCATGTGTGAGTCTTGCTTAAGCAATACTCACTAGAAATTAATTGGAAATAGTATTAATCCCATAGCATATCAAGCATTTTTAGTTTTTCTGCAATAAATCTTTATTCAAAACTATATGATACAAAATCTTTAGCCAATCTCTCATTCTTGATAATCCAATATCAAAGAAAAATCCAATATTAAAGAAAAAATTGTCTGTATTCATTTTTAAATGCTAACTTACTTGCTGAATGATGATTTAATATTTTATCATGTTTTTATTTCACATTTTCAATTCCAAAAGAAAGGTCACATTTTATTCCCTTGCAATTTTAATTTTCTTTTTTTTTTAATGCCTAGAGACAAGCTTAAATTTTCTGACCACAACCAAAATTGGTCACAGGCTACTGTGTGTTTTCTAACAGCATCAAAAGCAAAACTAGAATTTAATTCTGATCTTTCATTTGGTAAATATAAATTCCTTCACAACTGCAAGAAATAACTGCAAGTTTCTCTCATTTTGACACGAACCTTCTTCTTGCTTATGGGTTATTTGCAGGTTATTTATCTCCCTGTTTACAACATTGAAATTGAACAGTGTAATGTTAGTAGAGGTTGTAAGGGCAGTTTCTTTTCTGCTATGTCTGCCATTGTGCTTTTTCTTGATGTAGAAAGCAAAAGAAAACAAGAGGAATAATTCCTGAGTTTTCTTTGCTTTAGTTGCTGTTGGAACATATAGATCATTAATGAGAGCAACAATACCTGGACCAGGAAAACATAAATTTTATGACAGATGTAATATCAGAAGAAGAACAATTGCAACTATTGACCAACTATTTATAAAACACTGGTTAAAAAATATTTATAAAATAAATTGTGACTATACCCATGGGATTGAGATAGCTTTTCAGATATCATTTGAAAAATCATTCCAATAACTACTAATACAATGTTAAACTGCAAGAGGTTTCTTGTATAAAAGAAAAAAACATAGTTGATTGTTAAAAATTGGGAAGCCAATCAAAACATTTCTGATAGCGTAGCACAGAATTCCAACAACTGTTTTCATTGCCAGAAAACCTAGTAAAATATTGTTCATCCTCTACTGCCATACCACCAACATCTGCCTTTGATGTTGTGGACCAGCATAACAGAATAGAATATAGTACTTTCAGCACAGCCCTCACACTTTGTTTGCCATTACACTAAGAGAGGTTGTTTATGAATACTGCCTGGCACCTGCATAATGTTTTGAGCAGTCAAACAGTATAAATAGTAATTAAATGACACTGTACAACTATTTAGTAATGAACTCATTCGAGTAAAATTAGTAGATTTGTTTGAGCTGTCATAATGTTAAATCTTGAATTCAAGGGTTGGGTTTTTTTGTTTTGTTTTGTTTTTGTCAGTGAACATACTAAGTAGATAAGCAAAAGACTTGAATGTTTACTAAACATTTTAATAGTCTGTTATGTAAAATTTATAATAAATTCTATGTTCCTTTTCCAGATGTTGGTGAATAAGTGCATTGACATTAAAAATATGCTGCAAAATAATTAACTTTAACAATTTGTAAAACTAATTTTAAATGAATTTGTGAATGCATTTTGAAAGAAAACATAATAAAAGTAATATGGAGAATCAATGATGTCGATATTGAAAATCTTGCAGGAACACTGCTGTAGTTGATATATCAGTTGCCAATGACGTGATATTATAAAATCTCTATTGTACTTTCACTGGCATTTAATTACCAAGCGTAACTGTTTAAATTCAAATCAGGTAGCAATGCATGTTAGCTGAATACACAGTTTTAATAAATTATTTTGATTTAGTCTTTGTTGACTTAGTTCAGATGTCCCCTTAGCACAGTAAAACTGTCAGTGTGAAAGTTGTTTTAACATAGAAATCAGCTGATTTGAATGATCAAAAGAAAACAATGCTTTTCTAGTAAAGCAGCTATCTTCAGAAAAGTTTCAAACCAGTGAAACTTGAAAGTAAAAGGTAACAGAAACCCACCCTAAAGAGTAACTAAACAGCCAACTAGAGGAAATCTTTTGCTCAGTAAAAACTCTTTTTTAGCTTCTATGATTTTATGTTCCAGATAGTCATCCACAGGGGGCGGGGCAGGTGGAGAGGGGACAAAAAAAAGCAACCAGAGGAAGAGGGTTGATTTTTTGTTTGTTTTTTTGGTTGTTGTTCTTTTTTTTTAAATTGGATACACTGCTGTCTTTATGGTGGCCCTTCAAAAAATCAAGAGTTCATTCATGTGAAAAAAAGAGAAAATAAATCTTTAAATGACAGGTTCCTTAAAGCTCACTTAGCTCCTGTTCAACCAGGCATACTGTGGAAAGCTATCTTCACAATTAACTCATGTTTCATTAACAATAAATAACTGGGAAAAAAAAGAAAAAGAAAAAAAGAAAGCCCTAAAACCCAACAAACTTCAAAACATCTTTAAGATAGGAATTCTTCCACAGAAAAGTTAACAGATTTCAACTGTCCTGAGCAAATCTGTGCATCTTAGGAAAAAAAGCACTCCAGAGACTACTTTTCTGCTCAAATACAGCTACAGTCTGAACATTCCAGGAGCTTCACCCTGAATTTCTTCAATATCTGACATTCAAGGAATTTGGTTTTTTTTTTACTGATCTTGCACTGTTCTTTTCATCTTCAATGGCATGCATTACAAAAATGGACATGTGTTAAACAAACATTACCTGACTGTTTAGTAAGCATGCCAAATGCATCCTTCACAGTGGTACAGAAACGCAGAGAAATAACTGAGCAATGCTTGCTACTTCCATAACTGCCAGGAAATATAAATTAAAAATAAACATTAATTTTTATATTGCATGATAAAATGTACGTTTCATCTCATGAAATGTGAGCGTAAAATGTGCAACAAAAATTATGTTCAGTTCAAGAGGTTGCTTAGCCCTGTAAAAGTGTAATAGCAATATTGTACTATATAGCACTGTTGTTTCATCCCCTCCAAAATAAAATACAATGCTTCACTGACATGGGCATAATTATGCCTGACATAAAACCATGATAAATGACACAAAAGTTGCTTCAGCCATGCCTGACATCATTTAGCAGATGGACTTGTCTGAATTCCTTAAGTTCCTGCTAGCTTGATTTTTTGACTGATAGCACATTTCACATCAGAATGAAAATCAAAATTGATGGACAAGTGCTCAACAGTCCTCCATCCTCCACTGATCTGCAAGTGATTGAGTCAAAAGGTGATGATTAATATGGCAATTCCTCCATGTGTAACTTACTGCTTCCCTTCTTCAGAATGTATTACTGTCTGCAGGGAGATATTCAGCTTTTGTGAGCACAATATTACACCACATTTATATTTCTCAGGAATCCATACTAGAACGAATGAAAACACAAAAGGTGTTAAAATATTTGCAAACTATGAAAGTATGTGCAAGCCAAATAAAAAAGGCATGCCTAAAATGTAAATCATTTCTTGTTATGAAGATCTGACCTTGTTCCACTGCTGGAGCAATTTAACAGTAACTTGACTAAATGCATTGAATTATGTAAAGCCGGTGTGATATTAGCTTCAGGCATCAGTCTACATTGAGTGCTGATAACTGTTTTAGTGCTTTCCATGCTCCAAGGCTAGAAAGAAAACAAAGATAAAGAAGGGGCTTACGTGCAACAAATATATTTAAAGCATGGTGCTGGGTTGCCAAATTTTTGCATTGAAAAGCAGCATCATGCAGGTAATCAAGGGACATACAGAAGCATAGCAGTGTTTGTAGCAGTGTGCAGGCAAGTACAGGAAAGGGTTTAACAATAACTAGAAGTTATTGTTGGGATGGCTGGTCACCCTGGCCATAAACATTCATCAAGATACTCAGGAGAGAGTGTTTTCATGTTCGTGCAAGTCACATATACCCATTACCTTGAGTCTGCTCCCAGAGTACTGGCTGCTACAGAGCTGCATGGATTAATGTTTAAGGTTCCAAAGCCTTTTTTCTGTGAGTATGGCAATTCAGTTCTTCTCACATGAAAATCTTTGGGAATCCCTACACTTCTTAAAGCAACAGCTTTAGAAAATTCTTGCTAGCACATAGTGGTAGAAAAAATATGATCTACTGCTATAAAATGGAATTCTTTGCAATCCAATAAATAATTCAAATTAAAGACATTTAATTCTATACCATCTTCATTTTAAAAATATTAGATTTGTTATTCACATAGCCTCAACAATTATAAAACACTGAATTAGACAGTAAACAATTCTTAAAGTGATTTCTTTTCATGCTCTCCGAAGTTGCTTGCAATGACACATTTATGGAGATTCATCAGGATTCTTGATCCAAAGTTTTTTTAAGCAAAGGGTAAAATGTTAAATAAAACGTAGGTTTGTTTGCTGAGTGATGACAAAATCTGTGGCGCCTTGCTTACCCAGCTTTAGTGTACAAGCTGAAAGTGAATTTTGGTGATGTTGTGATGTTTGTGGGATTTGTTTTTTAATAATATATTTCCAGAAAAACTTTGAGTAAGAATATGTATTGTGTTTTGAATGTAAAATCCAACTCTTTAATGATTTTCATAAGAAGTGACAAGTATTATGCAGAAAATAATACTAATGTTTCTGCATCTTTCTCAAAACACAGTCTTTGAATAATGTGAAGACAATTACACCATTTTTTAAAAATCATCTTGATTTAACATAGAGAGATGAGAAATTCTGTAATATCCCAATGGAATTAAAACTATGAACTAAATAAAATAGATTTAGATTGAATGTTTGGAAGAAACGTTTACTTGGAGGGTAGTGAGGCACTGGCACAGCTGCCCAGAGAAGCTGTGGTGCCCCGTCCGTGAAGGTGCTCCAGGCCAGGTTGGATGGGGCCCTGGGCAGCCTGAGCTGGTGGGGAGCAGCCCTGCCCACGGCAGGGGGTTGGAACAAGATGGTCTCTAGGGTCCGTTCCAAATGCAACTATGATTCTAATTCAAGCTGCCGTGAAAGACTGCTAGAAGTAGACGTGATGATATTAACTGTGACAGAAAGGTTTAGCTAGCATAACTTCATTCATTCCCACATATGTATATATATCAGTATGTGAATATAGTTTCATGTTATTTACACTGCATTTTTGTTTTTATTTTTTCATCTGGACTAGTTTCCAGAAGTGCAGATCTTTCTCTTTTGTTTTGTTTGAAGTGACGTTGATTTGTTTGAATTGGTATTTGGGCTATTGCTTGTACATATTTTGGAAAATATTTCGTTCTCCAAAATGATTTTTTTTCTGCAGTCATTCTTGTTATTTTGCCATTTTGGGAAGGCACAGGCAAATCTAATCAAGCAAGCTATTCTAGAAAGGAAAATGGCAGCCTGAGGTTTTTTTCCTTTCTTCCCTTCTTTACAAGTTCTCAGCCTTCTTTCCTCCCTGTCCTTGACACACATGCTGCCAGACCTACAGACTGCCTTAGAACTGGAGAGATCAAACATTCAGTGCCTAATCCCATTGCACTCAATGTTCCAAAGTCTTATGGGACTTAAATATCTACATTTCTGGCAGCTTATTGTGCTGTGGTATTTGCGGTCTGAGAACTGCGTCACAGCCTCTTTGTATCAAAAAGGAGTGATACTCAGCCTACCTTTATGTGAGAAAAGACTGTCTGCATTACTTTTGCAAATATGTAAATATGTAAAGCAGTGCATGTATATAACAGATATAAGTCAGGCCTTAAGTGTTTTGCCTTTTTCTGCTGGGACTGAAGCCAAATTATTATCACTTTTCCATTTTCCTTCTGCCTTCCATGGAAAAAAAATTCATATCATATGCAATATGCAAAGATCTCCATGTATAACAGGAAAAAAAAGGTGAGTATATTCTGCACAATTTGGAGAGAAGCTAATTTCCCACTTTTCAAATTTGATCTTTTTCATTTAGCTCTGTGTACTAACAGGTGCAGAATAGTAGGGTCCTTCAATTGAAACCAGTAAAAAGAAAGGCTGATTTTTTCATATGTATGTGTTTAAAAAGTTCAGTGTTCTCCTAATATTTATTGGCAAAGAATGCGCTATAATTTTTGTGTTTTCTAGTGCAGAAACAGAATGTTGGCAAGAACAAAGATGTGTTATGTTCTCAATAATCCAGTATAAAAGTGGTAAAATGGCTTACTGGCATCCTGCACCCAGCTGTCTTTTCCTCCAAGCAGCACTATATGCTAATCATAATATGGCTTCTGTAACATACTAATTCCTAGTCCAAGTTTGAAAAGTAAAATACAGTACCTTAAACCTACCCAATGTTGCTACGTAGCTTTTTATTTTTGAAACGTCACCATGAGGTGAATGTAAAATTAAGCCTACTCAGAACAAAAGTATGTTATATTGATTTTGCATTACCAGTAAATGTAGTGTATATATATATATATATTTTTCAGACATCTCTTTATTGTTTGATTTTGGGGGGAAATTACAATACACAGAGAAGCAAAATACAACTATCTTATAGTAGCCTTGCCTGTTAGTGCTGTATGTTAATAATTTGGATGCTCAACGTTAGAAAATAAGAATCAAGATACAAGTGCTCGTATACTTAGGGGCCTAGCAGTCAGGTTTAGCACTTGGCCATGTCTCTAAATGCATTTGAAATGAAATTGCTTCCACGTCCACATGCAGCATGCACCCTCCCTATCTGAAAAAAAAAAAAAAAAAAAAAGAATAAGAAAAATCTCTGCTATAACAGTATGAAGATGTGAGATTTTTAAAAGCTTTATGGCCTGGAAAATGTCCTTGGGAAATCAAACCAAGCAAACCTTCTCCTTAGGAAAATATGCATCCTGGCAGCTGGGTTCCTAATTAAAGCCCCCTTTTCTGCCCTACTCTGGAATGAGGTGCGCAGAGCTCCCCTTTCCCGCCCTCCCTCCCAGGCCTGGTTTCCCTTGCACCCCATGTTCCCACCAGCCCTCCCCTCATGTTCCCAAGGACGTCTGCAATGGTTAGGATTCGTCAGGTCACACCTCGCCCTGTCAGGACGCGGCGCCTCCTTTGCCCTGCTGCAACCCATTGCTTCATTTCATTCGCAGAGAGCCTGGCGACAAGCCGGCCTTGTTAGATGGAAACTTCAGCCAGCCAAAAGGAGCCAGCAATTTCCTTATTGCTTACCTGTCACATCCCCTTGGCTTTTCTTAAACCAGCCACTGTCTTCATTAACCTGAAGCCAGGCCTCAGTATAAACAAAGGCACGCACAAGCCTGTGCATGCAGGCAAATGGGCAGGGTACCCTACAAGAGCTGAGCTGGGAAGTGCAGGTGGCTGCAGCCAGGCTGCACCCCTGCCTTAGCCTCTGTTATCCCTGCTTGCTCCTCCTCATTCAGCCCTGCTCTGTGTTCAGCCTCTCCCATCTCTCCGCATGTTACTTCCCACATTTCCACAATGTGGAGGTCTGGCTCAGTCTGGTTCCTTCCTCCTCCTGCCCTTACCCCATCTGACAGTACATTTTCTCTGCCACACTCCTTCTCTGGCCCAACTCCCTGTGACTCCCAGCCTTCCCTCCTTCCTGCCTTAGCCAAAGGAAGTTCTGCCACCACTTCTGCCATCACTTTCGCAGCACTTACTGCCACCCTCTATCGCCCAGCCTGAGTATGGAGTGGGGACCTGTATGGAAGAGCTGAGGTCTTGCTTGTGGTGGGTCCTGTCCTGCAGCCTCAGCTACACACCCATCTTCATGTGCTTCTCATCTCTGGATGTGGACAGAGGAGACCCCAAGCCTCAGAAATGTGGGATTGTTAGCTAGGTTTTCTCGTGGCTCTAGAGGCTAAACTCTACATTACCTGCGCTGTACACACCTGAAACCTGGCTTTTACTTCATCCTTGGTCAGTTAGATTTGGTTCCTGCTGTGTTACCTAGCCCAACAAATAATCTAAAGGTTGTTTTGAAGTGAGGTCAGAGTCACCTCAGCCCTGAATGTATTTAAGGTCACTAGATATTCAAATTCATTTTTTTGCATGGGAATCTTCCAAAGAAGCTCTGTCAAAAATTATTAAAAAGCTGTTTTAATACATTCAATATAAACATGCTTGTGCACAAAATAAATTACAACAAGGAAATTCAGATGTAACAATCTTTGTGCACAAGCATAAAATCTAGAGATTATTCAAGGTTCAGAAAGTAGTACATTGCTTTTACACTAGAATCATTCTCTTCTACCTACTTTGTACGTTTCTAATTTCTAGCACAAGGAAAATTACATTTAATTTTGTTTAATGCAATCTAACAAAACCTCTTTTTTTTTTTTTTTTTTTTTTAAGCTAAGGAAGAAGAAAAAAACAAACCACTTTCTTCCATGAGTAGTTCATGTGGTATTTTGCTGACAGAAATAACTACATCAATAAATTTTGGAAAAAAGCTGTTGATAGCATTGCAATAGTTAGATTTTGCAATCTGAGCTGTTCTCCACTGGGTGCTGAAGTATTTCCTAACAAAAAGCAAAAGTCTGAATTCAGTACAACATTGGATTGAGTATATTTCTCTGATGTTTTCTGCAGGGAATATTTGTCTTTTCTTGGAAATGAAAGGAAATTCATTCACAGGGCTCTCCTCACCCACTTTGTAGCCTAGCAGTATCCGCACTTCCTCTCCCTCCCCCATTTTTCTTTTCCTTTCTCCATCCCCTTTAAGTTGTAATTCAATCTCTTCCAACTCATGATCTCTTTTCTCTTTTTGGCACTCCCTCCACCCTCTCTCTCTCATTAGTTTAACTTGAGTTAATTAGGAATAGTAGGCAGCCCTCAATCTGTTATGTGTTAAAATAGAACAATCTGAAACAGAGAGACACAGACACAACTATGTGATTTCATTGTCTAAAGGAGACAGAAAACCAGTGGGGATTCCCTTATCAAGGCTAACATCTCCCCAATGGTTAATCTAACTGCCTTTAAAATGTTCCACAAATGCAGATCTAGGATAACAATCTTTCTGTCATGTTTCCTTTTCTTTTTCTTTTCCTTTTTTTTTTCTTTTTTTTTTTTTTTTCATTTCATCATTGGCAAGAATGAGTGAATTGGATTGACATGGAGGTGATAGAGGAAGAGAAACAGTCTACATGTCAAAATGACAATGTATATTACATGGTTAACAGAATGAGTGGTACGTGCAATTGCTGTGGGTATTTTCATTGCTGCATTGTACAATAAGCTCTTTTTTTTTCCAAGTATATGATCAAGATCACTCTCAATTCAATACCGATTAAGTGTTTGCTTGAAGGATCTCTTTCTGTGAGTAATATCACTTGGTAAACATGGATCTGAAGTAAGAATCCAAGTATTCATTTGTTGCTGCTCCTGAATCGTGTATATATAGAGGTCATGACTGGTACTCTGACTGTAGTGCTGATCGCAGACCTTAGGGCAGAGTGTGCAGTGGAAGTGAAATATTACAGACCTAGGAAATCCAGCCCTGATTGTAAAGGTAAGGCCTTTTTGATTGACTACAAATGGTACTGTTTGATTGAAATGCATTCTCAGAAAAGAATTGTGCACCTAATACAAATATACATGCCTGTGTAAAACATATATCTGTCCAAGTGTGCTTGTGTGTATATTCACATCTATGTAGGACATAAATGCTTAAAATTTGTTTTCAAAGACACTGATACAGCACTGATGAACAAGCAAAAGAGAAATATAGGGCAGTGATAAGATTATGTTGCTAATTTTGTATCCACATTTCTGCATATACATGAAGATATGTGATAGTAATTATTGTTAAAAATCTAACCATTCATTAGCTATGTTAAGGCAAATGCACTTTGAAATAAAAGAATTCCAGTTGTTTTTTTGAATTCTGATATCCAGGAAACAGAATAAAATTCTATTTTTAAAAAAGTAAAGAAAGGGACAGTTTGAAACAAAATAATGTTATATGTGTTAAAAAAAAAATTCCCTGTCTACAAAGACATCTTTTTATTTTGGAGAAAACTACTAAAGACTAAGGGGCCATGAAAAGAACATGCAATGAAGGATGAAGTATATGCTTGATTAACAGAAGATACAATGTTTGAGTACTAGAGAAGATATCGGTTTGGAAAGACATCCTTACAGTTTCTTTTCAGGATTTGTGAGGGAATTTCTAGCTGAACACAATCCACATAAGACCAAATAAGGAGATGCTGCATTAAATTTACGTTTTTTACTGTTACTGATACGTTTGCTATATACTTTGCAAAATAATGCAGTAATTATGAGCAAACTATACTAGATTCAGTAAGGAAAAAAAAATGGTCCTTATAATGATCCTCAGTTGGATTTTTGCTTTATAAAAGAACACAAAAATGCAGTGAAGGACATCAGTCTATTTTACACCACAAATAAAGAATGCCTTCCTATCTCCATGGAGTTAAAAGAATTTACTGTTAACATCTCCAAATTTATGTGAATAATTAAGACTGTTTATTTTTCTATAACCACAACTACAATGTGATCACAACGTGAGAGTTCTGTAAGACAAAGCTATAAATTCATGATTTAACCAAAATTCAGGACATTATTAACATGTAGGTGATATTAATAATTTAATTTGTGGCATTTGAGATTATATCAGTAGTAATTATGCAAGTATGAAGACACATAAAGATGTGTCATTAAGAAGTCATTATAAAAGTATGCACTCACACATAAAACCAGTCAGAAATCAAAATAGTAGAAAAAGATAATAAAAATCAGTTGATCTACCATCTTTCTAACAGACACCTAGCAGTAAATGCCATTAGAAAGGTAGAAAATAATTACCATTTTACTGTATGTATAATTAGTATACTGGTGGTTTATAAGAAAAAACACAGTTATCTGCTTGAAAGCAGCAGATTAGAACCATGTTTTCTGTCATTCCTCATTGCTTTTCCCATGTAAAACTGGGTAAGGCCCTAAAATACCTGTAACAGTGCACATTTCAGCGTACTGCACACAAAACCCTTGGCTTCCAGCAACCTATGCAGAAATGGCAAGTGTAGAAGAAAGTGCTACAGTCATAGATGAACCACTTCAATATGTAACAAACTAGGGAAGGAATACTGTAATGACATAAATGGAATTATGCTAGAAGATTATGTAATATAAAGAAGAATCCATTTTGCTGAATGCGTTTTATTCACTGTCAGTTTTGAAACTTAATCTGGATAGAGATTTCACATCAAATTGAGCTTCACATGCACAGGGTATGAAATTTTGTCAAAGGTAGAATGCAGGAACTAACAGTAAGCATCAAATAAACAGTTGCAGAATCTTGAAAAAATTCAAGATCATGCAACATAAATCAAGAATATGCAAAGTAGCGCATGTCTTCTTGTGTCCTGTGGCAGTCAGTGGCACATAGGAATCTATGCACATGTTTATCAACTGAAAATATTACAAATGCATAAAGGCAACAATTGTAGAAATTGCCCTTTAGGATACACTGCTTCAAGCAGATTAATAACTGTTACTGAAAACTGCAAATTAGTTGTATATTCTGACATGCTGGCATCAATGTTTATGCTTGTATTGCAGTTGATTTTACCTATTTATGGAGATATCTAGGTAGATTTAGAAAGCAAACTGCTCAGATAGGGTGAAAACAATGGTATTTTAATAGTTGAAACAATGTTATTTTTGCAGTTGATAATATACTCAAATTTACCCCAGAACCAAAATTCAGATTAAGAAATATTTAGAGATACATTGCATATAGCTAAATAATTTACTAAAAAAGTATTTAAAAACCTAACACTTCTACCGAGGTGAAGAAAACCAGGAAAAAAGAAAAACAAAAAACAAAAAACAAACAAACAAACAAACAAACAAAACAGAAGAAGAAAAAGCTGCTGAAAGCATAAAAGCTCATGGAGCTCAAGCTGTAGTGTTGTAATTAATGATCTCAACGCATTTGCTAAGGTTAACCACAGAATTTTAACTATGATCAGAGGCTTCTAATGTATTGAGGAATATGCAGAATGTTAATCTGATTGTTAATTTCCTCAGAGGCCAGAGATATAGCAGAAAACTTTGATGGTAAGATATTAACAGGGGCACTGGCTAAGGATGTAGACATTCAGGACAGTTTGTTGTATGTAGAAATACGCAACAGTTGTGGGGTATACTCCTTCAGTAGTGGTTATTCCAGCTCTCTTTCTATTGCCTTTCTCAGGATTTATATCTGAACAGATTATTTTCAGAATCTCTGAGAGAAAAACAACTCAAAAAAAACAGAAAACACCAAGAATTGTGAAGTCCCAACAGGCAAGGTAACCACTCACACCCTTAGATAAGGAAGCTACACTCATCTACAGTGACTGCCACTGTAACTTTTACCTTACTCTGAGTGACCCGAGGCATGGTCCTGTCTCCTGAACGGTGTTTTGCTTCTGTAAACACTTTTTTTGAGAAGTAATGTGGCTATTTAAAACAAACTGTCTGTAGTTTTAAATCTGATGATATGTGATGCCATCATTTTTTTTTTACTGTTAAATGAGATTTCTTTTTTGTCTTTTTTTTTTTTTGTCTGTTTTTCCTCATATCTTTTGACAGAAAAAACATGCATTTCTAGATGTAGTTAAGTCATTACATTTTGGATGGTGTCTGTGTCTCAGCTGACAGTATTTTCTTTTCCTTCTTGATAGAGCAGCAGAAAAATCTTCTAAGAAAATATATCTTCATCTTTTATCAATAGAAATGGGATTACTTTTAAATTTCAATCAGGCAGAGATATATCTGAAATCATTAGGACAAAATGGAGAAAGATTATTCCTGCAATGGAATGCTCCCTCTGAAATATCCATTCCTTTTTTGTAACCCAAACATCCCTTTATGCAAACACTCCCTTTTAATCCACTGCATGTCGTTACATAGAGTCTCTGCTACAGCAAGTGCTGCCTTTCAGATAAAACACTTTCTGCTGTGAATATTCATACCGATATTTCTGTATTGGCTGTAGGCACAAACCTATTTGACAAAATGTCTATGCATAATACTCAGGTTAGTATCTTATTTTGATTGTTAGCATATTACTTAAGCCTGAATTTGAATAAATAAATTATGTTTGGGTTGTTTTTTTTTTTTTTTTTTTTTTTTTGTTTTTTGTTTTCCTAAATTATGCAAGCATGAATCATTCTACAACTAGTAAAGAAATTTTAGAGACTTTTGACCAAATCAAGCAAGCAACTTTTCTTATTTTGTGGTCAGATCTGGGGAAAAATAGAAGAGAACTCTGAGAACTTTTATTTGGAGCTTTTTCTAATGTTATGGCATTCTCACATGTTTGGAATTTTACAGCTGTTTCCAAAACAAATTGCTTTGGCTTATTCAAAGATACATTCTTTGTGGTGTTTCTATAAACCAAACAGTGAAATGTCATGCAAAAAATACATAGCCCTAAGAATGTGCTTTCAGTATGTATTATTTGACTATATCTACACTTCGGTTCAAGGAAAATTTATGGAATGGATATCACATAGATAGAATGGTTTTGAAATGTTTTATCAAAACGTCATTGCTTTTGAGTTTCCACAGAGGTAGCATGGTGAGGCAGCTATTTCTCTGTCCTTATAAACAAACATTAAAAAGTTAATAGATTTGTTATTCACTTAATCTAAATGCATTACTTTTATAGCTGTACTTACATTAAAAACAGAGAGATTGCACTATGGCCTAATGTAATAAAATGTTCTTATGATATTATTTTATGTGCCATCACAAAGAGGAGAAATTGGAAAACAAACCTTAAGCCTAATACAGTCAAAATAACTCATGTACTTTGCCTTTCAGAGCTTCTTACATTGCTTATCTTTCCACACAGATACATTTACTTGGATACTAAGTGATGACCTAATAGTACTGCTTGACTTAATATGAACTTGCATTACATAACCTTGCTCTCATTTTTCTCTTCACTGCAAATTACCGCACTTGAATCTTATCTAATTTTCTCTAAGAGAGCAGATATTCTGCAGTTTTTCTAAGAATGACCCTGAGTAGCAGAAATCTCTTTTGTCTGTTCTTTGTTTTTTCTATGTTTTTTTTTTTTTTTTTTTTAGAAATATGTCATTATTCTATTTCACTGTTTGTTAAGTATTCTTGGCAAAGAACAATTTACAAAGAAATGAATAGGCAAAGAGGCTTCTGAGAACTTGAAAAGTTAGCGAGCTATTAAAACAGATACCACACAAAGTTTACCAATACCCTTTTTTCTACTTTTTCTTTCAATTATCACTACTGTTTTGTTGGTGAACTAAAGTCCAAAATAGCTGGTAATGATGCAAGCATGAAAAAGGGAAGAGTGCCTTGTGAAAAATGAACCACAGAATGTAAAGATGTACAGATAGCCAACTCCAGCTTGTTTACTTACACTGGTACATAGAATGACTTGAGAGAGAAGAATAAATTGGAACATACTCTGGTAAAAGGCACATTCTGTCAGCCATCTTTGTTGCATTTGAATCATGGTCAAAGAAGACTTGAAAAACAAGCCAGAGGAAAAAGGAGATTTATTAAAGTTTCATTAAAGAGATAGTGAGAAATTTCACTGTTAGGAAGCAGACTGTACCACCATGGCTCTTAACAGTGAAGAAGAAACTGAAAGAACATTGAGAACATTGCTTGCTATAGTTTGTGCCTCAACTCCCAGCAACTGGCCAGTTTTACATCTTTCACAAAGGTACTGACACATGCTAAAAGAGAAAGTTAATTACCTCTATGTGTTCTCACTGCTTTTGCATCCTTAAACTGTAAAGGGAAAATATCAGAGTAAATGAAACTAAGCTACCTCATTAGTCTTTTTTAACCAATTTTGCTTATATTTCTTGAGTTTACTTTAAAACTCTTATATATACAATTCTTTTTATTCTAATGAATATCTCAGTTCACAGTAACTCTGCATTTACCTTATCAAACTATGTTTCACTGTTCTACATTTTAGCTTGCATGCAGTTTGATAATCTATCATTTTGCATCTTTTACTCCCATGTCTGTCTGTCTCCTTTTTAACTCCTGGTTTGGTAAATTTTTTTATAGTTCAATATACTGAACTAATACAGAAGTCAAGGTGAAATTTTAAAATAACAGAATTTTGTTTAGTTTGGAGCAGAAATTACAAGTCTTTCTTGATGAGAAAGGAGTCTTTTCATGCAAACCTTATGCTGTGAATTTATGTTAGTTGTGAAATATTAGATTGTGTTGCTGACAGACTGTAAAACTTCTGTATCCATGCAGTCTGGCAAATTATCAAGAAAGGATGACAATATTTGAATTTTAAGCCCAGTTTACATATATAGCTGTAAGCAATTTGTTTTTCAAGGAAAAACTGTAAGGACTACATAATAGCTCGGTTTTTGGTCACAGTCTAAGACCTTTGACGCATTTTTGCCTCTCCAGAAACTGCTGATTGCTAAGGTAAATTGCAGTTTATTACTATAATTATCACAAACCCAGAATAAAAGTTTGAGTTATTATCCAAGTAATGTACAGTTCTTAGAACTTTTTGCTGAATATAAGCGTAATTATTGTGCATAATGCTTAATATTCACACTGTTTTACAAAGTAGTAAGTCAAAGTACATGTGTTTGAGAAGCCTCAACAGGATGTTGAAAAGTGCTATAAATATATAGATTTTACTTAAGAGCAAGAAGCCTCGATGTTCTCAGCATTCATAATCTTTTTTACCCAAAGTGAAAGAATCAGGAATTTTTTCAAACTATTCTATTAAGCTATAAAAAGGTGCAGTCAAACCACAACAGACTTCCCTTTATTTTAAAAAAAATTTAAGATATTATGTTTCTCAAAGATTTGTTTGAATTTGCTTCTTTTCTTAGGACACTTTGGCATCATCAGCCAGATGTTACACACAAATAGTGTTAAAAACTTATTTACATCCTTTATTATACAGATTCCTAGTGTCCTGGATCCACAGATGATCCAAGCCAGCTTTCGGGCTGTAGCCTAAATCACATGAAATCAAACAGGATAAAAATGCACACTGTGAGATTAAAAGGTACAGTTCACTATTAAATGTGAATATGGAAAGAAAAGCAGAAAGGAATAATAATGAAAAAGAAAAAGCTAAAAAGAGATGTTGGGGGTTTTTTTCCTCCTAGTTTGCTTATAAACCACTTAATGATTTGAATATATTCAACAGCTGTATTTTTTTTTTCATAGTTACCGCAAAATAAGTATGTACCTGTACATTTTGTTGGACCACACTGTTCCTGGGTCAAATCTTTTCATTTGTATTTTTTTGTTTGTTTTCTTTTCTTTCTCCTGCTATTTTCTCAAAAGGAACATGATGGATCTATTGAATCAGTCAGAAAAAGTGGATTTTTTTTTTTTTCTATCTGCAATATCCTCCCAAACAATATGTTGTCTGATTCTTGCCCAATGTTGTTATCATCATTTTTATTTGTGAGTTGAAGGAATCTTGCATAATGACATACTTCAAATTTGCCACAAAAAAAAAAATTCCTCCCTAAATGCAACAATTTAGGATGGAATGGTTCAGTTAGATCACTGAGTTCAACTGCCTGACCACTTGAGGACTAACCAAAAATTGAAGTATATTATTGAGAACATTATCCAAATTTTTCTTAAACACTGACAGGCCTGAGGCATCAACCACTTCTCTAGAAAGCCTATTTTGGTGTTTGACTACCCTCACAGTAAATAAATTTTCCTAATATTCAATCTGAACCTCCACTGATACAGCTCTGTGCTACTCCCACATGTCCTGTCCTCAGTGACAAGGAAAAGACATCACTTCTCTTCATGCCTTCCCTGTTCAGAAAATTGTAAGGATCAGTGCTATTTGTTCTCTTCCTCCTTTTCTCCAGACTAGGCAACCCAAGCATCCTCAGTGTCTCCTCATAGTACATGCATTCCAGTCCTTTTAACAGCTTTGTTGACTTCCTGTGGACATTTTCAAGTACCTTGCAACCCTTTTTATTAAATATTTAACATTAATTAAATTGTATACAAGATTTAACAACATTACTTGGAAGGGCAATGAGAATGTGCTCCACAGCATTCAGAGTAAGCAAGACTAATCACATCATCTTTCCAAAAATCATAGTCTTGATGATTTTAACTGTTAATTCTCACTTACTAGAGATGGTAATAAATAGCATATGTACATTTGGGAAGTCTTGAAAAACAAACACATTAAAACTGGATCATAACCATGACATAGTATGGAAAAATGGGAATTACAAATGCCAATCTAATGCAGTCAACTCACTATACCTAAACTGGAAATTAAGATGTAAACTACAGGACAAGGGATTATGTCAATCTTACTAGTTACCTTAAAAGGAGAGTAGGCCATAACAGGAAAACAAAGGCAACTATTAAGTGCTGCAAAAGTTTTATTCTATAATGGGATTTGGATTGTAAGTCACCCAGAGCACATGCATGCACAGATCTGCAATCTGGTTAAAGTCCAGATTTCAGTAGAAACACTGCCCTCTGACAGCATCCACAGAAACCTCCCTGAACTCTGTAAACAAGGAGCGGTCTTGCTTCATTTAGTTGTTTGTTTGTTTAAGCTAAACTAAACAGTTGGGAAACAGAGGAGCTGGAAATCCTACGTTGGTGTTATGATACAACAAAAATAGCGTCATAGTTAATTCATAAACACTGTCTGATTAATTGCTAGTTAGCTTTTATTTCTTATAACGCATATTCCTAATGCAATGGCATCTTCTGGCATTCCTCTTTCTAATTCAAACATTATAAACCTGAGTTCTGATTCCAAGATTTCTTACTGACACAGGTGGTTTGGAGACAAATCTGAAGGACTTTTCTGGGAATAATCACAGTAATAGTAGTTTTGGGATGAGGGAAATGTTACACAGACAGGTTGTTACTGATCCTGTATCAGTTTAAAATCACTTTAGTTGAAGCATCAGTATACTTCCTTTTGATTTCATCTGTGAATAGGAATTTTCATGTCACAACCTACCTGTTTACTCTGACTTGTATGGAAAATATGCACTAGCTTATGAGTGAGAAAGATTTTCTCATTTCCACTAAACAAACCCCAGAGTCCATATATTCTACATGAACAGATTTGAAACAGCAAATCTTTCAGAAACACTGCAAATTATAGTCACACTGGTAATGAATATAAAACATTAGGAAAAATTAAAGTAGTTCAAGGAAATAACAGGGTATACATTTGAAAAATTGTCTTTAACAAAATGTGAAGGTCATATTAGATACACCCATTTCATTTTCTTCTTTTTTAGCTGTACAATAGCTTTTTTTTAGAAGCTCTTCAAAAGTAGAAAGAGTTATTTCCACATATAAGACTTTCATAACTGAAGAACACATTCACTATACACAGGCTTATAAAGCACATATAGCAATTATGCAAAACCAATTGAAGCTGTCTAAATCTTGGCCTCAAAACAAAGATTCATGAAGAAAATACTGAAAACTGCTTGGCAGCAATTGTTGCTAACAATGCAGGTTAATAACTAATGCTGGGCTTGATTCTGATGTAACTAGTTTTGCACTTGCATGAATGCCATTGATTTGCATTACATTCATTTTGTTCACTGATAAGTGCTTTTATCTGTGACCTATTGCATAAAATCTGCCTCGTTATTCATAAACAATTACTTGAGGAAACGTTACGTTATTTAATTATTTATTTCTTGCTTTCATCTGACCCGGATATTGAAAAGAAAAAGAAAAAGGGAAATAAAAAGGAAAAGAAAAAGAAAAAGAAAAAGAAAAAGAAAAAGAAAAAGAAAAAGAAAAAGAAAAAGAAAAAGAAAAAGAAAAAGAAAAAAAGGAAAAAGAAAAAGAAAACTGAGAGGAAAAAAAGTGTTTAATTTTCAACAGGAGTTGCTTTGTCATTCTGACACCTGCAAAATGATTTCTAATTAGATTTCCTCAGTTTAATTAGGAATAAATATAAAAACATCACCAAAAAAAATCTGAATATTTCAAATCACTACTTTTTTCAATCCTGTTCTAAACTTCTGAATTTTGTTGCTCTATTCACATTTATAATATGTTGTTGTGGTAATACTATTATTATATCAGTTCTCATTTGTTACAGCTAAGACACAATATTCTTTTCACAAAGAATAGTTAAAAAAGCAATAGCTCATTATTAATGTTTTAATTAAATAATGTCCACTTGACATGAAAATTTATTTAGCCTGAGTGAAAAACACATATTTTTGGCAGTTGTTAATTTATGTGTAGACTTATTCTCTGACATTAATTTTGCTCATATTTGATGACATTATTGAATACTAAGGAAGAATTAGAATTGCTTGAAAAAAAAATCTCTGCATGTAAATAAAATATAATTGTTGATGCCCTGAATTTTAGGAAAAACACACATAAACCTTTACTATTCACAGCATAGAAAATTGCTTCCTGTGGCTGGAATAGATTCTGTACTTAAACTTTTTAAAATATGTTAATAATTTACGAAGCACTGCTCAATCTCATTGTGCCAAAATGTGCTTATTTCCCTAGATATGTTTATTTCTTTGACATTGTTTTTATGATTACACTGAACTTATTGTTTCATAATCAAATTGCCATTTACAAAAGATAGACCATCCGCCCATAAAAGCAGTGCACAGTGAGAAATATGTTGTATAGTAACTAGAGACCATGAAGAGATGTCAAGGGAAGAGGGATGAGGATTCTGAAAATGTGTTTAGACTGATGTACATGCTCCTAATAAAACATTTTGCTCTGGATAAACCCAACAAAATTTTAAATAAATACTCCTGGGCTCCCAGTCAATCTTTCAAAGAGCAAAGGCTCTTCAAAAGAGAGGATATGTTTATCTTCTCCTGAGGGCCTGCTATTCAAGGAAGGATATAGTTAAGCTTTATTTGCTGTCCAAAAAAAGTAATACAATTTTTCATAAATGATAGACTAGAATCCAGATTTAAAAAAAAAAAAAAAAAAATTAAAGGAAACCTGTCTTACCTGGCTATAGGCAAGTAAAGTTTCTGTATCAGAGGTACCTCCTGTACAATTACCAATAATAGCTATTCACCTGTGGGATGCTACTCAGTTGACATATATTATATACCTGCTTTGATGTGAGAGAATTTGTGCTGTAAAATATTCTGTCTCTCACCACTGATTATAAATAGTTGTTCTACAGTTAGCTCACAAGCAAATAGCTGTACAGGAGTGATATAAATTTGTTGAAGAATGTCCCATGTCATTGGGCTAATCAAGATAAATCATATCATCTTCACCCAGCAAAGCCTGAGAGAGTGAAAATAAAACTGTTTTCCTAAATGTAGATTATTATTGGTTTTCAACAGCAAAATTGGATGATTTGCAGAGTCACTACTCTACAAGGCAGCCTTGATCCCCACCTGCTCAGGATTTATGGGATATCTCACTGCTGCTTATGCTTTATGTACTGGTTATAGATTTTTCCTTCCAAGTTTCAACTTTGCTTTCTAGATACTCCACTCTGTCATGCTCTCTTCTCATACTTTGTTGCCTGTTGTGGAAGTACTTAGGATGGAGAGGTGAAAACTTCATTAAATTTGTCCAAAGCTCTTTGTGCATACAGTTCAGCAGAAAGTTTCTGATCTGTGCATGAAATCAGAAGAAATGGTAATGCTCCAGTAATAAGTGGGGCTTTATTTGAATGAAAAAAAAAAAAAAAAAAAAAAAAAAAAGATAACAAACAGCAACAAAGGATACTCTACAGCTGTTGCTTTTGTGTAGGAGCAGAGCACACACTTAATCTCTTCCATCCCTGCAGAAAGTGTCTTGGGCCAAAAGTGTCATTATGGATTTAACAGAAAATAGACCCCATACCAGCATCCACTTGAGCAACCCACGTACACATATCAAGAAATTATTCAAAATCTTTTTATAACATGATGACAAAGTGGGTAGCACTAGTTTTTCTACTTCTTGCTCTGCCTCTGTACTTATTGTGCTGAACCAAAGCTAGTTAAACCTGGCTATTAGTAGAGCAAAGATGTTTGCATGAATCAGCCAAACAGTATTAATATGTGTTCAGACTTGTTTGTGGAGTCATTATGGAGAAATATCTTCTGGGACTTTTCTTCATACACTGTTGCTGTCCATGTAGCAAAAGTAAAATATTTTTCTCTGGATTCAAATTTCAAATTCAATTAAATATACATCTGTCAGCTGCCTCACTCCATGAGTTTATACCTCACAGAAATGCTATAATGACTTGAGAATATTTAATTGTACTCAGAAATACTTCTATTTAAATAAAAAGGATGTTTTTATTTTCAGAAATCTGTTATAGTTAAAATCAAAAGAATTTTCTCAGTCTTTAATACCATGTCGTTTTGACTTGAATAATTGATTTACCATGATTAGAATTTTCAGATCATTGTATTATCCATCTCTAGACTCCCAGTTCAGGGTAGGATGATTGTAAAAAATTCTGATCAGTTCTTTCTTTAGTCTTTCCATATCATGCCAAATGATGACCTGTTTCTTCAGTGAAGCCATTAAGAGGATGTCATAAGAAAGATTAACAAAGTGAACAAATCAGAATAAATCAGAATCAATTTCTGATCGAAGGTCCATTCATTTTAAGAATCTTGGTGATTTCACCCTTCCTTAACCTATTTTGGTGTTCTTGAAACTCACTTTCCACTCCTAAATTAATCGCAGATTCTGTACTAATACCAGTACTATCTTCACGTGAATTCCTTAGCTCATGTATTATTTGAGTTTGGAAGTGGTTAATCTACTCAGGATTTGCTGTCACAGCCATTTTGTTTCAGCAGAGATTTTTCAAGTGATTTTTTAAGACAAGGTTTTATAAAAATTTACATTACAAACTGTGAACGTGTTTAATCATTAACAACTCTGACTTCAGTCAGTACAAATGTTACCTCAACCAAATTGTGAGGTAGAGCATATGATTTTGTTCATTTTCTATTCCAGATTATTTTTGACAGCAATCCTATATTACTCCAAACAATTACTCAGCTTGTTTTGAATTAGTAACTAATTTTTTTCAGTTTACTTAGACCATTATCAAACTTTTTAGAAGACATAATTGTGATGCAGTCGAAGGAGTAACTTTGATAGATCAAATGACAAAGATATTCAATTTGGAATATTCCCAGAACTTTGAAAGTAGAAAACTTCTACTGACGGTTTAGCTTCAATAGAATCCTTTCACTATTCTACATTAGAGGTAGGCAAGCCAATTATATGCAATATTTCCTGTTGAACTTTGAGTTTTTTCTAGTCCAAGACAATTGTCAAATTTCTTTAATGATAAAGTTTGAGTATTTTGAAAGACAAAGTGTCCCTCTATAGAAACTTACAGGCCAAAATTTCTTACTGGTCTGATTGTAATCTCTGTTTTAACACAAAAATTAAGTCACTTGTTCCCTATTTCGTGAGAATGGAGACACTGAGACTGTGGGAATTGGGAAGACAGTTTGGCAATGATTCAAAAAAAAGAAAAAATACACTTTTTTTTCACATAATATTTTCTTAATGAAGATCATCTAAGATGGTGAGAGATAGGGGGGTACAGAAAAACCAGCATAATAGTTTCTGGCCCTTTAAAAGCAAAGTAATTTCTAGCCAACAGATGCCTCTACTCTCAGAATAATATTCTATGCTATAACTATAATGAAAACATAAAGGAAAAAAAAAAAAAAAAAAACAACTGAGAGGGGAATTTCTCTAGGAAACATACAGTTTACAGACTGTAGTAGCCTGACATAAGCTAATATACAAATAATAAATACAATCATAAGCCATAAGTCATCACTTCTTGTGAAGCCATTTCCTTAGAAATATATATCTAGTGTCATTTGATCTGTATGAGGGTATAGATGACAATGATACAAATTGGTAAGATGATGTAAAATCTATAGCACTCTTCAGGATCTCAGGGAACCTAGTATACTTCAGAGCATTTCAGATTATACTAGTATTGTGTTTACTAAATCCAGTCACAGGTTACTTAGCTGCTTCTTGTCATACACTGATTTCACTGGTCAGATTGACAACTAACTCAACTAAAAGCTCCAGCTCACATAAAGAATATGCTAGTATAAAGAATCTTAACAGTACAGAACAAGTAGTTTGCCCACCTAAGTTGCAATGAGCCTAATTGAAAGAACAATGTTGGTGATATGTCACTGTATGACTGTATCTGAGGAGAAAGGTAATTTTTACTATGGCACACTTTGGTTAGTTACTTATTTTTTAAAACTTCATGACTTTTGAAACACATGTACAAATGATTTACAGCTTCTTTCAGCTAAGCAGCATACATAATGACATGACGTTATCTCTTAAGACCAAGCTAAAGTCCATGTCGCCCTAAGTCCTGTGCTTTATCACCAGGGATAAGATTCAGCAAAGTATCTCATAGCTTAATTACAACTTATGTGATGAACCACTAACTTACCTTTGATCCTCTTTGATCTTTTATTGAGTATGAAGACTCAGTACTTTTTAATCAATAGAAAAGTTATACATTAAAATGTAGAACTCCCTATCACATAGTAATATAGTGACCATTTATCTCTTCAACATCTATAGTGGCAAAGATGTAAAGATGATGACAATAAGTGACAATCAAGGCAGAGACTAAAAGAAAGGGAAAAAAACAGCTAGATAAAATCTGTTTTTTACCTTGTTAGAAGGAAAATAGTAATAAAACTGTTATATCCAAGTGCTGTTTAGACCATTTTTTTTAATAATAAAGCAGTCCACTAAAGAAGATACAGTGCTTGAAGTACACATTTTTATTATCTTTATTTAGGTGAAATGTGTCAAAGTAATGATGTGGTATCAGGAAAAGAAAAAGTGAGAGCATGTAGAGTAAGAAAATGTAATAAACAAGAACGTGTAAAGTAAAGAAAAGGAAATAATTTCTTTACTATCTTAGTAGGAATCTTAGTTTGGAAGAGAATAGGAAATCTATGGGAAGAAGAAAACCATTGGGGTGATCAGCTAGTCTTAACAGTAGTTGGAATTTCCTGAAAGGGGGAGAAGAATCTGCCATTTACAGATGTGGGAACACAGTGTATTTAAAGGAATTAATGACGTTAATGTTAGTGATTGGAGAAAATGTCATTCAGTAGATAAAACCAAATGATAGGACAAGCAAAGAACTCAAGATAGCAAATAATCTTTTTAAGAGATGAGATATTTTCAACAGTACACAAAGTTTTAAGAGAAAAGAAAGGAATCTCAGAAGCTGTGGTAGTGAAGGTGATTCATGCAATCCAAGAGTAAAAGAGGGAAACATAAAGGATGAAAAAATGGTAAAACTTGTGTTAAATGAATGAGTGGTGTTGAAAATATATAGCAATTTTGACTGACATGTTTGGAAAAGTCAAAACTTTTCAGATAGGGTAGTGTCTGTGAAGCCTATTTAAGCAGATTGCAGGCAATAGAGAGATTTGGGAAGAGGAAAAAAACACTTTGAAAGAATTTATGATAATTGATTTGTAAACTGATGAAAATAAACAAATCAGGAATACAATGATACTTAAATATAAAAACACATTCAGGACATTCCCACTTGGGAGAAAAGATGTTTTTGGTCTAAAGCAGACTTTTGTTACAACTGTAGCTAAATTCTGTTTAAGGTATTTAAATCTGAACAATTATGAGGTGAATTAAGTTGGTAGTGAGGAAAAAGTGACAGGAAGATTACTGGAGCAGATTATAAATTGTTAATTTTCATGAAAACTTTAAAAAGGAAAGAAAGAAGAAGGAAAGAATGAAAGAAAAGAAGGAAATAAATGAAAGGAAAAGAAGGAAAGGAGGAAAAGTGAAAAAAAAAAGGAAAAATAAAAAAGAGAAAAGAAAAAAAGAAAAAGGAATAAAGAAATAAAAAAAAAGAAAGGAAAAAACAAAAAGGAAAAAAAGATAAAAGAAATAAAAGGGGAAAGGAAGGAAAAAAAAGGAAAAAGATAAAAAGAAAAAGAATAAAGAAAAAAAGAGAAAGGATCATATTGAATGTTGCTGTCAAAAAGTTATATTCTAAGCAGATAGAAACAAATTATGAAAATGTTGACTAAAACTTACTTAGATATTTTCTTTATTTGGAAGACTCATTGACATTCTCTAATGCAGGAACACATCGTAATTCAAACTATTAGAGTCACAAAGTGCTTTTAAATATAGTATTCTACACTGGGATGTTTTGAGTCTGTCTGCTGAGACCAAAAAGATGAATGATGCATCCAAAACAAAGTCACCTAACTGTTAATCTTAGCCATCATAGCATTATAGCAATGAGAACTAGACTACCTTAATCATAAGAGAGAGTGGATAGCTGGGACCTTTCCAGGTCCAAGCTGGTCTTTCTCAGGAGAAGACTTTCCTGAGAAATGTCAATTATCTCCATATTCCTTGGACTTTTCTCTTGTGTACCATATATATGACCCTAATGGAATAATCAGAATGAAACATATGTACGCTAGTATTTTCCATCCTTGGTAAGAATTTTCTGACTGTTAAATAATTTCTTTAGAAAGACAAAACTCAAATTTGATTTTCTGATAGGCATTCCAATAAAAAATTTTGTCCTTACAATTTGTGCCACTACTTGGAAAAATAATATTATTTTAATTGGTTGTACCCAGAGAGGCATTGTTTTTTTGTTTACTTTTCTGGATAAGACTTTTTTTCCTACTTTCACATTTTTTGAAAAGCATGTTAAGGACAGTCTACCAACATAGTCATCCCTTACCTATATGATAAGCAGGTATTAATTACAAGAATTTACACTAAACATATTAAAGCACAACCTGGAGTAGCTTGTTTCCTAATGAACGCTATCCTGGTCTGACAGTTATTCTTATTAGCTGTCCAGAGAGAAGTGCTCAGTTTGTTTCCAGAGCTAATAAGTGTGTGTTGCCTTCCATTAAGTGAAGAACCTCAATTAAAATCTGGGGATCTGCCTTCTGAGAAAAAGTAATTTTACAGGTAAGAAGAGAAGGCTTATAAAATATTCTTCATTATGAAACACGTAGTGCCTGGCCATGCAGATTGTTCCAGCAGAAATTTTATATCAAGCTGAATGAAAAGATTGTGACTTTTGGTCTTAAAAATAAGTAGTGTCGTTTTCCCTTTGCAAGGAATTCTTTCATCCAATCATATTCTCGTATGCAAATATACCGTAGCTGGTACAGATAAAAAAAGGCACAAATAAAGCTAAGGGCTCAGGCAGGACTAAAATCGCTGCGCTTCCCTGATACCTCATTTCACCTGTGTTTCAGGAACGTGCTCAAACTCCTCACCTGACAACATGAAGAAGCAAGGCTCACACAGCAATCCTGCTCCGGTTTTGCCAGCACTGCCGGAACCACTCAAAGATCTGAAAATTAAGTACACTAAGGTTAGTAGTGTTTGTGTTTGTTAACTTTTCTTATGCATTCAACTCAGGCTGCTCATTTCAACTTATTTGTACTGTGGAAGAAACTTGAAATAAGAACTTAAAATGTTTATCCTGTCCCTTTTCTAATATTGTACGTATTTGTAATTAATGTTCAGTTATCCTTTTACCATAAGTATTTCAGGAAGTGTTCAAGAGTCAGAGACTCACTTCATATTTCATGTGAGATGGGTGTTGTTTTCCGCCTAAAACCAAGATTTTGCAGTGATAAGTTCCTAAAAAAATTATAAATGTAACAAAGAAGGAAAGATTTCTGTTGCTGCAGTATTTTTCAGAACAAGGAGAACAAGTTAAAGTGTTAGTGTCACATTCTATTGTTATAAGCAGATTTACATGATTATGACTAATGTATTTTTGTGGAAATGGACATGTAAAAATGAAACTAAAGTTCACTCTGCTCACCTATTTTTATTAGATATAATGAATCAGTTGTTCAGATTAAGCAAGTAACTGTCATAAAAGAGATATAGCCTACCATACTATTAGTGAGCATACTTTTAGAAACATTTTTGTAGTAGCGTAGCAAATTATTTGTGTATGCAGCTAGAAACACACCAGCGAAGAAGGTCTGAACCCAGATTTGTGTTCACAGCTAGAAGGACACTTAGGTTGTTTTTTGTCAAAGTACACAGATATCTGCAAGAATTTTGCACACGCCATTCACAGAAGTGTACTGAAACTCTGCCCCTTGAAATGTTCAGATAGAGCAATTGAGCAGAAAGGACTTCTTCTCTTGGGAGACTTCCCTCATATGATGTTTTTTTTCTCATTACCACTGTGATATAAATAATTTTACTTTCCTAGAAATGCTACTTATTTTCTAACAGAAGGATGTTCTGCAATTATCTAGATTAGTCCTTTTGAATTCTATTCTATCTTGTTTTTTCAAGGACAACCTACCCAGATTTCAATGCATATCTTTCTTGAATAAATCATGCAGGACCTTACTTTGTAAATATTTAACAGGCTAGGAAAGCTATGTAGCTAGCTCTGCCATGTGATAGCCCTTCCTGTCCCAAAGAAAAAAAAAAAAAGAAAAAAGGAATCTTAATATAGGGATAATATATCAGTATATAGAGAGCAGAGGTGTTTCAGAAATCACTATAATGTCTTCTTTTTCTTTGTTTGTTGTTTTTTTTTTTTTTTCTCCAATGGAAAATAAAAAAAAAAATAAATTAATATGATCAAAATGCCAGCAAAATGCCAGCTCAAAAATCCTATGTAAATGAATATCAAGAAATTTCTGTAAAAAAAAAAAAAAAAAAAGTTGTTGTTTTCTATCAATGAGCAAAAACCTATTCTAGTAACACAAAATGGAATAACAAGATAGTCAGTATGTTTAAAGTATTTAGAGTATCTAATATCTAATTAAGCACAGTGGCACATAGTAAATTCATGTGTTTGGGTTTTTCTGATTTTTTATTTTTTTTTGTTTTTTTTGCCCAGAGTACAGATTTTATTTTCTTAAAAACAGTATACAACATATCTCTGCAGAAATTCAAACACTTATTTGCAAAACTGTGTGCATACAAGTGATGAAGTCAAACACTTTCTTTTTGTGATGCATTCCTCCTCTCTACAAATATCACAAAGGACTGTCTGAAAACCATAAGAGTGAACTGAGGGGCAAGGAACTGGCATAATATAAAATTATCCCAATCCAGCTCTCCTTCTACAATTTAATAAAATGTACTCTTGTCTTCTTACCCATCCTCTCCTATCCATCCTCACCTATGCAAATTAGCACATGGAGTGTGAGACTGCTGTGACTATGTATGTACCTTGAAGGAGTCAGGATGAGAGAAGCATTAATTACAACTGTAAAACTGTAAAAAAGCATTTAACTTTCTGCCTGACATACCATGGACATCAGAAGATTCCTCTCTTCAAAAAATCTTTGTTCTCTTTATCTATAATGACAGAATAAAAACTGCCATCACACAAGCTTCTGGAGAATAGTGTACAGGAATTATTCCAAGGGCTTTGCTCTAAACTTAATACACACTATTTTGTTTTCTACAAGAAGGATCAGTTTAGGATTTTTATATAGATTGTTTAACTAGAAAGCATTTCCATGGGTGTGGTCAAACACTGAAATAGGCTGCCTGCAAAGGTGGTTTAGGCCTTGTGTTCAAGAAGCATCTGGATAATGCCCTCAAGAATTTGCTTGTTCTGTTCTGTTCTATTCTATTCTATGGATACATACGTTGGCATTTCAGATTCTGCTGTTCACTTTAGCAGTAAACTGTGCTGAATGAGTGTTGGTAGATGGCTACAAATGTACTGGTAAATATTTTACTTAGTCAACACTGGGGATTTAGACCCTGATTGTTTGAAAAAATAATTTCTGCTATGAATTTTTTTCAAATATTTTCAAATATACCGATGATGTTGCTTTAATCAGAGAAATTTAGATTAGTTGATTGTTAGATTGTTGAATTACAAGAGTGGGATTAAACTGCAACAGATTATTTTGCTAAACTGTGTGTGAAATGGTGTGGAAGACTAAACCACCCTGACTGAAGAAAAATTATAGCTATGTATCCTGTATGGTATAATTACTGCTTTCACAAAGTTGAGGGATAAAAATACAAAAATTGAATCAGAATACCTGGGGAGAGGCCACTGGCAATAAAGCAACTATAGAAACCTACTTTGTTTAAGCTTGAATGACTTTGTAAATTCCAAGGCACTAACTGATGCATCCAAAAGTTTAAATAAACAATGAATAGAATGGGTGTGTTCTTTAATCATTAGTTCATTACAGCAGTAAGATAAAATTCCTTTATACATACATTTTTTTAAACACAAAATTCTAATGAGAAAAAAAAAAAATCTTATATTAAATGCTCTCAGACCACAGATCTCTGCCAGGTTTGGATGTGACCATAAGACAAACTGCCAATGTTGAATTCATCTGAATTGCACATACATTCTACAAGAGCATGTGTGAGCAGGGGACAACAGTTTTTCAGCACTACTTTGCTCACCCGAGTGATGCTGAATTTCATCCTCCAGCAAGCGGCAGGAACCTAGCAACACTATTGCTGGCCACCCCAAAATGCTGGTAGTGTCACTTAGTGGTTTACTGTCTGCACTAGAGAGGCAGTGAGTGGTCAGCTGAACAGTTATCAAAACTGAGTGATTGCTGTTAGCGCTGTATACCAGATAACTGTGCTCATTTGAAGAGCGTTGTCAAGAAAAGTTTTATCATAGGAAGAGCTGTGGGCTATCTGGGAGCACATGTATGGTGGGAAGAAGTTACACTTTTTCATGTATCTGCATAACTTTGGAAGAGTTTCTAGTTGCTAATGAGAAGACAGATTAGATATTTCACTCCACGTTAATAAGGCTGACCCTCAGATCACTTTGGGATTGTCTACATTTTAGAAAATATGGAAACCTTTCCTGACTTCATCTCTATAGTGCAGATTATAGTTTATAATAGCAATTACATGAAAATTCTTTCCCAAGGAAAAGAATAAGCTTATAGGCAGATCCTGAATTGTGTGTAAGATACTTTTAGCAAAGAATTGTAGCATTTTCTTCTGTAATATTGCACTTTTAAGCCAGTGTTGCAGAAGCACAGAGTCCTGAAAGCCTGTAAAAAAAAAAAAATATTGTACAGTAAAGAGCCCATTAAAAGATGATTCTCATTCCAAGGAAGAAGCATGTGAAGTTGTGTTTCAGAAGGTGGTTGCATCTAGCATAGAGCCTTAATAGCTGTTTCAGCAGAGCCATTGTATGGTCAGTCCATTTGAGATAAAGATGTCCTGAATCAAGTTAATTCTTCATGTAGTACAGACACTAATATGGCACTTCCTTTCTAACAGTTATGCTGTAAGATGAACTCACGGTCATTTCAAAATACTCAAGGATGGAAATAAAACAAACAAACCAAAAGTAACATAAAGGGATGACAAAAAAAAAAAAAAAAGGCAAAGAACATGTCCTTTCTCCCAGTTTTCTGCTAAGATCACTTGAGTGGTCGAATCAATCTGTAGCTTTCTGTGTAACTTCCACTCTTGCTATTAGAGCAGTATCTGATTCTCTGAACTGAAATTAGTCCTTTCAGAGAATCAAGATTTTATTGCACTCTGACACTGGGGAAGAAAGCCAATCAAAGGCTTTTGACTGGAATAGCTTTAGTTTAAATGAAACGGTGTATTATAGTGTCTATTGTGTAATGTGTATTTCCAGGTCTAGTGCAACGTGTGGAAGTCATTAGTATTTCAGGTTGTTGAAATAAAAGCTCTTTTCCCTCTTAAAAATACCAGTGAAATAAAAAATTGACAGCAACAATACAACAAGCAACAAGACATCAATCTTTACAAAATAATTTTCCAGCCCTTAACCTCATGTCAGTTTTCAGTCATTACAGACAACTCTCTTTACATTGCATGTGCAGTAAAATATTAGGTCTTTTCTGTTTTTTTCCTGATAAACAAGAAAAAAAGAATCTAAGCTGCTGGAGGAGTTTACCTGAAAGAAAAAACAGTGTGACTTATTGCAAGATTATCCCACTTTTTGGGGGGATTCATTTTTTAGTAAGATGGAAGAGTTGACAGAGAATACTTTTGAATGGTACATGAGTGTTCTCTGCCTTTAGAGAGCCTCAGCCTGCTTGGGGTGGTTGGTTTCTGCTGAATTTTTATGGTTGGATGGTTGGCTTGTTCTGACCCTATGGAAACATCTGCATGCACGTTTCAGCACAGTTGCTTGCAATGTATGTAACATAGCATACATGGAGAGTTTTGACTTTTTTCCTCCTGTTCTGTCTCTCATACCTGCATAAGGCTGTTGTCTGATTTGAAAAAGACATCTGAATAGTCTGATTTATACAATCCTGATACAATGCAGTGTACATATCTAAAGTAACGAAGTTATGTTTGAAATGGGAATGGTATTAGGGACATTAATAAGAAAAATATTCTAAAGTAATATCATGGATGATACTAGTTGGTGCAATAAATACAATTTTTAAACAAATACTTTCAGAACTTCCAAAAATGGTATGTTTTACTATTATTCCTTTCACAGACAGATATGAATTTGGCATGCTGTAACATCATAGCAGTGTTATGTTAATATTTACCTTTTACTTTGTCTCTTTTCTTGGCAATGTAACTAAAGATGTCTTGTTCATATTAACTACTTAACTGCTGTCTTTGCCCTTTCATAACAGACAGCATTTTGTGCAGATAACTCTTCTGTCAGCTTCATCGCATACTTGAAGTTTCCTGGAACTTGCATTTTAATTTCCCTGACAGCTTTTGTTAAATCAGGAGTTTGCTGATCTGCCATGATGGCTAGAGGAAATGATGACACTGCATCTAAAATGCCAACATATAATCAATAAGAAACATTCAAGAATATAGTAATAAGAATATAGTAATAGGTAATTGTTACCATATATGTTTAAAGATAATCTTTTCATTGGTCATGAAAATATTACCATACTACTCACAAATTATTAAGAACCGCCCAGAAAATAAATGCAAGTAATGTCAATAGTATGCCAAAAATACATTACTTGAAATCTGTCATGTATTGATAGCACATGTGTTTATAGGATTTATATCAGTTCTGTTAGACAAAAAGCATTTATCCAGCACTTATGGCACCTTACCTCTGTCCTGCCCTGCATCAACTATCATTTGCTTTGATTTGCCTGCCCCAAATTATGGCCTGGTTTTCTATTTAAATGTAGAAATTTCTGATGCTATGAGAAGCAGTAGTGGGTGCTTCGCAGTGATTGAAAGAAAATAGAAATCACATATTTTCCACTAGTTCATTAGATAGTCGATTTAAACTCAGGTCCTCAAGCTTCTGCCTGCATGGTTATAATCAGTGAACAGATGTGGGGCAAGGTGCTTCTGTCAGCCAGGACCCTTCCAAATTGGCAGAGGCTGAACATAAAATTCCCAGTATAATCAGAATCTGCCATGTTTTTAATGATGAGCATGAGCAGGATCTCTTTTGTGCCTTTGGTCTATGGCCTAAAACACCATATCAAGTCTCAAGAAACAAGTCCTATGGCAACATGGCATTGATTGTATTTCTCATATTCCCTTTCCCCATTCCCCATTCCCCTTTCCTGGGGTGTGGACTCAGAGGTCCACACAGAATTAGTCACAGAACAGGGCCAAACTGACCCATAAACTATTGGCACTCCCTCTCTCCCCACCACTCTTTTCTGGGCCTGTAGGCCTGTGAGCTTGCTGTTCCCCTTTTGCAGACTCATAGATCTAGAAATAGCTCCATGACACACTGAGCAGCAACATATCTTTCTCTTTTCATACTCTGTGTGGTATATAAAGCCTTCCCAATGACATTGCCTTTCTCTTCAAAGACCAACTTAGAGAATCAGAAAGCAAAAGATAACTCCCTTTGACAGTTTCACCTGTGTAGGTTCAAAGATGTTTGGCTCTGGGGCAGCACCAATCTGGACAATAGACCGGACTCAGGTTCTATTTTGCATATACAAATGGAGATGAATACTTCACATTCATTCCATGGATCTTCATTCAGCTGTCTGATAAATTTTCACAACTGTGTAATACTGTATAACTTCTCAATGACTGCATGTTAGTGCACATTTTCAGTAGATCATTTTATTCTCTGCCATTCAGCGGTTACTGAATGAACTCAGAACAAAAAGCAGTGGGCATAAACTGGAACAATGCTCTGTCTAAATATCAGGCAACACTTCTTTATTGCGTGGGAGAAAGAGCACTGGCAAAGATTGCCCAGGGATCTGGAGTCTCCTCCCCAGAGATCTTCAAAAGTCACTTTGACATTGTCCTAGACAACTTGCTTGATGTCCTGTGAGCAGGATGAGATGGCCTCCAGAGGTCTCTTCCATATTTAACCCTCCTGAGATTCTGTGATAATTTTGGTATAGTCTTTAATATAACAGAAAACTCAAAATTACTTTAATTTTTCCTTCAATTTTAATGATGTATTTGCTAATTACTTTTTTTACATATAAAGGTGTCTGGTTTTGAATTGGTAGTGCTATATCACAAAAGTTCATAAAAGTTAAATTGGGTAAAAATCAACACCCATCTTGCCTTGTTGTTCTGTTTAGTTGTTGTT